>NC_134589.1:42991475-43294505 GCF_037038515.1 Microtus pennsylvanicus
CACTACCTCCTTCTTTGAGGGATGCTCAACATTCCTTGAAGATAGCTCAGACCATACCAGTGATTTCCACTTCACTAGCGAAAGTCAAGTCATCCTGAACGCCACAGTCACCTGGGCCACCTCCACCCTCTCCTGCTCCACCCACCCCACTCTGGCCTCCCTTCACTCTGGTTTCCCTGGCCTCCACAGGGTCTTTCCAATCTGCCCCTCAATCTTATTCCTGCACCTGCCATTTTCTTTACACCTATCATTTCGTCTACCCGGAATGCTGTTCTCCCAGATGTCCATGCCACTGGCTGCCCCACCTCTGCTAAAAATGTAGCCTGGCCCTGTGATTTATGACAGCCACTCCCTCCCCCTCCTCCTGTTGTTGTGAGTCTCTTGTATGTGTTTGTTGTCTGTCTCCCTTTCCTAGACGCCAAGGATCTTGGGTCCTTCAGTCCTGTATCCCCAGCCACCAGAATGGTACCTTGCACACAGTAGATGCTCTAAAGCTGTTAAGAGGAAAGGGTTCCCCAGCTGGAGCCCAGGGCCATGCAGAGACCTGTCCATGTGGAGCTGCGCTGGGGAGGACAGAGTCCAAGAATTTATACTTAGAAGGAAGCCACGCGATCACCTGTCAGCCACCCTCTTGGAAGACAGGGAGAATAAAACGACGCTGCCTTTCAAATCTCCAGAGCAGGAACGGTGTGATCACGGAGCCAAAGGGCTACAGACCGGCTCTGTTCCGATTTAACACCACAGTTAAAAGGCACACAACAGAGCAGCGCAACAATGTCTGTCCCCCGAGCCCCTGCTGTCTTGTACCAGGGACCTCACACTAACTAAGCAAGCAACTTCTCACTGAGCCAAATCCTCAGGCCCAAAGTGTGGTGAGGGGTCTGGAGAGTTGGCTCAGCAGTCAAGAGAGCACTTGCCATTCCTGCAACAGTTTCCACCACCCACAGGGCGGCTCAGTGTCTGTAACTTCAGTCCAGGGACCTGACACTCTGTTTTGACCCCTGCAGGCACCAAGCATACCCACGGTACAGACACACATACGGGTGAACACTCATACACACGAAATGAATCTTTTAAAATGTTTTAAATCATGATGACGAATAAATTTTTTAACTATACATGATAACGGTATTAAGATTTCTCCATATGGGTACTGGAGAGATGGCTCCACAGTTTAGAACACTGGTTGCTCTTCCAGAGGACCCAGGTTCAATTCCCAGCTTTCATATGGTGATTCACAGCCATCAGTATCGCCGGTTCCAAGGGAATCTGCTGCCCTCTTCTGGCTTCTTCAAGCACTGCACACGGTACACAGACACGCATGCAGACAAAACACATGTACACATAAAGTAAATGTTAAAAAAAAAAAAAAGACCTAAGCTGGTGGTGGTATATGCCTTTAATCCTAGCACTCAGGAGGCAGAGGCAGACAGAGGACAGTCAGTTAGACACAAAAAATCCCTGGGTTTTTTTGTTTGTTTTTTTGGGGGGGAGACAAAAAAATCTTTTTAAAAAAAGCATTTCTCGAGTGGGTGGTGGTGGTGCACGCCTTTAATCCCAGCACTCGGGGAGGCAGAGGCAGGTGGATCTCTGTGAGTTTAAGACCAGCTTGGTCTACAAGAGCTAGTTCCAGGACAGGCTCCAAAGCTACAGAGAAACCCTGTCTCGATAAACCAAAATAAACAAACAAACAAATAAATAGCATTTCTCCCTCTTTAGTAATTGGATAAAGACTCAGCCCTCCTGAGAGGTCACTGCACAATACCTTGGGTCACATACACAAGCTCTACCCCAGCATGTGAACACAGCACCACACACACACACACACACACACACACACACGGCTCTAAATAAACAGGAAAGGATGTGACTGCTCCTTGGTATGTTGGAGAGGAAAGTTTGTTGTAAAAGGGAGAGCATAGGCAGAGGCAGGGACATCTGGGGGAGTCCAGAGTGGTTGTAACCCTGAGCCGTGTAAGAATGGGGGCAAGAGGAAGGGAGAGGGGAAAGAAAGGAAGCAGGTACAGCTGCCAGGAAGTCCAAAGAGGATGGGTAACCAAAATGGTTGATTATATAGGGAAGGGCAGCTGGGGGTCCAGAAACAATGTGTGAAGGCGTGTGAAGGGGACTTTCAGGAAACAATGTGTGAAGGAGTGTGAACAGGACCAATGTGTGAAGGAGTGTGCAGGGGACTCTCCGGAAACAATGTGTGAAGGAGTGTGAACAGGACTCTCTGGAAACAATGTGTGAAGGGGTGTGAACAGGACCAATGTGTGAAGGAGTGTGCAGGGGACTCTCTGGAAACAATGTGTGAAGGGGTGTGAATGAGACTCTCCGGGAACAATGTGTGAAGGAGTGTGAAGGGGACTCTCCAGGGACAATGTGTGAAGGAGTGTGAATGGGACTCTCAGGAAACAATGTGTGAAGGAGTGTGAAGGGGACTCTTAGGAAACAATGTGTGAAGGAGTGTGAACAGGACTCTCCGTAAACAATGTGTGAAGGAGTGTGAACAGGACCAATGTGTGAAGGAGTGTGCAGGGGACTCTCCGGAAACAATGTGTGAAGGGGTGTGAACAGGACTCTCTGGGGAAAATGTGTGAAGGAGTGTGAACGGGACTCTCCGGGAACAATGTGATCAAACTTCATCAAGACTCATGCTTTTGGGTTTTTTTTTTCCTGAGATGGGGTTTCTCTGTGTGGTCCACCAAGACTCTTAAATCCTCAAATTCCACAAACCAAAGGGATTAATCTGAAGTATGGAAGATGACGTTATATACCACATTTTTCCGAACGCTATGATTACAGTCAAAAAAACTTGTGGATGGGGCTGGATTGAGGTTAAGACCACTCAATGCTTGTAGCGAGTCTTTCTTTGTATCACCAACTCCCAAATAATGACATGGAGACTCATTATTAATTATGAAAACTTGCCTTTAGCTTAGGCTTGTTTCCAACTAGCTCTTTATAACTTAATATTTTCATATTTTAAAATCTATTTTCTGCCATGTGGCTCTTTACCTCTCCTTAGTACAACATATCCAACTTGCTCTGAATCTGTTGGCGAAAATCTAAATGCCTAGATTCCTCCTCTCAGTTCCTCTCTCTGCCTGGAAGTCCTGCCTATCCTCTCTTGCCTAGCTCTTAGCTGCTCAGCTTTTTATCAAACCAATCAGAAGGCTCCTTAGGCAGAGACACATCTTTACAGCATACAAAAAAAAAAAAAGATTTTCCCATAACAGATGCTCTTGGAGAGGACCCATGTTTGATTTCCAGTACCCATATGGCATCCACAACCATACAAAATTCCAGTTCCAAAGAATCTGATGCTCTTCTCCAATCTCCTAGGGCACTAGGTACACATGTGGTGTACATACATGCATGAAGACAAAATATTCATACACATAAAAATAAATAAATCCTGCTGGGCATGGTGGCACACACCTTTAGTTCCAGCACTCTGGAAGCAGCAGCAGGCAGAGCCCAGTGAGTTTGAGGCCAGCCTGGTCTACAAAAGTGAGTTCCAAGACTCTCAGAGCTGATACACAGAGAAACCCTGTCTCAAAAAAACAAAACAAAAATATATAAATAAAAATAAACAACTAAATCAATCTTTAAAATAAATAAATAAAATAAATAAACTAACTAAATCAATCTTAAAAAAACAACAACACAAACCTTTCAGACAACCTGTGTATCTGAGACAAGCGAATTATAATTATACATACACTAATACATACAATCTACCCCATACTATATAGAACTCAGAGAATGTGACATTAAAATGATATATTAAAAAAATAATATATCCAGAGAGATTGCAATATTGCTTAGGTGATACATGATATTTGGGAAAGAGAGAAGTCGTTCATGAGAAAAGTTCCAGGTTGGAAAAAAACGTGCAAAGTAGAGATCAGAGTCATGGCACTGAAACGTTAGAGAGGTGAGGTAAGAATATTTTTTTTGTTTTAAAATATTTCCCATTCTTCTCACGGAAGCAAGTTTTTATCACGGAAATTATCAAACTTTTAAAAGTCTGATAATGCGGCCTGGAGAGATGGCTCAGCGGTTAAGAACAATGTCTGTTCTTCCAAAGGTCCTGAGTTCAATTCCCAGCAACCACATGGTGGCTCACAACCATCTGTAATGAGATCTGGTGCCCTCTTCTGGGGTGCAGGTATGCACACAGGCAGAACACTGTATACATAATTAATAAATAAATCTTTTTTTTTTTTTTAAAAAAAAAGTCTGGTGATGCTCCTCCTTCTTAAACCTGTCCTGCCTCAGTTGGCAGAAGTGGAATCTGGGAACGTCACTGTGAATCTATCCGGCGCCTGGCAGTGCTGAGGGACTTCGAAGATGGGTGCAATTGACTCTGTACCGCGACTGTCGCTGACGAAGGAAGGGAACCGGTCCCAGCTGCACATGCTCAGTGCTGTAAACTCACTCTGGTGAAACTGCCTCCGAGCCGTGAGACTGGCAGGGTTTAACAGCAGGCAGATAAAGGGGGACACAGCAATCTCCTGGTACAATGATGCTGCTGGTGCAGGAGGATTGCTTCACCTAAAATGCTGCCATGTGGACCAATTTAAATATTGTACCTACTTCCTCACCACACCTGTGTAGAAGAGATATCACAGATCCTAAGATATCACAGTTTCTGAGTGGCCTGCCTGACCACTGGCCACACTCTGCTAACTTCAGTGCGTGATATCTAAGTTATTGTTTAACTTCATCTGCACATACAATCTACCCCCTTTCTCTCAAGCCTGCGTCTGGAAAACCCACTGGGACCCCTCTCCATTAGCTTAGTCTGTCTTTGCCTCCCTCTGTTCACGCTCCACGCGCTTCCTTTCCGTGAAGAGAGAGGGCGTCCACAACATCGTGGTTTTTAGCTACTCTGAGCACAGTTGCAGCCTCCCTACAGACTTCCAGGGTTTTCTATATCTCACGCGTTAGCAGGTGGCTCTGAAGTAGCTACGTTTCTGCTCCTGTGATAGCACACATTGACCAAAGGCAACATAGGGGAGCTAGAATTTATTTCGCCTTTAAGTTTCAGAGAGACAAGAGTGCATCATGGCAGCACACAGCTGACAAAGCGGCAGGAGCTGGATGCTGAGAGACCACATCTTCAACTGTAAGCATGAAGAAGAGAAAGAGAACTGGAAGTGGGGTGAGGTCATAAACAAAGCCCATCCTCCCAGCCCATGACTCAGTTCCTCCAGTTAGGCTGGACAGACCTCCCCAAACAGTGCTGCCAACTAGCGCCACCTGCCGGCAACCCCATGTTCAACTATCTGAGCCTGTGGAGGTTGTTTCTGGTTAAAACCACAACAGACTCCTTACCAGGAATACCCAACCCATCTTGCTTGATCAATTTAGATGTCTTTCAGCCTTCAAGTGGGATCCACTTCTGGGTCATACTTTGTGGGTGGTTTGAATTAAAATGGCCCCCATGGGCCCAAAGAGAGTGGCACTATTAGGAGGTGTGGCCTTGTTGGAGTAGGTGTGGTATTTGTTGTTGGAGGAAGCCTGTCACTGGGGGTGGACGTCCAGGTCTCAGATGCGCAAGCCAGGCCCAGTGTCTCCCTCTCTTCCTGCTGCCTGCCAGTCTAGACGTAGAGTTTTCAGCTACCTCTCCAGCACCATATTTGCCTATGTACCATCATGCTCCCTGCCATAGTGACAATGGACTGAATCTCTGAGCTGTAAGCCAGCCCCAATTAAATGTTTCCTTTATAAGAGTTGCCATGGTCATCTCTTCATAGCAATAGAAACCCTAAGATGTACTTCTAGGCAAAATTAGTCCTTGCCTTGTGTGCACTTCTGAAATACTACAACGTGACGAAAGTTCTGGGGTAGAACCGTCCGCAAGGCTGACTAAAGACTGCTGAGAAGTTGGAATGTTGCAGGCTCACACCTAATTATAATTTATCTTTAGTTATCCCTGCTCCCCATTATTATCTATTCATGTCTCATCTCTGTGTCTGATCTAACATATCCTATGACGATCAGGTCAAGCCTTTGAGTGTATATTAACTTAGCAGACCACTGGTTTCAACAACCCCAAAGCTAAGCTATCACCCCACAGCACCTGAAACCTATAACAGAGGACTCCCCGGTCTTTGCTGTACCCCACCCTCTAATGCCTCCACCAGTGTACTTTTAAAAAGAGTGACTTGTGACTGTCTTTGTTCTGTTGCTGCAAAAGTGTGAAACAGCTCCCAAGTTGGGACATGATATTCGGGGTGATCTAAATCTGTGTTCTTGGGACATGGCCGGTATTTGGCTCCAGAATAAACTATCTCTTCTCACTGATACCCTCATATTTGGAGCTTGGCAAAGTCTCCTCTATCTACCCATCTTTGTTTCTTTACTCCTCTCTTCTTGGTTCTTTGGAAGTATTTTTTTTATTATTTTTGTTTTGGTTTGGTTTTGTTTTGTGAGACAGGGTTTCTCTGTAGTTTTGGAGTCTGTCCTGGATCTAGCTCTGTAGACCAGGCTGGCTTCGAACTCACAGAGATCAGCCTGCCTCTGCCTTCCCAGTGCTGGTATTAAAGGCGTGCGCCACCACCACCTAGCTCTACTTTTTATCATTTTATCTACCTCCTCCGTTAGCTTCTTTGCAACATTCTTTTTTTGTGTGTGTACTTGCTTGGGATGATACACCCTTGACAATTTGCAACAGTCTCAACCTAATGCCTTCTGCTGACCCTCTGAGGTTTGTGCCTTCTGTTGATCCCCTGAGATTTTCTCATGAACAGCTTGACTTTCATCTCCTCTTCTTAGGGTGCCAGCTTTCCTCAGTGTTCTGAGCCTGTGTGCTCCTGACCTGACTGCCTACAACCTTGTCCTGTAGAATAACTCTTCTGGCATAGCATCCTCTTGGCTCCTGATTGTCTGAAATAGTTTTGTTTAACCTTGGGTGGTTTTGCTGGGTACCAAGGTCTAGGTTGGCAGCTGTTTTCTTTCACATCCTCTGAAGATGCCACCCTTCTGTGTTTTAGACCCCCATACATAAATAAGCAAATAAACAAAAGTGGTGGGTTTGTTTTCTGTTTTGAGACAGGGTTTCTCTACATAGCCATGGCTATCCTGGAACTCTTTAGCATGCCAGGCTGGCCTTGACCTCACAAAGATCCTCCTGTCTTTGCTTCCCAAGTGCTGGAATTAAAAGTGTGAGCCATCACACCTGCCTCTTTTTTTTTTTTAAGTCCTTTAAAACACCCACCCTCAGGAATTCTTTTGAAAACTCAGAAACGGTGGCAATATTAACATGGGCAATGGCTGGTGGGTGCTGGAAGGGGCTGTGCCCTCTCTTCCTTCACCACTGGTCCACTCACCTCAGGAACACTTACTGCCATCTGCCACACTTACCACCCCTTCCCTGAGCTGTGACAAATCTGGAAATAGATTCTTAAAGATCTACAGGGCTGGACAGGGCTTTCTCCATATGCCAAGCCATTCTTCCGAGGGTCTAAGAAGCAAAATTTTCTCAATATAGGTAATTTTCATTAGCTCCAGGGAACACTTTGGTGTCCAGTCCAGTGTGGTCTGGGAGACAGTGAGACTGGAGAACTCAGGAGGTCAGGAGCCCATACAAGGCCTTTGGAACCTAGTTTGTTCACAGTAGTTGGAGGGTCTGTGTCCTGATGGGTTGGAGGGGCTCCTGTCATCTATGCCCGGAGTTCACAGGGCAGGGCAGGCATTGTCTACAGTATACAAGGTACAGCTGTGGCCGTGGGCAGAGAGCCATGTAAAGATATGACAAGTGACAAGGATCCTGGGCAGGGGGCCATTTCAGGATGGACAAAGTGGAGGAAGAGGAAAAAGGAGGAAGGAAAGAATTGCTGAAGGAGCCACAAGAAAAGGATTTACTGGTTAGGGTAGTGGCTGAGTCCCCGAGAGGCCCAGGGAAACCTTGGCAATCAGGTCAACAGTGATCAGGTTGGAAGTGTCAACAACTGTGGTAAGGGAAGAAGAAACAGAAATTAGATCACAGCGGGCTAACGATCCGCACCCTTACTCCCCACATAAGGTCACCCTTAGAGCACTTAGTGGGCAAGCCACACCCCAGCCTAGGCTGAGATCAGCACCTATAGAGGGACAGGCAGGCCTAAGCTAATGCTTGTCCACCCTGGGGTTCCGTAAACAACTGAGACAGCTTTTTAAGAAAGTCTAGCTGCCCACTTCCATTAAATGTCTGAGCCTGGGGGGAGAGATCACATCCTCCATTCCTCTCCTTAGCCCGTCCTTCTGCCTCGATTCCCTTCTCACCCATCCTTTCCCAGACCCTACTTTCTACCTGCCCAACCCCCACTTTCCCTGGATCCTCCAGCTGCTTAAGGGGTCTCCTACATTCTCATCTTGATCTGTTTCCAGCCCTTTCTCTACAACAATGCTTAAAACTGTGAAGAGTACCACCTCCATGTTTGTGTGTATTTAATTGTGTGTGTGTGTCTATGTGTGTGTGTCTGTGTGTGTATCTGTGTGTCTGTGTGCTTGTGCCCTGGGAAACTAGGAGAGGCTGTTGGATCCCCTGGAGCCGCTGGGGTTCAGGCACTATAACAGGATGTTGAGAATGGAACTGTAGTCCTCTGGAACTGCACCGAATCATCTCTCTAACCCCAGGTTTTGTTTTTGAGACAGGGTCTTGCTGTGTAGCCCAGGCTAGCCTCAAACTCTCCATCCTCCTATCTCTGCTCCCAAATGCTGTTTTTAAAGGTGCCTCCCTGCTCTGCATGAATCTTATTTTGTCACTCCCCCTTAAAAGACTTTCAGTAGTGTGAGGCTCTCACTCTCCTGACATGAGCTCCCTTGCACTTTGGGGCATGTGTCCACACTACACAGAGTCCAGACACTTGTCCACTGCTCCCTGCTTGGAAGCCGCCCCTCCCTCCCTGACATTGCATCATCTTCCTGCTCAACCCACCAGTCTCCCTTCCTTCCCCAGGAAGCCTATTCCCCATCCTTGTGTTCACTTTTCCTGGGGACAGATGACTGCTGGGCATGAAAGACCTGTCTGTGGACGTCTCTGAGATGCTCCCTGCCAGCAGAGTGACAAGACTCAGAAGGAAGGAAGGCATTTCACCTCAACACAACTCAGTAGCCAGTGTTGGTTCAAACTTTGGGAGTCTGACTCCAAGCTGTTTATTTTAGGCATTATATATATATATATATATATATATATATATATATATATATATATATATCTCCCTTGCTGTCCTAGAACTACCTCTGTAGACCAGGCTGTCTTGAACTCACAGAGATCCTCCTGCCTCTGCCTCCTGAGTGCTGGGATTAAAGGCATGCATCATCACTGCCCAGTTATATGTATATTTGAATGTGTTTTGTGTGCGTGTGTGTGTGTTTGTGCATCACACACGCGTGCTTCGACCCTGTGGAGATGAGATGAGGGCATCAGATCTCTGGAACTGGAGTTATAGATGGTTGTGAGTCACCTTGGGGATGCTGGGAATCAAACCAGGGTCTTCGCAAGAACAAGTGCTCTTAATGGCTGAGTCATTACTTATGTATACAGTGTTCTGTCTGCATGTGTGCCTGCAGGCCACAAGAGGGCACCACATCCCAGTATAGATGGTTGTGAGCCCACCGTGTGGTTGCTGAGAATTGAACTCAGGAACTCTGGAAGAACAGCCAGTGCTCTTAACCTCTGAGCTATCTCTCCAGTCCTATACACATACTTTATATACACACACACACTTTAAGGGACTAACCTGAAGTTTCAATACATGTACATATTATATAGTGGCTGTATTTTATTTGTCAAGGAATTTGTCAAAGGTTCTGGAAGGGTAACTCTCAGAGTATAAGACAGCCCTGGGAATCTAGATGACAGAAGCTGGAGCCAGCTGATGCCTCTATCTGTGGGACATCACTGACTGAGGACAGCAGCAATAATCCTGCCTGTCACTCAGAAACGGCCAGTTAAATGCCTCAGAACAGAAACCACAGGTCTTCTGGCCTCTGTCTCATCGTTTCTATAAACTGTAAGGCTAAACTGCGAGTAACCCAGCTTCCTTTCACAATTTCTATCTCCCGAGTTCTTTTGGAATACAGGGTAACTCAGACAGCAGATACAGAGCAGACCCCAGGAACTTGAGGTTCTGGCCCTCAGGGAACAGAACAGCTGGCTTCACCGAGTCCCGCACCTCCCCTTGGTGAAGTGTCTTGTCTTCCCCCTCACAGCTTATCCACAGTGGTGGGCGCGGCAAGGCACTGTTTTCAGGTGAGAGGAATAGGCTGATACTCATTCCATTCTATTTTAGTTAGGACTCGAGCAAATTCTGGACACAAAGGAAGACGCAATTGGGAAGATTTGTGGCACTTTGGGTCAACCTCCCACACCTTGCATCCCTGGCCCTGTGGCAAGTGGACTGTTAAAGGGAGACCCCATCCTGGCACTGGGTGAGACTTGTTTAGCCTACAAAATATCTAGGATTCCCTGGAGATTGATCAGAGTGGCCTTCCTGCTGAGTCTTACACTGTACAATGGCTACCCAGGCTAGAGATATATTTGGGCCTTCGAGTAAGAGCCAAATCTCAGAGAATTCTTTGATTAGTGCATTGTGGGCAGTGAAGGGGCCCTCTTTCCTTTAAGTCTCAGTCATGACCCTCGCTGGAGAGCCATAGTAAGGGCAATTACCTCTACTTTTCAGGAAGACGTGGAAATATCTGAAAAGAGGCCCTCAGTCTATGACTTCTAAAACTAACTATTGCATACCACAAAAATGTATTTCTTGCCCCCATAAAACTACTAGCATTGGCGACCCAGGAAGCTCAGCTTGGGAAGGAGTCTAATCTAGCACTTCAGGCTCCACACAGTAATGCTATCGAGAGGGCTGAGGGACAGGTCAAAATGAGGCAGCAGGATTTGAAGATTGGTCAGGGCTTCTAGTAAGTGCTAGCGCAGTGGTTCTCAATCTGTGGGTCGCGACCCCTGAGGTTTACACCCCCTTTCACATGGGGTTGCCTAAGGCCATAAGATGTTTATATTACAATTCATAACAGCAACAAAATTACAGTTATGAAGTAGCAACAAAAATAATTTCATGCTTGGGGTCACCACAACATGAGGAACTGTATTAAAGGGTCGCATCATTAGGAAGGTTGAGAACCATGGGTTAGGGTCTGTAAGAGAACATCTGGTACTTTTTGATTCTGCTCTCTGAGACCCAGTGAAAGGCCCTCAAGTTGAGAGCTTCAAAGACCCGATGGGACGGGGGTGTCATCATGCTCTGTCCCAGGGTTACTTAGACACAACCTCCGCACTTCAGGCTTTGAGTGCTATTGGGGTCCTCAAGGAAAACTGGAAGGGTCCTTTCAGGGCAGCTGTGACAGGGGTGGTTGCAAATAAACACTCAGGAGTGGAGACGCCGCAGACTTGGGGGTGATGTGGATGGCGGAGATGTGGGCTCTATAGGGAGGGACTAGGAGGCTCCGGACAGCTCCAGACCATCACAGAACAGGGTGCTTGGTGTTTGGAGTGACATAAGAACCCTTAGAGTCTTAAATGAGCCTGAGGTTTAGACATGATGTCCCATGCAGGAGCAGAAGGGGGCATCTGAGTGGGACCAGGAAGGGATGAGTATAAAGATTTTTTTTTTGTCAACTATACAGGTTAAAAGGTATGTAAAGCAGGTTGATTGGGTTTGCTATCAATACCAGTGAGCGGGCTCCAGGAGAGACATTAATAAGGTTCACCCATAGAGATGGGGGTATGAGACCAGTCTTTGGCGGAGAACCTCTGTACCAGGTTTTTTCCGTTAGGCCACCAATCAGCTCCCAGATCATGACACAGAGACTTAATGTTAGTTAGGATTGCTCAGTCCAGCTTGGGCTCATTTCCAGCCAGGTCTTTTAACTTACATTAACCTGTTTCTCTTTGTCTACCTTTTGCCTCAGGACGTTTTACTTTTCTTTCCTTCTTTATATCTTACTTTCACTGCTTCTTTATGTCTGGCTGCCTGGTGTCTGCCTGGCTTCTTGCCCCGGGCATCTCTCTTGTTCCCTTCCTGCTCTTTCTCTCATTCTTCCCTTCTTCCTGTCCTTCCTTTTGAGCCTAGATTTCTCCTCCTATTTATTCTCTGCCTGCTAGCCCTGCTTATCCTTTCTCTTCCTAGCTACTGGCCATTCAGCTTTTTATTAGACCAAGCAGGTACCTTAGGCAGCCAAGGTGAAGCACATGTAAATATCTCTACACAATTAAACACACGTCCTTACATTATTAAACAAATGCTGCATGTGTCTAATTGTCTGATTCTAAGGGATTACAGAGGTTCCCCCCCTAAGCAAAAGAGATGCTTGTAGGATGCAGCTAAAGCTTAGTGTGCCCTGAGGTGACCAGATTTCCTGCTCTAGAAGTGGGTAGGAGGGCCAAATTTTGTTACGATGAAACATTAAGCTTTCTTTTTTCTTTTTAAGGGTGTGAGGACCAGATTTAGAGAATATATCCAGGATGTCTCGGAGGTGATAGAAGGTATAAGACCCACTGAAGGCCCAACTAGAAGTCCAACATCCACCCAGAGGGCGTCTCTTGAGGGCAGTGCATCTTCTCTATTGTCAGGGCAAGGCTGGTGTCATCGCTTTGACTTGACTGGGGTGGGGTGTGCTCTCAGCTGAGAACGAGACCCTCATGACTCATGGGAGTAAATCCCAGTTTCACTCTGGAGCCAAACGTGGCTGGCTGGTTAGGCTTGACTGACTTTGAGGGGCGAACATTACATGCTGCACCAGTCCAGGAGTCAGCAGTGAGGGAAAGAAGACTCAGGACCCTAAAGGAAGTGCGTACCTGGTTATCTGTGTGTCTTGGATCAGGAGGTCATCCTGGGAGGGGAAACATCAGGTACAAACACTGTGAGCCATCAGCCCTGCTCCCTTCCTTTCCAAACAGCAGAGGGAAATGCAGAAAAAATATGGGAAAGGGAGTGAGAGGAGAGATGATGGGGAAGGGGTGGGGGGAGAGATGATGGGGGAAGGGGTGGGGGGAGAGATGATGGGGAAGGGGTGGGGGGAGAGATGATGGGGAAGGAGTGGGGGGAGAGATGATGGGGAAGGAGTGGGGGGAGAGATGATGGGGAAGGGGTGGGGGAGAGATGATGGGGAAGGGGTAGGGGAGAGATGATGGGGAAGGGGTGGGGGGAGAGATGATGGGGAAGGGGTGGGGGGAGAGATGATGGGGAAGGGGTGGGGGGAGAGATGATGGGGAAGGGGTGGGGGGAGAGATGATGGGGAAGGGGTGGGGGGAGAGATGATGGGGAAGGAGTGGGGGGAGAGATGATGGGGAAGGGGTGGGGGGAGAGATGATGGGGAAGGGGTGGGGGGAGAGATGATGGGGAAGGGGTGGGGGAGAGATGATGGGGAAGGGGTGGGGGAGAGATGATGGGGAAGGGGTGGGGGGAGAGATGATGGGGAAGGGGTGGGGGGAGAGATGATTGGGAAGGGGTAGGGGAGAGATGGAAAAGGGGAGTCTTTACACCCTGGACCAGATGCTGCCTGCTGCCACATGCTGAGCGTGGGCACACAGGAGGAGAATAGCCTCTTACAGCCATTTCCCCAGATGCCTTCAGGGCTCGTTAAACTGTAGCCAAGACCAGAGTCCTTCAGTTACATATACAAGGAGTAAGGTACTTTGCAAGGGGCTGGAAGGAACTTTTTAGCTTGTAACTTCATAGTTCTGGATTTTAGGAGCACTGGAGAGCTACTCCAAGCAGGGACTTCTAGTTTCCCACAGACCTCTCAGATAGCTACCACAAGCACCAAATGTAAGGACCCTGAGAGACAAGGAAATAGTGCCCTATGTGACCACCGAGGCTGTGTTAAGAACAATGGGGGTAAACAAAGGGCACGGGATAAATGTATTTAGCAGACCTTGAAAGGTTATTAAAGACAAGATACCGCAGGGATTGAAGAGTGGCACTGTGGCCAAGAGCACCGGCTGCTCTTTCAGAAGACCAGGGTTCAATTCCCAGCATCCACATGACAGCTCACAACCATCTGTAACTCTAGGCTCAAGGAATCCAAAGTCCTCTTCTGGCTTCTGTGAGCACTGCAGGCATGTGGTACACAGACGTAAATGCCAGTACAACGCCCACACATAAAATAAAAATAAAATAGTCTACAAGACAGACACAAAGGGCAGACTAATGGGAACTATTTTTATCACAGTTAATGAAAGTTCCTTGGTCTTATCTGTGGGATTGTATTTAGGTAGATAAGGAGCATCTTACTACCTTATTAAGTAGTAAAATTTACAGCATGAGCTGTCTTTCTTGAGGCTGTTCTTCCGGGATAAGTGGCGCATGGGTCACCAGGATGTAGGCTCTAGAGATTTTAAGATATCACAGTCGTTAGGGGTGGAGAAGTAGCTGAGGGTCTGATTGTCAGAATCTAGAAATTTGTTTTATTTTTGTCCTATTAATCTTGTGGGGTCCGATAAACTGCAGAGGACCTTGGTGAGATCCAGTTAAGACAGAGTCATTCCAGGGCATGGGACTGTGCTGGGTGACTTCAATGAGTGTTCCTGGAATCAAGTTTTTTCCGAGTTGAGCATCATAAATGGCAAGAACAATCTGATGACTGATTGCCTTAATTATTCTTATCTGGGAAGCAGGAGGATCAAAGCTGGCTTGGAGTGGTCTTTGGTCCTCGTGCCTTAGTCATTTCTGTTGGCTAAGAGGGAGGCTGCTAGGTGAGTTCTGCTTGCACGGTGTCCTTGACATGTGGTCATAGTTAATAAGATAACATAACCGTATAGATACTGGTAGCTAGGACAGTACAATGACCAGCCATCCAGGTTTGCCTGGGGCTGAGGACGAGCCCAGCATGCATGACCTTCAATGCTAAAACTAGGAAAACTGGGGTGACTGGCAACCCTATCAGCCACTGGCAAACTGTCAGAATCTTTCTCTCTCTCTGTGCCGTTCTCCATTGGTACAATGATTCTCCACAGAGGACGGGTCAAGCCCTTCCTAGCCACTAGAATACATACGAGTAAAAGCACAAGTGTCTACACAGTATAAACACCGGTGTTCATAAATGAATTCACTACACAGTGAGGTCAAGGTCATCCTGAGGTACATGAGATCCTATGTTTAAAAAACGGTTCTCATATGCATACATATTAAAAACATGTAATAAGTCACCCTTCCTATTACACAGAGAGAAAGAGAGAGCGAGCAAGTGTCATTCACCCATTCCCTGTATATGCATAGTGATGTTTTGGTCAATGATGTATGCATGGCAGTTCTGTAAGGCTTGCTTTGTTTGAGATTTCTCACTGTGTAGCTGAGACTGAGTTTGAACTCCTCATCTACCTGCCTTAGCCTCCTGAGCACTGGGATTACAAACAGGCACCATTATCTATAGCTAGTAGTCCTATAAAATTATATCACCTGGTGACATTGTAGCCGTTCCAGTTTGCACAAGCACACTCTATGTTTGCACAATGGTGGCGGATTGCCCAACAAGGCATCTCTCAGAACATACCTCCGTTGTGAAGTGATACATGACTCTGTACCATAACTCCCATATACGTGTGGATACATCTAAACATACAGACAGGTGGTGGCACACGCCTTTAATCCCAGCACTGGGGAGGCAGAGGCAGGCGGATCTCTGTGAGTTCAAGGCCAGCCTGGTCTACAAGAGCTAGTTCCAGGACAGGAACCAAAAAAGCTACGGAGAAACCCTGTCTCGAAAATTAAAAAAAAAAATACAGACAGACACGCCAAATGTAAGCATATAACTAAGGCTATCAAAGAGACGGCAGTGTGTTCCAGCTAGTCAACACTGAGAGGACCACAGCACGGGCCTATGTGAGTGGCACTGGAACCAAGTGCGAGGGTTTGAATCTTTTCTCTCTTCTAGGAATGCAGGGGTAGTTCAATAGTAGAGTACTTGCCTAATACACGTGAGGCAAGCAGATTCAATGCCTAGTATTTCACAAGAAAAGAAAGGAAATAGGAAAGATAAGAGGAAAGAAAAGGAAAAATAAAGGAAAAGAATAAATAAAAAGAAATCTTAGCCAGGCAGGGTGGTACAACTTTTAATCCCAGCACTAGGGAGGCAGAGATAGGCGGTTCTCCTGAGTTTGATGCCAGCCTGGTCCCAGGCAGCCAGGGTGAGCCAGCCAGAGTGAGCCTTTGTTTTACAAACAAAAAAGTGGCAATAATTGTTCTTATAAAGAATTATGTGGATTATTTTTGTTATTTAAATTATCTGCACGCATGTGTGTCTTTGGAGGTTAGGGTGGATGTGTATACGTGTGCAAGTGCCGTGGAGGTCAGAGGCAATTGATTCCCTAGTGCTAGAGTTACAGGCAGGGGTGAGTCATCAGATGTGGGTGCTGGCAACCAAACTTGGGTCCTCTGGCAGAGCAAAAGTGCTGTTAATCACTGAGCCATCTCTCCACCCCCCTTAAAGGCATTTCAATAGCGCCTTGGTGTTTATAAAATGGTGTTTCAGGAGAAAAAAAACTTTATATACGTCATTATCATATCCCATCTGAATCTGGAAGCCAAGGGTGCTGAGAAACCCTCTTGAAGCATGTAGTTGGCTTGCATTGCCTGAGATGTCCAGCAGGAGGCGTGATCCAGTGCCTGGCTGGGGTGCGAAACCCGCTGGGCACGCAAGTCTCCCTGGTGCTTCAGGGCTGGGTCCCAATTTAGCTGAGCAGAGAGCTGTCCTACCGCATTCCTAGGAGATTTAGGTCTTATTTACGTGCTGTGTAAAGCAAGGCCATATTCTGCCAGAAGGCCACTGTTCCGACCTTTTGCCATCATTAGTGCCACCTACTATCTCCAATGGGCCTTGGTCTTTTCCCTTTTCCACTCCCAGCCAGGAGTAGGAACTGGGTCTCCCGGTTACCTTCTGGCTTTGGAGGCCGGGGACCACTCAAGTTTGCCTCTCTGTTCTGTGGCAACAGTGAAATTATGGTGTGGAGAGGGGTCCGTGTAGGAAGGGGCGGTGGCACTGGGGAAGCCGGGAGAAGGAAGATCGGCAGGAATCTACGTGAGTCGTGAAATAAAGAAAAGAGAGAGCCAGAATGTGCAGATTTGAGACTTCATTCTCTGAGCCCTGGCAGACAATGCTCTCTAGCGCTGTCCAGCGGCAGGATTCTAGAATTCTCAGAACATGTCCTTTAAGGGCACAGCGTGGCCTGTTAAGGGTGTCAAGACTAGAGAGGGACCCAAGATGAAAGACGGCTCCCATCCTAGGCACCTATATACTCTGCAAATTAAATAGGATAATACACTTCGATCTTCATTCATTCATTCTTTTCTTTTTTATTTTTATTTTTGTATTTGTATGTAGACCAGGCTGTCCCTTGAACTCACAACGATCTCCTTGCCTCATTCTCTCAAGTACTAGAACTACCAGCAGTGAGCCACCACACCCAGTTCGGGTACCCTTTTTCTTTAACCATACTATTGCAGTTTCTTAGGATTGAACCCAGTGCTCCACGCATCGTAGGTAGGCACTCTACCACCGGCTTGCATCTCTTGCCCGATTTTGACAAATTGTTGAAGGAAGTAGATCACTATGTGTGTGGGGGAGGGGTTGCTTATAGGACAGTGGATGAAGAGGTCCAGAATGTTTTCCAGTCATGCAGTGTCTGTCGCTTGGCACCCACATTCTTCAGACTCTGCTTCCAAGAGCCCCGAGCTACAGCACACGCTGAACCTCTAGCAGGGAGGTGAGTCTGAGCTCCGCTTTCTTCCCCAGGCTCTCACAGTCCCATTGGGGACATGCCAGGGACAGATAAACCACCAAAAGGACAGATTGTGCCAGAGACCAGAGCAGCCTGTATGTCCTAAACACTTGGGTCAAGATGAGCCAGAGCATCAGACAAGGCTGGCAGCCAAGGGTGCACTTTTGGGGGAAGGGAGAGCTTTCCTGGTAGAAAGCAGGTGGGTGGAACCCTCTAGAAGCCCAGGCCTGTTCAAGGCAGTGGTAATGAGCATGGGAGCCTGAGGGAGGCTGGGCCTGGAGGGGGCACACCTGTCACACTTGTGTAAATGGAGGCTTGAGGATAGAGGGAGCTGGAGGGAGGAAGACGGGGCCTTCGCTGCCTCGGAAGCTCCTGTGTGCGGGATGCTCTTGCATCTTCTCACCCCGGCAGCACACCTTCCTTAGTATTTTTCTCATGTTCGTATTACAAATGAGGCTTCTGAGACGCCAAGAGCCAGGGTCAGAAGTAACGGGTCAGCCCCGGGCTCCCCATCCCAGCTTAAGTCCTTGGAATCTTCTCCTGGCCTGCAAAGACAAGACCAGCGGCTCCTCACAGGATGTGGGGTCCGGGGAAGGCCACTCCCCGTCTTGGCAGCTTTCCAGGCCCTGTCCTTACAGAGTGCAGCGCTTACATTATCTTTTCCTCCACCCAGGGCAATCAAATCCCTCTGCTCTTTATAAAACTTAAAGGTCAGAACTTATAAATTAAAAGCCGTTGCCACCAGGGAAAAGCAGACAGGATTCTGCTTACCTTACCGTTGACCTCATAGGGAAATAATTGAATTCCCAGGAAACATCAAGACTTTTTGTTTTGTTTTCTTTATTTCCCTTCAAGGGGGGGGGAGGTCTCAGTGTATAGCTCAAGCTGCCTGCAAACCCAGAATCCTCCTGCCTCAGCTTTTTGAGCCCTGGGATCATAGACATGCACCAACTTGCCATCTTAGCATGTGCTTGTGTCCCTGGAGAAGCCTGAATCCACCCTGAGCTGGCCTGAGAAGCAAACAGCCTGGCAGACCCTCTCCATTGCATGGCTAGTTCCTCTGACAGCATATCTTGGGTGTGGTAGGTGAGCGCTCTTCTTTGGGTGGCATCCCCAGTCTTCCAACCTTGTCTCTGACACTGTCAACTTCCTCCCTGCTTTTCAGAGACAGTGGAAATGCGGAAGGCTGACTTGACCCAGAGTCACGCTAGGCTTATTCGGAAAAGCCTGCTCGATCCTGAAGCTCTGCTATTCCCTCGGCCATGAGTGCTGGAAGAATGAGTAACGGAGTGAGGGACGGTGTGGAAGCATAGAACGCAGGGATGGAGTCAGGCTCAGACCCAGAGACGGAAAGGCGGCATTGGTCGTGTAAGTCCGTCTGGCTCCATGGCCTTTTCATTGTAGTAAGCTGGGTGAAATTAGGTAAAGATTAGCCTCAAATGCAAGTTGAAATGCTAAAACAGGTCTCGAAAGAGCAGGGCAGGTGCACCTAAGGAAACAATGAATAGAGGGAGAAGCCCCCTGCAGAAGTGAAGGAAACGCGAGATGTGCCCACGCACACCTGTGATCCCGACACTCAGAAGGGGAGGACACACGGGATGTGCCCACGCACACCTGTAATCCCGACACTCAGAAGGGGAGGACACACGGGATGTGCCCACACACCTGTGATCCCGACACTCAGAAGGGGAGGACACACGGGATGTGCCCACGCACACTTGTGATCCCGACACTCAGAAGAGGAGGACACACGGGATGTGCCCACACACCTGTAATCCCGGCACTCAGAAGGGGAGGAAACATGGGATGTGCCCACACACCTGTGATCCCGACATTCAGAAGGGGAGGAAACATGGGATGTGCCCACGCACACCTGTGATCCCGACACTCAGAAGGGGAGGACACACGGGATGTGCCCATGCACACCTGTGATCCCAACACTCAGAAGGGGAGGAAACATGGGATGTGCCCATGCACACCTGTGATCCCGGCACTCAGAAGGGGAGGAAACATGGGATGTGCCCATGCACACCTGTGATCCCAACACTCAGAAGGGGAGGAAATGCAGGATGTGCCCATGCATGTTACGGGAGGTCCTCCCACTCCTCCAGCCTATCGCTGCTGAGATACCAGCCCCTTGGGGCGTGGTCTCTCTCCCTTTAAAAAAGCGGCCACTTCCCTCTCCTCTCTCTCTTCACTTCCTGCTCCGCCGGTGACTTGACTTCCTTCCTGGTTACGCAGAGGGCTGACAGTGATCTGTAAGTTTTTTCCCCTTTAAATAAATACCACCCTATTAATCATAATTCCAAACTGGTGTGGCATTGTTTGTGACTTACGCCTTCATTTGGCGCCCAACGTTTGGTTTTAGAACCTCTCCCGGCTCGCAGCCGCGAGTTCGGCTTGGCGGCCGGAAGTTCGGCTTGGCGGCCGCAAGTTCGGCTTGGCGGCCGCAAGTTCGGCTTGGCGGGCGCTTGTTCGGCTTGGCGGGAGCCCTTGCTTCCTCAGCCGCTGCCTGTGGATTTAAACTCCACAGGCCCGCGTAGTCTCTGCCCGCCTGGTTTGCTCTTTTCTGAGTCGTTTTTAAATCTCCCTTGCAAGCACAGCTCTTAAGTGGCGCGAACCAGAGCACGCGGTTGCTGAAAGCTGCAACCCCTCAGGGTGACTCTGTCACGTGGAGGCATAAGCGGCTTCCAGGTTGCTCTTCTCTACCCCTGGATTCTGGTTTCTGGTTCCATCTCTGGAATTGATTTAATTACATTTACTTTGTTGAGCAACTTACATTTTCCAGTTTTTAACAAATACTAGGCGGACTCTGAAACAGGACCGTGTTTTCGTCGAGACTTGGCAACAGCGCCACCTGCTGGATAATAGGTAATATGGCAGTTCCCGTTTCTAACGCGAATTTTACTGTTCTGGTTACCAATACAATGGGTTATATCATGCAAGGTTTATATGACTATGGGGATAACTTAATTTACTGGTTACTAGGTTTTAGTATTCTTTTGCATATTCTATCATTTAGGAAGATCATGGCACTCCTAAGAACCATACAATCTTTACTAGAAACTCATGCAGGTCAGGAGATTAAGGATTCAAAAGAGACAATAATAAAAAGACTTGAAATGATTGAAGAAATGATTGGAGCTGGTGAACAGAGTAATAAGGCACAAGGACAGGATACAATGCCAACACCAGCTATTAGAACTGGCTTACCAAAGGTTTTAGCAGCATACCCTATACTTAATTCTGACAAAGCGTCAACTTCTAAAGGCTCAAAGGGAGTCAGAGAAGCTAGATGGACGCCAATAGCAATGAATGATCTAAAAGAAATTAAGCAAGCTATTGTTAATTTTGGCTTGCACTCTGCATACGTAAAGGAAATGATAAGGACTTGGGCTTCTAATGCTAGAGCTACCCCCCATGATTTCCATCAGTTAGTGTCTGCAGTTTTAGATAATGGACCTTCCTTGATGTTTGGAATTTATTTCAGAGAAGAATCCAAACATATGGAACAGCAAGGAAGAGCAAAAGGTATTGAGGTTTCCCAAGACCAAATTCTTGGTGCAGGAGAATATGCTGATCCACAGGTCCAAGCTCTTTATGATGATGAAGTACTGTGTCTATGTCACCAAGCAGCTTTAAATGCTTGGAATAGGATACAAGATCCAGCAAAAAGGGTTGAATCATATACCAGAATTAGGCAGGGACAGAGAGAACCCTTTATTGACTTTTTGCAAAGATTAATTAAGGCTCTGGACATAGGGGTAACAGACCCAGAAGCTAGACGAATACTTCTTGAATCTCTAGCTTTTGAGAATGCAAACATAGAATGCAAAAAGATAATTGGGCCTTTAAAGTCTAGATCAGCACCTATGGATGAATGGATTCAGCATACGATGAATGTTGAGACGTTTAGCTATAACGATGAATCTTGGGTAGGAGAAGCGATTTCCACAGCAATGAGGAGACATCAAACTGCCAGGTGTTTTAATTGTGGTAAATTAGGACATCTGAAAAGGGATTGCAGGCACAGAATTTCTAGGAATATTATCTCCTCTGGGAATGACAAAGATAGGAGACCTAGGCCTTCAGGTATATGTAGGAGATGCGGTAAAGGCCGACATTGGTCCAATGAATGCAGGTCAACAACAGACAAACAAGGCAACCCGATACCGTCGGGAAACTCCTTGAGGGGCCTCTCGCAGGCCCCCAAGCCAACAGTGGCCCAGTCATTCCCAGTCACAGTGGAGAACGTGCCTCACCAAGAAAATTAAAAGCTCCAATTTCTGCTGTAAAAAGTAATACTGGTCTAAATGATGAAATCCATGTGGAGGATGAGTCAAAAAACCCAGTTGGACAGAGTAAACGTATATTTTGGCAGACTTCTATTAATGATCAAAGACCAAAGCTAAGAGTCTGTATAAATGGCACTTTTATTGAAGGCTTATTAGACACAGGTGCGGATGTAAGTATCATTACCCCAGAATCTTGGCATCCGAATTGGCCTCTTAAAGAGGTAGATGTTCAGTTCCTGGGAATTGGAACCCTATCTCGTGTAAAACAAAGCACAAGATGGGTTGAATGCATAGGGCCCGAAGGGCAAATAGGAAGACTAAGGCCATATATAGCCAATATTGCCATAAATTTATGGGGCCGTGACCTGCTACAGCAATGGAATACCCAGATTAACATTCCTGTAGTTCCAGGAACTCATAATTCTGGGAAGTATATGATGAGGTATTATGGAAAAAGGTCACTAGCCATTCAGGCTGTACAAGAACATACAGCAAATACCAAACCTTTAGAGGTACCAACAGCCCTACCTTTAAAATGGCTAACTGAGAAGCCAATATGGATCAAACAGTGGCCTCTAGCTGAAGATAAACTACAGGCATTGGAACAGCTGGTGCAGGAGCAACTAGATGCTCACCACATTGAAGAATCAACCAGCCCTTGGAATTCTCCTGTGTTTGTTGTAAAAAAGAAATCTGGTAAATGGAGAATGGTGACAGATCTAAGAGCTGTCAACAAAGTAATTCAACCTATGGGCTCACTACAATCTGGAATTCCTTTGCCTTCTCTGTTACCAAAAGGATGGCCTCTTATAGTTATTGATTTGAAAGATTGTTTTTTCACTATACCGTTACAAGAAAAGGATAGAGAAAAATTTGCCTTCACAGTGCCTACTTATAATAATTCTCAGCCCAATAGGAGATATCAATGGACTGTCCTCCCACAGGGTATGCTCAATAGTCCTACACTGTGCCAATATTTTGTAAGTAAGCCATTGGAAATAATTCGTAAACAATTCCCCAAGTCCATTATTTATCATTACATGGATGACATCTTGTTATCTGATTCAAATAAAGATACTTTAGAAAGGATGTTTGAAGAAGTAAAGAAAGTCTTGCCTAGGTGGGGATTACAAATTGCCCCTGAAAAGATTCAAAGAGGAAATTCTATTAATTACCTAGGTTACAGAATAGGGTTAGAGAAAATTAAAACGCAAAAGGCACAAATTAGGAGAGACCGGTTAAAGACTCTTAATGACTTCCAAAGATTGTTAGGAGACATTTCCAGTCTACGACCAGCTGTTGGGATAACACCTGATCTAATAGTTCATTTAAACAAAACCTTAGATGGTGATAAAGATTTGAATAGTCCAAGAGAACTGACAGCTGAAGCAGAAAAGGAACTGACAATGATTGAGGAAAAATTACAGGAGGCACATGTGGATAGGGTGAACCCAAATCTTAGCTGCATCCTAGTCATATTGCCTTCCAGAATTTCTCCTACAGGGATTCTAATGCAGAGGGAAGATATTATTTTAGAGTGGATATTTATACCTAATAAACCAAGTAAAAAATTAAAAACTTATGTGGAAAAAGTCTCTGAATTAATTATAAAAGGTAAGCTGAGACTTCGTCAACTAGCAGGTATAGACCCAGCAGAAATTATAGTGCCTTTTACTACTGAAGAAATAAAAAAGTTATGGGAAGACAATGAACCGTGGCAAAGAGCTTGTGCTAATTTTTTGGGAGAAATTAATAGCAACTATCCCAAAAGTGGTAGACTTAACCTCATAAAAAGAACTTCTTGGATTCTTCCTAGAATTGTACGTGATGCTCCAATAACTGGAGCCCGTACGTTCTATACTGATGCAAATAAATCAGGGAAAGCAGGTTACAAGTCAGATGAATTGAGTAAGGTGGAACAAAGCCCTTATAATTCTGTCCAGAAGGCAGAGTTATATGCCATTCTTATGGTGCTAAGGGATTTTAAAGAACCTCTTAATATAGTTACAGATTCACAATATGCAGAAAGAGTTATCTTGCATATTGAAACCGCTGAATTTATACCAGATGACACAGAGTTGACTTCATTGTTTATCCAGGTACAAGACATAATCAGGAACAGGCTTTGTCCGATGTACATAACACACATCCGGTCCCATACAGGTCTGCCTGGTCCTCTAGCCCAAGGCAACGCTGAGATTGATCAATTATTGATTGGAAGTGTGTTGCAGGCCTCAGAATTTCATAAGAAGCATCATGTCAATAGTAAAGGCCTAAAGAAAGAATTTTCCATTACTTGGCAACAAGCTAAGGACATTATAAAGAGATGTCCTACTTGTTCTTTCTATAATCAAACACCGTTGCCTGCAGGGAGTAACCCAAAGGGCACTAAGAGAAATGAAATCTGGCAGATGGATGTGTTCCACTTTATAGAATTTGGTAAATTAAAATATGTACACCACACCATAGACACGTATTCAGGTTTTCAATGGGCTACTGCCCTGAGCTCAGAAAAGGCTGATTCAGTAATCACACATTTATTGGAAGTTATGGCCATCATGGGTATACCTGCGCAAATAAAGACAGATAATGGTCCAGCATATGTATCTAAGAAAATGAAACGCTTTTTTGATTATTATAAAATAAAACACATTACAGGTATACCAAATAATCCTACAGGTCAGGCAGTTATAGAAAGATCAAATCGTACTATAAAGGATATGCTGAACAAACAGAAAGGGACCGAAAATACCCCCAGAAATAGATTACATAATGCTTTATTAACCTTGAATTTTCTTAACGCTAATGAGAAAGGAACGACAGCAGCAGAGAGACATTGGATAATGGAAAAGTCTGCTGAACTAAATCAACCGATTTATTTCAAAGATGTGCTGACCTCTCAGTGGAAGCCAGGAGATGTGCTACGTTGGGGAAGGGGTTTTGCTCTTGTTTCCACAGGAGAAGAAAAATTGTGGATACCATCAAAATTAATAAAGTTTCGATTTGAAGAAGAGAAACCTCTTGGAAAGGAGAAATGACAACTCATCCACAATGATTATATTCATACAGGTGGTAAGAAAAACATATAGAATGGGGGCAGGGTTCTGTTCTTATCTCCACAGGAAAACACTCATCTTTGAGAAATTCAAGGGACCCTGGATGTTTGGATACTGACAGATGGAAAAATACCTGCCCGATAGGAAATATCAAGAAAACTGAATGGGTTGTGTAAGTAATATTAAACCATATTTCTAAATTTATAAAGCTGGTTTTGAAGTTGGACTCTGGCTCAGTCCCTCTCCAATTCCAAGCCTGTTAGTAAGAGAAAAACCCAGAGTTTCTGGAGTTTCTGTCTCATGTCAAGAGCCATGATGTGGGACAGAAAGAAATATGAGTTTAGAAAACATCTTTGCTTTTCTTCATATCTATCATACTTTTCATTGAATATATCTATCATGTCTTTCATTGAATATATATATATGTCTATATGATTAATGCTTAAGTTTTTCATAATGAACAATGAGTTTTTCCTGAAGTGACATTTGAAGTTTCCAGGAAGAAGATGGGGCCCCATAACAACAACTCCACCTGGTTGATATGACGTCATGATACTGATAGCGCTACAACAAGACCTGCTTTGGGTACCAGCTGCACAAGACAGTTCCAACTTGGTTAGCTGAAATGGTGCACATCTTATACAACATTTTGGCCAGACCTGCACAAAATACTCAGAGACTATTGGCAATATTAAAAGACTTGATCTTGAAATTTAACCATCATTTTACTTTCACAGGATCCCCCAGAAAGAACGTCGCCCCCATGACAGCTGGAAGTAATTCTAGAGGACGACGTCCCCTCTCCCAGTAAAGTTTGCCCTTGGGTTTAGGGACATCATTTAGGGGTTGATTATAATTAGTATACGATTGAGGGTTGGGGGAGGAATTTTATAAGCTCAGGGATCATTTTGAAGAAAAAAAAAAAAAAAAAAAAGAGGGATGATGGGATAATAGATTTGTAATTGTGAGTTACTGTTTTTAGACAAATATATTGGTATAGATTCTTGTATATTGATACAAAGTTAAATTATATTGACTATTGTATGCATGCATGTTTCTACCTTGTTTAAAACATTTTTATGTATTGACATATATTGTATTGTATATATTTACCATATTGCTGTGTACATTTCTACCTCTGATTAAGATACTTATATAATGTTTGTGTATTGATATATATTTACCTACTGCAATGTATATTTGTACATTGTTTATATTTGGAGGTCATTGTCCTCATTTGTTTCACAGTTGTTTATTGTCTTAATCTTTAAGTTAGATAGATATTGAGAATTATATAGACTAATAGTCATCTAAGTTTGTCATTTATAATTAGACTAATCAGGTTCTTTAGATATATAGAGATTATACTCAGTATAGATAGATAGTCTTCAACTTCTTCAAAGAGCTGTAGAAAATGGCCTTTAATCTAACTCAGAGTTTTGTGGTAGTGAGACACAATTGCTCCTGGCAACACCACTCTATTCCCGAGAGAATGTTGAGCACCAAAGACACTCCACCTGGAGCCTTTCCTTTTGGCAGAACTGGCCTTGGGGCAAAGAAATACCCATACCTCAACCACTGACAAAGATACAGAGCATGCATCAATGGATAAAACAGGGCTGTCTTATCCTGCCAAGACAGGGTAAGATAGTTTTGAAAAGTTGCTTGCCTTTGAAAATGGTGTGTCAGTTATGTTAGGCCTTAGCCAAAGTTGGTTGCTTCAACACTGCTAATGTGACTTTGGGTGATTGCCTAGGTAGCTAGTTGTCTCTGTGATTTGTTGCATGTTTTGGAAGTTGTTTTACTGAACTTCCTAATTAACCAGGTAACATTATTTCCCTTCTCAGATCTTCGATGGGGTTGAAGACTATATAGATGTAGTTACTTTTCTCTCATGACTTGGCCAAGTTATTTATTATACAAGACCTAAGCTAGTTAGAATAGGATATTTGTACTTATTGTATATAATTTCATAGTAGGTTTAGAACTCTCTTATTTAAACAAAAGGGGGAGGTGTTACGGGAGGTCCTCCCACTCCTCCAGCCTATCGCTGCTGAGATACCAGCCCCTTGGGGCGTGGTCTCTCTCCCTTTAAAAAAGCGGCCACTTCCCTCTCCTCTCTCTCTTCACTTCCTGCTCCGCCGGTGACTTGACTTCCTTCCTGGTTACGCAGAGGGCTGACAGTGATCTGTAAGTTTTTTCCCCTTTAAATAAATACCACCCTATTAATCATAATTCCAAACTGGTGTGGCATTGTTTGTGACTTACGCCTTCACATGCACACCTGTGATCCCGACACTCAGAAGGGGAGGAAACATGGGATGTGCCCACACACACCTGTGATCCCAAGACTCAGAAGGGGAGGACACACGGGATGTGCCCACGCACACCTGTGATCCCGGCACTCAGAAGGGGAGGACACACGGGATGTGCCCACGCACACCTGTGATCCCGACACTCAGAAGGGGAGGACACACGGGATGTGCCCATGCACACCTGTGATCCCGACACTCAGAAGGGGAGGAGGACACACGGGATGTGCCCATGTACACCTGTGATCCCGACACTCAGAAGGGGAGGACACACGGGATGTGCCCACGCACACCTGTGATCCCGACACTCAAAAGGGGAGGACACACGGGATGTGCCCACACACCTGTGATCCCTACACTCAGAAGGGGAGGAAATGCAGGATGTGCCCATGCACACCTGTGATCCCAACACTCAGAAGGGGAGGACACACGGGATGTGCCCACACACCTGTGATCCCGGCACTCAGAAGGGGAGGAAACATGGGATGTGCCCACACACCTGTGATCCCGGCACTCAGAAGGGGAGGAAACATGGGATGTGCCCATGCACACCTGTGATCCCGACACTCAGAAGGGGAGGACACACGGGATGTGCCCACACACCTGTGATCCCGACACTCAGAAGGGGAGGACACACGGGATGTGCCCATGCACACCTGTGATCCCGACACTCAGAAGGGGAGGACACACGGGATGTGCCCATGCACACCTGTGATCCCAACACTCAGAAGGGGAGGAAATGCAGGATGTGCCCACACACCTGTGATCCCGACACTCAGAAGGGGAGGACACACGGGATGTGCCCATGCACACCTGTGATCCCGACACTCAGAAGGGGAGGACACACGGGATGTGCCCACACACCTGTGATCCCGACACTCAGAAGGGGAGGAAATGCAGGATGTGCCCATGCACACCTGTGATCCCGACACTTAGAAGGGGAGGACACACGGGATGTGCCCATGCACACCTGTGATCCCGACACTCAGAAGGGGAGGACACACGGGATGTGCCCATGCACACCTGTGATCCCGACACTCAGAAGGGGAGGACACACGGGATGTGCCCACACACCTGTGATCCCGACACTCAGAAGGGGAGGAAATGCAGGATGTGCCCACCTGACACTCAGAAGGGGAGGACACACGGGATGTGCCCACCTGACACTCAGAAGGGGAGGACACACGGGATGTGCCCACGCACACCTGTGATCCCGACACTCAGAAGGGGAGGACACACGGGATGTGCCCACGCACACCTGTGATCCCTACACTCAGAAGAGGAGGACACAAGGGATGTGCCCACACACCTGTAATCCTGGCACTCAGAAGAGGAGGAAATGCAGGATGTGCCCACCTGACACTCAGAAGGCCAAGACAGGAGGACTGAGAGTTGGGGCTAGCCTGGCCTCTACAGTAAGAACCTGTTAAAGGAAGGAAAAGAGGGGAAAATCTAAGTCTTTATCTGAGAAGAGGTCAATACCTAAACTATGTGAAGAAATACAGTTCAACACTAACAACAGAAATCTCTATGGACTTCAGCAACATTTCTTCAAGGAAGATACGCAAAATGTCGGCACGGATTTATGGAAGATTGCCCAACATTGCTACTAATTAGAGAAATCCAAAGAATCACAATGAAATATTTCTCCATACAGATTAAGATGGAGCCTTAAAAAAAAAGTCAAATGGCGGACTAGACAGGTTAAGAGGACTTGCTGCTTTTCCAGAAGACCCAAGTCAAGTCGTTCAGAACTGCCTGTAACTAGCTCCAGGGGATCCGAAACCCTCTTCTGACCCCAGGGGCACCTAACACACAAGTGACACACACTCACATACACACAAATAAAATTGTTTAAATCTAAATCTAACAAAAATGTTTTAAAATCAAATAATGAGGAGGCTGTGTTGGTGAGAACGTGGAGGTTTGGAACCCTTCTGTGCTGCTAAAGGGAGCATAAAGGGTCACAACCACCATGAAAAACAGCACTGTACATCCACTAAAAGTAAACAAACAGCTGGGTGTGCTGGGCACACCTTTAATCCCAGCAATAGGGAGGCAGAGGCAGGAGGATCTCTGCAAGTTTGAGGCCAGCCTGGTCTGCAGAGTGAACTCAAGGCCGGTCATGGATATAGTGAGATCCTGTGTCAGGTAAATAAATATCTGGGATGCTGGCACCTGCCTTTATTCATAGAACACAGTGGACAGAGGCAAGCAGATCTCTGTGAGTTCAAAGCCAGCCTGAACTACATAGTGAGTTCTAGGACAGCCAGAGCTAGATAGGAAGACTCTCAACAACAAAACAAAACATAGAAATAAAATCCCTGTGATATCCAGCCGTAATACTTTGTGTATGTATTAGTTATTTTCTCATTGCTGTGGCCAAATATTTGATAAGAAGTGACTTAAGGGAAGACGGCTCGGTCCATTATGATGAGAAAGGCATGGAGCTGGTAGTGGCTGAAGCAGCCTGTTCACACTCAGGGGAACAGAAACCCAGCACTCAGACTCTTCTAACCCTCCAGTCACACATAGATAGTTCTATGTCTAGCAGCTAGACATATCCAAAAGGCCACCCAATCATCCCAAACAGTCCTCTGGGCTAAGGATGGAACATTCCAGCGCATGAGCCTGTAGAGGCATCTCACATTCAAACGACAGCCTTCTGCTGCTGGCCCCCACAGGCTCGTGGCCATCCCATTATGCAAAATGCATCCAGTCCCATTTCAAAAGTCCCCATAGTTTCACGGTCCCAACACTGTTCCACAGTCTAAAGTTGAAAGTCTCCTCTAAGACTCCAGACAGTCTATTAACTGTGAGCCCCTGCAAAATCAAAAGACAAATGACCTGCTTTTAAATGGAAGATTTTCAGATGAGATACACCCAGGAGCTTTCAGTTTCTGTTATCCCAGGATCGACTACAAGGTTTCTCTTTAAGGGCACTAATCTTTTTAACATGTTAACCCCTGTTCATATTCCCTGTCTGTAGGAGGAACAGCTTAAAGAAAACACTGGAGGAATCAGGCTTGTTAAACAGTTGGGCCCATTTTCTTAAAAAAAAATGGGGGTAATGACTGGTGCCTGCCCCCTGGAAGGCTGGAGTGGATGTTGTCTGGCAACCTGGTGATCTTTTTGCTCTTCTCTGGAGCCAGCCTTCCTGAATCCCCAATATCCTGAGCTTAGTTTCTCGGTGAACAGAAACTCATCTTATGAAAGTGGTCCCATGCACTTTGTATCCTCCATCAGTAGAATCTTACCACAAACCTTCCTCCACAGGCCCTTATCCTCAGCCAATAGAACTCACTCTTTCTGTGAAGGAGCTCCGCCACTTTGCTAGAGAGTTTCTAGGTAGCGATGCCTACAGCTTTGCCATGATAACTGTCACATGAAATCCCTTTCCCAAAGTTCTACGCAATCTAAATGTGTAAGAGAAACAAGCCCTGAGGTCAAATTCTGGAAGTCTTTATGAGCAGACTCAAGTCCTGTCTCTCACCTTGTGCATTTGGGTCGTTTTTCCTGTAAGGTTGCGGAGTCCATCACCTGTCTACAGCAGTAGGCAGGTTAACCAGGTTCCGGCTCCTTTCCTTACCAAACTGCACCCTTTTCACACGTTTCTGTTTCTTTTTGTTTTGTTTTGTTTTTTTCTTTTTGAAGACAGGGTCTTACTACGTAGCCCTTTACAGTCCTGGAACTCACTTTGTAGACCAGGTTGGCCTTGAACTCACAGAGATCCACCTGCCTCTGCCTCCTGAGTGCTGGGATTAAAGGCTTGCTCTACTATATTTGGCCTCTTTCTGTTTCATTTCTCTCTCTGTGTGTGTAAATCTGGCTAAACACAATGAGTAATAACTATCCCACAGTCTGAATGCTATATCGTCTTGAAATTTCTTCTGCTAGACAATTGAGTCTGGTGCTTTTGGATTTAACCTCACTCAGATTTTTAGGTTATGAGCTGGTCTGGGTCCTTGTCAGGACCTAGCTAGAGTTCTCGTTACCCTTCTAAAACCCTGTGAGCTGACTCTTCACTGTCTATGCGCAGTCGGTTTTCTGGCCCTCTAAACTCCTACCAGAACCGCCCACTTACACCCTCCCTACAGAATCCCAGACTTCTCCAGACTCTTCCTCATTCCTCCCAAGGCTGAGAATCCACCAAGCAGGGTTTCTCACATCAACAAACCCACTTCTCGGCACCAATTTTCTCTGTCAGTTATCTTTCTCGGGATTGTTACTAATCACCCAGCAAGGGACAGACAGAGATAAAGGATTTATTTTGGCTCATGGATTGAGGGGATACAGTTCACCGTGATGGTGAAGGCATGGCGGCAGGTGATTCTGTGATGACAGGAGCACAAGACACCTTAGTCTTATCTTGGTGACCGATCAGGAACAGACAGTACATACAGGAGGTGACCTGCCTGAGGTCCAGAGTAAATTCAAATCCAGTCTGGGCAACTTACTGAGACTCTGTCTCAAAAAATAAAAATAAAAAGGCTGGGGTGAGGCGGGCGGTGGTGGCGCTCGCCTTTAATCCCAGCACTCGGGAGGCAGAGGCAGGCAGATCTCTGTGAGTTCGAGGCCAGCCTCGTCTACAAAGGGAGTTCCAGGACAGGCTCCAAAGCTACAGAGAAACCCTGTCTCGAAAAACCAAAAAAAAAAAAAAAAGTTGGGGTGTCGCTGTTTTTCAGTGTGTGGCAGCATGTACAAGGCCTAGGGATCAATCTCTAGCATGATAAACCCTCTGGCCTCACCCCTACACCCTTACATCTGCCAGCTGGATCCCATGTCTAAAAGATCCTACAACCTCTCAAAACGGTGCCACCCGCAGGAGACCAAGTGTTCAAACACCCGAGAGTCTGCAGAGGACACTTTGCATTTAAATCCTGTCAGCACATAGCCTGACATGTTGAAAACAAACTCTTAGAGACGTCTGCACACTCACTGGGGCCGTCACACTGCTCACAATAGCCCGGAAGTGAAAACAGCTGAAGACTCATTGGCAGACAGACGGATTTGTAGACATGGTGCGGATCTACAACTGGGCATCATTTGACCTTCTGAGGGAAGGCATTCTGAGACCTAACGCATTATAGATGGACCTGAGACGTCAGGCTGAGGGCAATAAGCTGCTCAGCTAAAGACAGCCCCTGTACGATGACCTTTCTAGAAAGTGTCCAGAGCCGTCAAATTCACAGAAACCAAAAGCAGAATGTCAGTTGCCCGGAAGTGGGGAAAGAAGGGGTGGGAGTTGGTTAATAAGTATAGAGTGTCGTGTTTGCAAAATGAAAGGTTCTCAAATCAGTTGTGCAACTGTGAGTGTACTGAGCACCTCTGCCCTGTTGGCAGAAAAAGGTGCCTAAGATAATAGCTTATATCATGTTTATTTTACCAGTGTCAAGAACAGCCTGGCATGGCAGACCTGGTAGTACAGGACTCCCAGATCTTCAGGAGGCAGAGGCAGGAGGATCAGAAGTTCAGCCCTACCTAGGCTACAGAGTGAGCCCAGACAAGCCTGAGCAACGTAATGAGAACCCGACAAGACCAGATCTCAAACTAAAACAAAACAAAGAAGTGAAGACAGGAGAGGATGTAGGCAAGAGGCGGAGTGTTGCCTAGAATGGAAGGCCCTGAGCTGGATCCCCAAAACTCCGCCCCCAAAAGAAAAAAGAGCTAGGCATTGAGGCTTCAATGAGAAGCAGCAACTGAGGAGACGGCTCAGACAGTGAAATGCTTACTGTCCAAACATGAGGACTGGGTTCAGGGTCCCAGGACCCACACGAAAAGCTAAATATGGAGACACGCGTTGTTCTCCAAGCGCTGGGGAGACAGAGACAGGAGGATCCCTGGGGTTTGCTGACCACCTAGTTTAACCAAATCAGAGTTCCAGGTTCAGTGAGAGACCCTGTCTCAAAAAAATACTGAGGAGAGTAACTGAGGACTAGAACTGGCCTCTATCTCTGGCCTCTACACTAGCACATGGAAAGATGATGACTTGGGGCTGGCTTCCTCGTGAGGCAGGGAGGTGGTTCTCGGGATGGGTGTAGGTAGATGAGCCTCAGGTCTCTGAGGAATGAACCCAGGATCACTGTTTTGCTTCCAGAAACTAATTCCTCACTCTCCATGGGGATCTTGACAGAGGCAAAAAAGCCATTCACTTCTTTTCTCTGTTGTGTGACCAATGATTCCCACATCCCCTACCCAAGCTCCAGTATGTGCCAGGAAGAGGGCTGAGTCCTCCAACTCCAACCTTAGGGATTATCTCATGGGAATACTATTTTATCCAGCTACCATCTCCCCATGAGTTCAATCAACACCCATCTGTTGGGAACCGACTTCTGATGAAGCCTGGCCTGTCAGAGGACCCTCACAGCACTCAAGAGAATGTGGGGTGCGCTGTGACACCTACCTTGAGAGAGCGATCTGGAGCACTGAGCAGGGGCCTCACCTACCTGGGCTGACAGTACACAAAGCAGGTTCAGTCTTTATCTGAGACTTGAAAGATCAACAAGACCGAGCCAGTAAAGTAGGGAGGAGGAGACAGGGACAAGGTACCTAAGCGACACAGAGCATGGGAACTTCCTGGAGACCTGAAAACACAGAGCCCAGCTAGGCATCTGAAAACAGAATCTGGTTTATGGAGGGAGAGGCAGGAATGAGGAGGACCAAGTCAAGGGGGAAAGCCAGCAATGGGTCCCATAGGGCTATTTAATCACCTTCTGAGCACTTTGTCAGGTGTGAGATAGGGGTGGGTATAAATATATGTATACACACACACACACACACACACACACACACACACACACATTTAAGTTGTGTGGACCCAGTGGGAGAGGCAGTAGATGCGCAGATGGTCAAGGATTCTCAGAGCTATAAGCTAGACAACACCCACTCCTCTCCCCTCTCCCTACCATCTCAGCTGGTCTGTGGGAAGATGCTTCTTTTGGTGAGGAAGTGGTTTTCTTGACAACAGCCCCATGCACCTACCCAACCTCCCGGATCCATGGTCCATTCTTGGCCCTTGAGAACATCCTTGCCCTCTTCTTTCAAGATATGGCATCTTCATCTGGCCACCTCTGCTCTGGGCTGCACAGTTCCATGTCTGACAAATCATTCCAGATGCTGGCATATCTGCCTTCCCTGTCATTCTCGGGGTTGCACTGGGGCCTCTGAATGCCCTCCCTTCACCTGTCCAGGTATGAACTTGCCAAGAGTCACCTTTGCCCCCTTAGACCAGATCTACCTCCAGCTTATCAGTCATTTAAGGGCAAGATGACTCTCGCAATCTATGCACATGTCCCATCAGCTGAGACTTTCAGCTGTCTCTGAAGGCCCTCTCCAGGAAGGTCACTGGGCAAAGCACAAGGCAGGTGTCTTCTGATTCTGGTTTTCCCCTAAGATAGGACACAGGGCCCCCAGGAAAGGTCCCCAGCAGAGACTGAAGAGGGCTGGTCTCCTTGTATTGCCCATAGCACATCAGGAGTCATACAGAGCATTAACTGAAGAAAGACATGTGGCAGGCCTTGTAGAGTGGGGCCCAGACTTAGTTACTAAGCAAGGAGCAAGTTCTTGTGTTGCGTGTAACAGCTGAAGACTTCCCAATACCCTCGGGCCACTGACTTTGAGACAAATTAATCACGGAGTCGAGGTGCCTGCCTGTATGCTTCTGATTCAATCATTTTCAGGATTGAACCTCAAAAGAGCCTCAGAGGAGGGGGCTGGAGAGATGGCTCAGTAGGTAAGAGCACTGGCTGCTCTTGCAGAGTGCTAAGGTTCACAACCATCCATAACTCCAGTTCCAGGAAACCTGATAATTCCCTTCGGAAGACCAGGCATGAACGTGGTGCGCAGACACACATGCAATAAAACACTCACATGCCTGAAATAAATAAATCTGTCTTTAAAAGAATAGCAACTCATTTAATAAAGTAGTGCTTTGATTTAACAACATCACAAAAAAAAAATAAAAGAATAGCAACAGTAAGGCTGGGGAGATGGCTTGGTCACTAAAGTGCTTGCCACACAACTATGGGGACCTGAGTTCAACCCAGGCGCCCCTTTAAATAATAATAGTAACCCGGGTTACACACCTGTAACCCCAGTGCTGGAGTAGAGACAGAAGGATCTCGCCGACTTACTGGCCAGTCAGACTAGTCTAGTCATGAGCTCCAGACCAGCGAGAGAGCCTGTCTCTGAAATCAAGGTTGGGTGGCTGCTAAGGCATGACATCTTAGGTTGCTCTCGGGTCACACGTGTGTCTATACACACATTCACATGTCTATACACATATTCATGCATAACCTCCCTGCCCCTACATGCGTACACACACCAAAAGAAGAGGAGGAGGAATAGGAGGAGAAGAAAGTAGATAAGCCAAGGCCCCCAAAGTCCATGGCATGGAGGAGGGTTATTGGGAGAAACCAAAAGCAGTAGCTGACTAATTTGGAAATACTGAGTTCTGTCCCAGCCCCATCAAAGTAGTCCAGAGCAATCGAGACAACTGAACCAAGGACATGGGTGATATCGGAAAAATGAACCTGACTTCACTCATGCATGTGTTGTGTGACCCTAGACATTTGACCCCACTGCTCCGAGCCTACACTGGTATGAAAGAGAATTATGATACAGATTTTACAAGTTGTAAGTGTTGTTCTTGGGGGGGGGGGAAGAGAGCCCAGCCTGGCTGTTGTAGTGGCTCCTTCAGAGCCCAGGGCCATGGGAGAGGCTTCCTTTAGGGAACTAGAATTGGGGTATTGTCCTGTGAGGAACTAGAATTGGGGTATTGTCCTGCACATCTGAAAGTCTTTGTCTGCCGTCTTCCTGCCTTTTGCTCACCTGGTAGCTCTGCAGGGCTGGGAGTTGGCTGTTGTTTGTGTTATTTTAACTTCCCATCCTGTCTGGCTCTGCAACCTGGGCCCATTCGTACCTCTGCAATCATCCTGCAAGGCAATGGGGTGTCTCTTGCACAGACCCCCACTGGGTCCAGGGGTGCCTTGGTGGCCTAACAGCCTGGAAACATGGGTGACAGCTGACAATCCCACCCTCTGCGGTGCACCACATGGTTTTCCTACGCCCCCACCTCAAGCAGTCTTTATAGCATCCTACCTTTCTAACCTGGTCACCCACAGGTAGCCACACTGTGATATTATCAGAAACACCCATCAAACACCTACTGTGTGCAGTATGGGGCCAGGAGGGATAAGGGCACCTGAGAGACAGCGTTTCCAACTAGATTCCCAACACCACAGTAAGTACCTCACCTGACCCCCAGCACACCACAGTATGTACCCCTCATGACCCCCAGCACACCACAGTATGTACCCCGCCTGACCCCCAGCACACCACGGTATGTACCCCACCCAACCCCCAGCACACCACGGTATGTACCCCGCCCAACCCCCAGCACACCACGGTATGTACCCCACCCGATCCCCAGCACACCACAGTATGTACCCCACCCGACCCCCAGCACACCACGGTATGTACCCCGCCCGACCCCCAGCACACCACGGTATGTACCCCGCCCGACCCCCAGCACACCACGGTATGTACCCCGCCCGACCCCCAGCACACCACGGTATGTACCCCGCCCGACCCCCAGCACACCACGGTATGTACCCCGCCCGACCCCCAGCACACCACGGTATGTACCCCGCCCGACCCCCAGCACACCACGGTATGTACCCCGCCCGACCCCCAGCACACCACGGTATGTACCCCGCCCGACCCCCAGCACACCACGGTATGTACCCCGCCCGACCCCAGCACACCACGGTATGTACCCCGCCCGACCCCCAGCACACCACGGTATGTACCCCGCCCGACCCCCAGCACACCACGGTATGTACCCCGCCCGACCCCCAGCACACCACAGTATGTACCCCGCCCGACCCCCAGCACACCACAGTATGTACCCCGCCCGACCCCCAGCACACCACAGTATGTACCCCGCCCGACCCCCAGCACACCCACTGGCCTTCTCCCCACCCTCTAAGTCCCACTTTGCCCTTCCGTGCTGTGTCCTATGTCCCACCTCCTCCTGTCCTGTGACTCCACTCTAGAGCCTGGACCCACACAGTCCTCTTCCAGACATCCTTGTTGGGGTGTCTCCAGCGCTCACTCTTTCCCCAAGCACCCACGGTGGGTTGGCACCTCCCCTGGGGCACTCACTGAACACATTTGAAATCTGCCTGGCTCTGTGTCTTCAGGCCTAGTATCCCCACTTGTAAAACAGAACAGGAACACCCAGTGGTTTTGAAGCTGCTGAAACAGTTCATCGGCCAGCCTGAACTAACGCTGGGGACATCATGCCCTCGTGTGTAGCGTTTTAATCGTTGTATCCTTAGCAGCAAACGGTGCCCACGACTGGTGCCAAAGGCTTTGCTGAGTAACTGGCTGATGTGTAGAATGGCTAAATGTGTAAATAGAACACGAAGCAATATTTGCTGTTTTCCCCTAGCAGTCAGGGGACGGGGACCAGGAAGATTCTGAAAGAAACTAATCTTTACTGTCTATCTATCACACATCAATGCTCAACATACACAAGGAAAGATTTCTGCAGAATGAGGAAGCGGCTCATGGCTAGGATAAGTCAGCGGGACAGTCTCCTGCAAAGGGGATGAAGACAGACTCCTAGGAGGAGGGGGCATGCTTGCTTGCTGGCTAGCCAGATGCCCCAGGCCTCTCAGTCCTGATCTTAGGCTTTGAAACTCCTGAGGACGGGATGCCTGGGTAGGCAGGGTAGGGGCAACACCCAGCTCCAAGGGTCATGTGTCAACTGCTCAGCTGAGAACTTGGCTTGGGGGATTCAAAGGCTAGAGGTGGGCTGGGCTGGAAGGAGCGCTTGGCTCCTGCCCTGTACAGCCCTGACTGAGGGCTCTACCAGCCCAGTGCCCCAGCAGCTTCTGTGCCCAGCAGGAGTGAAGTCCGGGCTTTCCTTCAGTAACCTGAAGCTTTTCTTTCTCGTCTTGGCCCTCCCTGGCCCCACTAAGTCTTCCTGGTTGTTACTCCTCCTGCGGTCCCTCCTCCTTACTCCCACCTCCAGATTCCAAAAACACTCTGATTGCCAGGGTGGGTCAATGGTTAACACTCAGCTGGCTTTATATAAGCTGCTCCGAGTCACCTGCTGTGCACAGTCTCCTTGGTCCTTCAGTTTCGTGGCTCCTGCAGGCGGCTGCTCTGGCAGCCTCAGCCCCGCTGGCTAGTCCTCACCATGGCCACCTGCTGGCAGGTCCTATGGGCCTATCGTTCCTACTTGATTGCGATATGTCTGCCCATTTTCCTGTTGCCTCTGCCAATCATTGTCCGAACTAAGGTAAGGATTATGGGTCTCCCTCAGCATAGGTAACTCTAGGGGTGGCAAGGGAGAGATCACTGGGGCCAAAAGGGGGCATCTTCCATTTCCTCTTCACTTCCCCTCCCCTGAAAGTGAAGCCACCACTTCCTGTCTCCCTGGGAGCCAAGGGTGGTTTCATTCAGCACCCAATCCCTGTGCAAAGTGCTCAGGTACATTGGAGCCTGCGGTTTGCGGGACAGAAGAAGTTGCATAAAAGAAATGTAGGAACAGGCAGATGAGTTTCTCTGTGAGATGACGGCTGTGTGTCCACTCCGCCCTGAACTTAGTGCCAACCAGGGACAGAAGAGGCAAATGCATAGCTAGTTTCTGAGAGGGAAGGCAGGAGAAAGCTGGCCTCAGGCAGTTGTACCATCCCAGGCAGAAACAGAACAAGTGCTGACCTGTAGTCGCCAAGTGGGCCACTGAGGAAGAGCCCTTTCTGTGACACGGCTGGTGCACACGGCTCCTGCCTTCTTCCCTACTTCAGAAAGTCATGCATAACCCTGCTCTTATTCATCTGTCTCCTGCCTATACTGTGTGCACCTAGGAGCCCTGTTCCCCATCCTATGAGGCAGGTCCTCCTGTCCCTTCTACAAAAGGGGGGAAAGTGAGGGTAGAACTCTGTTCTGTGGAGTTTGGGTCACACGCCCTCTTGGGTTCCTCTATAAGAAAATGAACATTAAATAACAAATCTCAGATTAGTCTGGGAGCCTGGGAATATAGTTCAGTAGCAAGGCTCTTTCTTGCCTGCCACATGCAAGACCCCAGGGTTTGACCCCTAGCAATACCAAAACTAACAAGAAATCCCTAAATTTTAGCAAAATTATCCTGGAGCTTTGGGAATGAAGCCTCCAAGAGGGTCTCATACCTTAACTTTGCAGTCTAGCTACTTGTGCAAATGGTATGGCTTGAAAGAGACAGAGCTGGAGGTGTGGCCCCGTCCCTAAAGCTGATACTGAATCTTGGCCCTGGACCATCCCACGCCCCCAGGACTGCCCAATGAGCCACTACCTGTTGCTACAGATAGGGAAATCAAGAAAGGCCTTTGGTTATGTTATCTCTGAGAGAGGAGGCCCAGAATATGGCCCCTAACACCTGCTTAGGAATAAAGCCTGACTGATTTTTGAGATGACCTTCTCGGGACCAAACCGGTGGCGTCTCTATGCCGGGAATCTATCAGAGAGATTTCAGACAGGCTGGAACCTGTGTGACACCACCGCCACCATCCTGGGAGAAGCACACACAGTGCAGAAAGATTCCCTGTTTTGCCCCAGGGTAGGGAAATCCTGAGTTGGTACGGGAAGCTGTGCCTCTTGGTGGGAAGGAACTGTATTAGGAACCCCGGCCTTCGTTCCATTGTACGTGGTCCTGCTACTTGCCTCTGGCACACAGCCTTTGCTTACCCTCTCCTGACTCAACCAACTATCCTAAGAGGCCAGGCCGACCTCTGGACCTTGGGTTCCCACCCCACACAGGAATTCTAACCCTAAATATGATCAATTTCGTCTTCCCTGCTTGGCTGCGCCCATCAGTATATAAACAAGCTATTATGCGTCTCATGTCAAACAAACAAGCTTCCTTCAGCTCACATTCATTCCTTCTCTGAGATGCCCGCCCCCAAGAGCAAGCTTCAGAATGTGCCTGTATGCACACACACCCATATTCTTTCTCTCACCACCTCGGACTCGTCTATCTAAATTCCCATCAGCTTCCAGGGTCCCAACCCAAGGCCCGTGCTCACCTTCCTCAACCCCGCAGCAGGATTTGTCCCAGCTGGTCACATCCTCTTTGCTGTGTTGTCTTCACTTGACTTTGGTGACACCTAGTTTGGCCTCCCCTCCCTCCCATGCCATTCCCAGACTCCTTCTCCATCAGACTCTGCAGGTTTCCCAGCAACCCTCCTGTGCCCCCACACCCCTCCCAACTTCTGGCCAGGTAATTGTATGTTGTCTTATGATCCGAAAAGCATCCTCTAGCCGGGTGTGGTAGCGCCCACCTCTAATCTCAGCATTCGGAAGGTTGAAGTAGCAGGATCATGAGCTCAGCACCAGCCTGGGCTGAGTTGTGAAAACTTGCCTCAAAAACAAAACAAGAACCCCACCCGCCACCCCCAAGTGTCTCGATGCCCACAAATCCTCAGTCTGGGATCCGACTGCAAACCTCTACAGCTACATGAGCCAGCTAATTTGGTCACGTGGCCCACAATATTTCTCTATATGAAACCTTTGCTTTTCCCCAACCAGCGTGAAGCTCAGACCGCCATCTCCAGAAAGCTCTTTCCACAGTCTTGCTGAGACATGTTTTAAGCTACCGCCTTTTGATGCTAGCCTTGACTTAGGTCGTTCTGGTTGGTTCAGCTTCCTCCAGCTGCTCACACAACCAACAGCAGGACCTGTGTGCTCACTGTCCCCTCCACACGCTACACATATTTCCGGTTTATGATTGGATTAAAGGCCAGTAAACTCATTCTAAGTCAAGACTTTTACAAATGGAAAACACACTGAGTGTACCCACTAACACCCACCCACTAATCACAGCCTTGCAATGTAGCGAGGCAAGGCATGGTTTGTTCCTTTTCCTTACTCTGCCCTGGAGCTGTGGCTTGCTACCAACACCCCTTATCACCTCAGATGATCTTACCACAACTCTCCAGCCTGGGGAAAGATCAGTTCGTCACCTCTCCACCTTCCTAAAACCAGGAACTGTCAGAAGTTAGGGACATCTATATGCTGGAAGACAGGGTCCCCACCTGGGCAGTCTCTCTACCTTGTCTTGTCTCACCTGGCCCTGCCTTCCTGCCATCACTTTCCACCCTACTGTCAGGGAATCCCCAAGACCTCCTGCCAACCCCATACAGCCTTCCCAGTACAGTTAGAAATCAATTTGAACTAAAGAAGCCAGAGGCCCCGAGACTCCACACCGGCAAGCCTCCCGCTCAGACTCCATTCCCACCATCCCACCTCTGCTCCCGGCGGCTTCTCTCTGCTCCTGGCGGCTTCTCTCTGCTCCTGTCTGGGCTCTTCTCCTCCCAGATTTGTTCTCCTCCTGTTCCTCTTACTTGTATCTCAGAAGCCCTCTGTCCCACTAGTCTCTCTGGCCTTCTATTTGCAGAAAAGTCCCTGTTTAAAAGAGTGTGTCCAGGGCTGGGGTTACGGCTCCGTGGATAGAGAGTGCTTGCCTAACATACATGAAACCCTGGGTTTAGACCCCAGCACTGAAGACACTAAGCATGGTGGCACACTTCTGTAATCACAGCAGCTGGGACGTGGAGGCAGGAGAATCAGAAGTTCAGAGACGTCCTTAGCTACACAGTGAGTTTGAAGCTAGCCTGGGATAGACGAGGTTCTGTCTCAAAAAAAAGTGTATATTTGTTTACTTTCTTCCTATTTTTTGAAGCAAGGACTTTGACATACTCTCTGCAGACTCCCATGGCTGGGTGTATCAGAGATGTTGGGTGAGTTAATGAAGGAATATGGGCAAAGGAGGAACATTTCCTGAATTCCTATTAAGTCTGCTCTCTGTAATTAGCCCCCAAACGTAAAACTGAGCCTCCTAGCTCTGGCCCCTAGCACGGGAAGGAGAGCCCCCACCGAAGTTCAGCCCTCTGTAATAAAATAGCTAACATTTATTGGATGTGTTTTATGCACTCGGCATCGGGCCAAGCACCTCAAAGCCTTAGCTCACTTGTTTCCCACGGAGGCCTCTGCTCAGCTGTGGTGTTACTGCTGCTGTCTCCATTCCACAGCCATGTAAACTGAGGTCCAGAGGGATGAGGTAATTTGTTTTCAATGTCATCTGTAAGAAAAGAAAAGGTAGGGGCAGTCATCTGGTCTTGGGGTCTCTGCCTGAAGCTCTCTGGAGAGGCAAAGAGGCTCCCATTACAGCTCCTCTCAGGCCTGTCTCATTCATGGCCACCCAGCCAAGAGTTCCACATTCATTCTGTCACCAATGTGAGGGACAGCCTCTCTTTTTCCCAGGGGTAACTGGACAAAAATACACATATTTTGCTCCCAACCTTGTCAGGGTCCAAAGTAGGAGACACGTGTTTGTGCCACACGGATGGCGCCAGGGAGCCGGTGAGCTCAGAGTAGGCAATGACTTCTCCTAAGGAGTCCAAGAGGGCTGAGAAGCCACAAAGGGGCAGGTGAAGCCACAGCTGCTGGAGGCCCCCTGAGGGCAGGAATGGGGGAGCATGGGACCAGCAAGAGCCATTAAGTGAAAAGAACGACCATCAGCCTCTTGAACTGCTGTTGCCTTTGACAGCTGACAGGCAGAAGCACCCCTGTCCAGAGACCTCCTCCCCACTCTTCTCTTCCCTTATGTGTAAACCTCGTATGCAGTTCTGCGAGTGGCAGGCACCATTCATGTTCTGGAAAGAGGGTGTGGAGGAGCCGTCTTTCCTATGAGGTGACATGGGACACACACACGCAAATGTACTCCCTGCCCAAGCTGTGAAAGCAGTATGGCAGGTATCGCCATATATGGCCTGGGGAGGAGCTGCCCTCAGTACAGGGCTCAAGTAGGGCCCCCCAGGGAGTGGACAGTTACCCTAAGACCAGAGTGGCAGTAAGAGCCAGATCAACCCAGCTCTGGGTGAAGAATTGTCCAGGCAGAACCTGTAGCAGGTGCAAAGGGCCAATGCAGGGGTGAGCTTGGCAAGCTGACTTGGGCAAACAACAGTGTTGAGCTGGGGGCCTGCTCCATTACAATGTTGGGATGGTCAATTTCAGAAAGGAGGGGAGAAGGCAGCCTATGGCAGGCCTGTGAGGCTGGGGAAGAAGTGGGGACTTTGTTCTTCAGGCAATAAGGAATAAATAGAATAGTCACGTCTATAAATGTCAGCCAAAAATGCAAAAGCCTCTTGGAACCCAAAAGGACAATCTACAAAAAATAGTAATGGCGCCATGTTGGTCAGAGATCGACTGAGACAAACATGTCTCTGCTAAGAACAGAAGAGAGCAGCGTCTTTAATCGCGGGCACAGGATGCACAGTTCTGTGCACTTTAGAACTGGTGATAAGCATCCTCAGGACAAGCCGAGGCCCAATGGCAGAGGATATCTGTGCAAGGAATTTAGACCCTCTATCACGCTCTGAGGAAGCAGGATGCAGAGAATAGATCACGACTTTTGGAGCCAGGTAGATAACCGAGGGCACTTGAGAGCATGTGTGGAGTATATGCTATCACTTATCCACAGATCTGAACACCAAGGTTAGGAGGAGATGCTACAGCCAGCTCCAGGGCTCGGGAAACTCCACGAACTTCCTGTCTGCCCCTGCCTCCTGGAGGCACAGAAGGCCTTGGGCCCTGTGTGGATGGCCCACTTTCTCATAGCTGCTCAGATGAGCTGTGCCTCCACCAGGGCCTCAGACCCTCCTGTCTATGAAGCAGGGAGGCGTGTCTTGTCACACAACCCCAAGTGGTGAGCTGTGGTCCCTAGGAGCGGCAGAGAGTGGCACCTGGGATGGATGGAGATAAGTTTTGCCTAGAAGATTTAAAAGAGGAGTCACCCCCCTCCCCAAAGCCAGGAGGTCCCTGAAGTAAAGACAGAAAGTATTCTGATATAGACTTTACCCCCTGATAACTAAAACTTGACCTGGCTCATCAGTGCCCCTAGGAACATTGTGGGAAGGAAGGTAGAGTCTTCAATGGTAAAGCCTGATTCTAGTGCGGGTGGTGGCCCTGGGCTTCCGTGAGGACCATATTCGCTGAGGGCTGTGGGATTGCCAGTTCACTCAACTTGACTGAGTCCACTCAGACACAGCAAACCTGGCTCCAGGCACAAACCGTGATGTCAGGAGTTGTCTTCAAAGCTTTGTTGAAACCCTGTGGCAACTGGTTGTGGTGGTGGCACATGCCTACTCAGAAGGCAGAAGCAGGAGGATGTCTGTGAGTTCAAGATCAGCCTGATCTACAGAGCGAGTTACAGGATAGGCTCCAAAGCTATACAGGGAAGCCATGTCTCAAAAAACAAAAACAAAATAAACCAAAACAAAAAGCCTGTGACATTGTGAGCCCACTGTTTCAATCTGATGTGCTGGAAGCCCCAGCTACTTGGTAGAAGGAGGCAGTTTTTGAGCCTAGGAGTTCAAGGCCATCTTGAGCAATACAGTGAGACCTAGACAAGGAGAAAGGGAAAGAGAGAGGTGGGGTGTCTTTAAGATTTTTCAAGTGATTGGCTAAAACTCTGTGGCTGTGAAGAGTTGGAATGTGGCCGATCAAGAATTACAGAATTACCTTCAGTTCCCGTAGTAGTGGCCACTTGCTACTCAGCTCAGTATCTACCCTACCATCGTCTCAATGGCAAGGTAAGGCTGATAGAATCCTTAGAATCCCAGGAGCCTCTGCTAAGCCTGGAGCTGAGAAAGCCATCAGCCTCTCGTTGCCTGTCCCTACCAGTGTATTCAGGAAATGATTTGGTATCAGACTTTCTTCTGCTCTGCAATCAAAATTGTGCATGTACCCAGGTGTGGTGGTACAGCCAGGCGGTGGTGGTGCACACCTTTAATCCCAGCACTCGGGAGACGGAGGTAGGACGATCTCTGTGAGTTCGAGGCCAGCCTAGTCTACTGATCAAGTTCCTGGACAGCTAGGGCTATATACTGAGACCCTGTCTCAAAAACATCAAGAAAAATATAAGTGCACATGACCTTTCCCAGACCTGCACCTGGCCAAGGATGTTCACGCCTGCCAAGGATGCTTACACTTGGAACAACAGACCCTTCTTTCTGAAAGAGCTTTGTTTTGGAAGTGTAAGGGTTGGATAGAGAAGATGGGTGCTGACTTTTTCTAGTTCCCAGAAGGTAGAGTGAAGAAGCCAAGAGGAACCAAGTAAATGGCACTCACCCAAACGAGAATAAGGCTGTAGTCGCCATCACTGTGCTTGGCAGAGCCTCAAAGGCAGGCAGGGGCATGGGAGGCTTTTGTGGGGATGGTGGCTTCCGGTGCCCCTCATGGAGGCTGCTGGGGAAGGCCTAGAAGAGAGTCACACAGGGCCATTGCTTGATGAGGTGATACTTGGCTGTTTCTGGCTAGCCTGGAGGTGGAAATGGGAGAGAGGAAAAGGACACACTCCTGCTGAGAGTTAAAGAAGCTGGATGTAAGGATAGGGCTCTGAGCCAGGTGCTTCAGAGACTTGGAGACAAATTCTCATAGCTGAACTGGCCATTGTCCCCTTTGTGATATTCATCGATTCGGTCATCAAAGGTATTGGGCAATTAACATATGCCTGTTATTCCTGGGAAGGATCACACACACACACACACACACACACACACACATGCACACACACACACATACACACACACATGCACACACACACACATACACACACGCACATGCACACACACATACACATACACACACACATACACACACACACACAAACACCCGAGTTCTCTCTTCATTTCAGTGTAGCTCATTTTCTTCAAAGTTCTGTGTTGTTTTACTTTGTACATTTTAAAATCTTAGTCTGAGGAAATGCAAGGCTCCTTCAGGTGTGAAGGGGTCCTGGTTCCCTCCCAGGGTAAGAAGCCCTCCAAGGTCCCTCATGTGTATACAAATGGTGGGCTCTCACATGCCCACCATAGCACCCGTGCGGCCTTCCTCCTTTCCCTTCTCCTTTCCTTCATTATTCTTTTCCCTCTTGGGCTGAGTCGGAGCCCAGAACCTCTCGTGCTAAGCAAAGTCTCTGCTGCCAAAGTTTTCCCGGCCTTTGTACAATCAGGTAATTAAAAGACCAGGCTGCCATCTTCTGTCCCTGTTTCAGCCTCCCATTTCCATGGTCCTGTCTCTAGATAAAGTTCTTGATCTCTCTCAAGGCAGACAGAATTCTTTTTAAGTACGTACATCTTCAGGAACCTGACTTAGGCCTACCTCAACCCCTGGATGTCTTCTCCAGTCTAGCAGTAGGGGGCTCAGGAAAGGTCATTTCCCCTTGGGACTCTCACTCTCCCGGTCTGTCCTTTGCAGCAGTGCCTGTCAGGTTACAGCCTAAGTGCCCCAGCTTCCTCCAGGCCCTGGGAATGTCCCTGCACCCTACAGTAGCCTCCATGTACTAGAGTCCAGGGACAATGGAAATGCCCCGCTGTAAGCCAACCATCCCCACCCCAAGTTAACCTTCAATCCCCAGCAGGCACAAGCAGGGACACATTTGAGACTGTGGGCGTTTGCTCCTGCCTCAGAGCCATGTGCTGCATGCGCTGTGTCTGTGATGGGTAAAGGCCATATCATCCACAGCCTTTCCCTTCCCTGCCTTTTCTATTCCCCAGGGTCCAGAGTCTGCCCTGGTTTCTCTGGCACCCTCATTTCCATGCGTACCTCATATAGTCACCTGGTTCTCTAAAAGTTCAAAGCTACTCTCCAGTGAACCCTGCCCTCTGTGTCCTAGGTGCACCCCACCTCCACCCCTCCCTACCTGCTCCCCATTTCCTCCCTATCCTATCCCCACCAGAAAAACTGTCTCTTCACTTCCTATGCATGTATGGCTGGAAACGCTTCGTAGTGTTTTTTAGGGTTAAAAAAAAAAAAGCTCGGCCGGGCGGTGGTGGCGCACGCCTTTAATCCCAGCACTCGGGAGGCAGAGGCAGGCGGATCTCTGTGAGTTCGAGGCCAGCCTGGTCTACAGAGCTAGTTCCAGGACAGGAACCAAAGCCACAGAGAAACCCTGTCTCGAAAAATCAAAAAAAAAAAAAAAAAAAAAAAAAGCTCCAAGAGAGGTTAAGTGACTTGTTCAAAGACGTACAGCAATAAATCTGGGTCTGGGTTCTTAGGTTTGCTGAATAGACTTTTTTTTCACTGTGAAAGAAGCCTCCAACCTATACCTGGAGGATCCTCTAAGGAGCTAGTCTTCCTGTCCCCTGCTGACTCTGCAGGCCAGCCCACACAGACTCCCTGAAGACCAAGCTGGGTATATATATCACGCCTCCCCCCCGCCCCCCCGAGACAGGGTTCTGTGCAACAGCCCTATCTGTCCTGGAACTCGCTCTGTAGACCAGGCTGGCCTCAAATTCACAAAGATCCCCCTGCCTCTGCCTCTTGAGTTCTGGGATTAAAGGTGTGTACCACCACCTGTTATCATTGCCTTTTAATGCTGGGCATTGGCTCACCCTTTCGGCAGAAACAGGCTTGGACAGTTTATGGTCCAGTGACAAAAATTAATACCCATTTATTTCATAAAGCTAAATGCTGCCAAGCAAGGCGGCACACACATGTCATCCCAGCACCTGGGAGGCAGAGACCAAGAGATCCCATCCATGACCCATAGAGTGAGCCTCACTCTAAAAAAAAAAAAAGATGGGGAGGGGATCCCCTGAAAAAGGAATACCCAACTAAGATCTAGGAATGAACTGAAGTCAACGAGGCAAAATGGGGAGGAAAAGGAAGTCTAAAGAGAGGGACCTCTGCAAAGATCTCTGTGGCCAGACCGAGGACGGAGTGCTCGAGGAAATCGAGGGAGACCAATGCCTGCTGAAGTGGAGCAGAGTAGGCAAGATCAGAGTGTTGTGAGTAAGGCACCCAGACCCAGCTGTGGGACTCGGTGGTAGAGCATACCCCTCAGCTCTGAGACCCCTAAACAACAAAAAATAGTTACTACAACAAGAATGAACTGCTTTAGTGTTACAGAGAGGACCCAAAACTGGAAACAGCTCCCCTCCTGGGTCTAGGAAGCAGAAGGCAGAAAGGCTCAGTACAAAACTCTCTGCTGGCCGGGCGGTGGTGGCGCACGCCTTTAATCCCAGCACTTGGGAGGCAGAGGCAGGCGGATCTCTGTGAGTTCGAGACCAGCCTAGCCTGGTCTACAAGAGCTAGTTCCAGACAGGCTCCAAAGCCACAGAGAAACCCTGTCTCGAAAAACCAAAAAAAAAAAAAAAAAAAACTCTCTGCTGTTTACTGAGCCCTGGACCCAGGACACCCCTGGCGCAGTCTCTGCCTTCTCTCCAAATGGGAAACTATGCTCCTGGGATCTGTGTACCACATAGTGGTCCTATGGTGCTAGGGGGCTGCCAGAGGCCAGATGTAAGCCACTGGAGCTTCGTGTCAGGGCTGCCAGTCCCCAGTGTGGCTTGGAATCCCTGGATTCCCCATTCCTAGAGCTGGGGATGCCGACCTGGAATCAGACATATTGTGGGACAGAGCAAAAAGGCCCACCAATGCCTCTAGCAGTGCCCAAAGGGTGGCATCTAACCACAGAGCCTTGCAGAACACTGGCAGCACACCAGCTCCAAGCTGGACCGTCCCACCTACAACAAGTGCGTCACTTCTATTTTTCCCAGAATATTACTTGCAAAGGAAAGCAGTTAGGAATCCTGATTTCCAGGAAAACCCTGTTGCGGGTTTTTTTTTTTTGTTTTTGTTTGTTTTTTGTTTTTTCGAGACAGGGTTTCTCTGTAGCTTTGGTGCCAGTCCTGGAACTAGCTCTTGTAGACCAGGCTGGCCTCAAACTCCCAGAGATCCGCCTGCCTCTGCCTCCCGAGTGCTGGGATTAAAGGCGTGCGCCACCACCGCCCAGCCCTGTTGCGGTTTTAAAATACACATTCCATTGTTGGTGCCTTAGAGGAAAATACGGTGTAGAAACTACTGCATTGCCAAACAGTGACAGTGTAAACAGCATGCTGACTAGATTGGGAGGTAGCTGCTGGAACTGATGTGGGCAAGCGTCCAGTGTCTGATAGCTACAATCCAATATCTGTGACAGAGCCAGGCCTGGTGGCGCATGCCTATAGTCCCAGCTACTTGGGAAGCTGAAGTCACTTGAGTCCCAGAATTTGAGGCTAACATGGATGACTTAGTGAGACTCTGTCTCAGAAGCAAAATATCTGTAACAAAGTCCCCCAAAATAATGATGACAAGGAGCTGGGGAGACATCTCAGTGTGTAAAGGGATTTCTGGGAAAAACGAGTCACAGATCCCCAGTGCCTGAGTTTAAAAACAAGTGCAGGGGCTGGAGAGGTGGCTCAGAGGTTAAGAGCACTGCCTGTTCTTCCAGAGGTCGTGAGTTCAATTCCTAGCAACCACATGGTGGCTCACAGCCATCTATAATGAGATCTGGTGCCCTGTGATCCCAACTGTGTGGTGCTGGAGACAGGAGAATCCCTGAGATCCTTAAGGCTTGCACATGAAACGTGAAAACCATACAGATAAGCCTCAGCTTCATAAGCCTGTTTTTATTTTGTTGGTGTTGTTTTGTTTTGAAACAGAATTTCTCTGTAGCCCGAGCTGTCCTGGACTCATTCTGTAGACCAGGCTGGCCTCAAACTCACAGAGATCTGCCTGCCTCTGCCTCCTGAGTGCTGGGATTAAAGGTGTGCGCCACCACCACCTGGCCATGAACCTGTTTTAAGTTCAGATACTTCTAAGCTAAAGCAGACAACTGCCTTGCCCGCTCAGACATCCTCAGAATGCTTCACTTGTCTACGTGGGCAAACTCATCCAGCACAAACCTACATTTTTGTTTTTGGATTTTTTTTTGTTTTGTTTTGTTTTGTTTTTTTTGGTTTTTCGAGACAGGGTTTCTCTGTGGTTTTGGAGCCTGTCCTGGAACTAGCTCTTGTAGACCAGGCTGGTCTCGAACTCACAGAGATCCACCTGCCTCTGCCTCCCGAGTGCTGGGATTAAAGGCGTGCGCCACCACCGCCCGGCTTGTTTTTGGATTTTGAATTATTTTATACATATGTCTCTGTTTATATATTGTGTGTATGCACACATATGTGCTGTACATGTATGTGGAGGTCAGAGAACAGCTTGAGAATTGGCTCTCTTTCCACCATGTGAATTCTAAGTTTTGAACTCAGGTTATCGGACTTGACAGCAAGTTTCTCTGCACACTGGGCCATCTTTCTGGCTGTTTTTGTTTCTTTTTCTTTTTTTTCCTTTTTCTTTCTTTTTTTTTCTTTTTCTTTGAGTAAAGGTCTCATATAGCCCTGAGTATGGCCTTGAAATCTGACCCTTCTGCCTACCATGCCAATACTAGGCACCGCCACGCTGGCACAAGCACCGCCACGCTGGCACAAAGCCTACTTTATAATGAAGTGTTGAACGCCTCTTTTTATTTATTGAACACTGAATTCAAAGTTAAAGACAGAGTGGTCATACATTGAGAACAAGGTATAGCAAGATATGGAAGGCTGTGGAAAGGTGTGTTAGTATGGGAAGGCGTGGTAAGGCGTGGTAAGGCATGGTAAGTATGATAAGATGTGGCAAAGTATGGTAAGGTGTGGCAAAGTATGGTAAGGTGTGGCAAAGAATGACAAGGTGTGGTAAGGTATGGGATAGTATGGTATAGCGTGACAAAATATGGTAAGATACAGTAAGGTATAGTAAGATGTGGTAATGGATGGTACAGGGTTGGTAAAATATGGTAAGGCATCTTAAAACATGGTAAAGTATGGTAAGGCGTGGCAAAATATGGTGAGATGTGGTAATGCATGGTAAGAGATGGTAAGATGGGGCACAGTTTGGTAAAGTATGGTGATGTCTGGAAATGTATGGTAAGGTGTTCATGGTAAGGTAAGTCACTTCATGGTAAGGTGTAGCAAGGTATGGTTCCTAGTGAATGCTTATCAGTTTGAACATTACGGTGTAGAAGACTCACAGTGGAGCCATGTGTGAGACAGGACAATCTCTGCTGACTTTGTCGGCTATGCTCATAGTCTTCACAAGATGCTCCCAAAGAGAGAGCATAGTTCTTCCATCAAAGTTCATGGGTCCTCAGGATTCCACGTCCAAGCTGAGAACCCATAATCCAGGAAGAACAAGCTTTGGCAGTTTTTTGTTTTGTTTTGTTTTTTGCATTTGTTTTGGTTTTGGTTTTTGAGCCAGGGTCCCTGTGTAGCCCTGACTGTCTGGGGACTCACTCTGAAGACCAGGTTGGCCTAGAACTCAGAGATCTGCCTACCTCTGCCTCCCAGGTGCTGGGATTAAGCACTACCACCCGACCGTGTCTTTCTCTTTTCATCTGTGAACTGGGGAGAGCATTTGGGACCTCAAGGAACAGCTGAATGTTACTGAAAAGCATTTCAAACCCACTGGTCATGGGACTTGGCAGGGAGACGGCTTGGGATGCTCAGCAGGGCAGTTTTTCTGGAATCAGCAGTGTTGACCCCTAACCTCCTTCTGTCTCTGGTCAGACAGCACGAGGGTACAGAGGGGATGGCCTGTCCTTAGTCTGAGGGGTGGTGGGTAAGCAGTTGTCTGTCCAACCAAGGCAAGTACAGAGGAACAAGGAAAAACTGGCATCAGCAGAAACCAGCTGGTCGAGGAAAGAGGTGGATCTCTGGTCAAGGGTCATGGGGGCCCTACCCCTGAGCTAATGAGTTCAGGTTCAATGCTAGAAGGGGTAGAGGTTGAGTGTGTTCAATCAATTTCTGGCATCGCTAAACAAACGAGAGCTTGCCCAGAGACAGCCAAGAGCGTGGCACCCGGTGCAGCTCCAAGAGCACCTTCCTATGTGTTTCTGAGGGTGTGCTCTCTGGAACCCTCGGCCTTATGCAATCCTGCCACTCAAGCCGAGTGCCTGTTCTAATGCCTTTCCTAACTCAGCCACTCCTCAGCTGTCCTGAGACCTTGAGCAAGCCACTTGATCTCCAGACACCTCCATAAAGTGAGACCACCACACCCACCTTAATGGTGCTTATGTTTTTAACAGAAGTCCTAAAAGTTGCTCAATAACAGCTTCCTCTTCCCCCAGGCCTCTCCTCCTCACTCCCCGAGAGAGAAACTCTCCCCAGCATCAGAGTACTAAGGCTGCAAGGCTGCAGGTGCTGAGGGTGAGCCTAGTGGTAAAAGAAGGCAAACAATTGGATGGATAAGGGAGGAGAGTCCCAGCCCATAGCTTATAAACACCCCCTCGCCCCACCACCAACCCTCCCTATCCCCCTCACTCCATCCCCCGCCCTGTTCTTTCCTCAGCCAACAGTCTGGGCCAGTGTCTCCCTCTGGCTAATCATTCTTTGGCCCTGGGAGAGGCTCTGACAAGGAGACTGGACCCCTGATGTCTTGGGCCCATGTCTGGCCTCCGTCTAACCTATTCTTAAGATCGGGATCTGTGGCCCTAAAGAAGGAAAGGGGGATTTCTGGTACCCAAAATCTATGCCTCGGAGTGACCCCAAATTCTTTGCATAATGCAAAGATGGGAGACACTCTCACCTTGTCTGAAAAAATGAACCGCGCCTTGGTTTCTGTGCTGAGCAACCCAGCAGGAGGCAGATGTTCAACCTCCCAAAACTTCTGGAGATCCCTTCCCTTGGACAAGATTAGCTTCAAAACTAGGGCTTCACAGATCCAGATGTCACCAAGCCGTCCTGGGGTGGAGCTCAGAGGCAGAAGGCTTGCCTAGCATGCACAAGTTTGACTCCCACCAAGAATCACTTAGTAAAGAAACAAACAAGAGTTGAAGAAGATCAAGGTCCTGGGCCATGCTTTCCACCCTCTCCTCTCGCTGACTCCCCTGGAGTCTTCTTGAACTAAGTGAGGCCTCTTATAATGCCCAGCCCCAAGGTCAAAGACAAGAGGAGGACACTGATTTGTTTTGTTTGGGATGGGGTCTCATTGGTGGTATACACCTTTAATCCCAGCTCTTAGGAAGCAGAAGCAGGTGGATCTCTGTGAGCTTAAGACAAGCTTGGTCTACATAGTGAGCCTGGAGCTAGCCAGTGCTACACAGTGAGACTTTATTTAAAAACAAATACAACAACAACAACAACAACAAAAATGAATGAACCTAAACCTGAGATAGTGTCTCATGTCTAGTCCAGACTGTCCCTAACCTTGCCACGTCGCCAAGGATAAGTTTGAACTCCTGAACGGCTCGCTAAATGATGAGGCTTACAGGCTAGGTGGTGCTTTGGATTATACACAATGCAGTATACATGCTAGAACATGCTACCAAATGAGCCATGTTTCTAGCTCTTTCTTCTTTGTTTATTTCATTTTGAGATGGGAACCTTGAATTTGGGAATCAAATATTCTCAGGCTCTCCTCATGCTGGCACAAATGACCTGGTTTCTCCTGAGGGCAGAAGGGAAGGTGCTATACCTTCTAAGCCCTCTTCTGCTTCTCTCCTCCTGCCCACAGGAAGCCTACTGCGCTTACACCATCATCCTCATGGCGCTGATGTGGTGTACCGAGTCCCTGCCCCTGGCTGTCACTGGCCTGTTCCCCATCGTCCTCTTCCCCCTGATGGGTATCATGGATGCCTCTGAGGTAAGCACCCCTGTCCACAGGAGGAAAGGCTACAGGGATGGGGGGATCTTACCTAGAGCCTTGGAACCAGGGACACCACTTCACAGAGTTGTGGAAGAAGACAGCCAGCTAGGAGGCAGCGAGTGTCCTAGAAGCATGCATGGCTGTTGTGCGAGTTCATTCACAACAGGAGGAATGAGTTCTGCTGGAGACGTGCAAGGCCTGCAACTGGAGGGGGGTGATGAAAGCCAGCTGAGGAACATGGCTGCAAGTCGGGTACTGAGAGGTCGACCATGAGGATTTTAAGTTCAAGACCAACCTGGACTACCTAGGTAGACCCTGTCAAAAACAAACAGAAAGATAAACTGTCACCTGTCTCCATATCCACAGAGCCAAAGTGAGGATTTTTATACAAGACACCCTTTGGATGTCCCCGGATGCTCAATTCTCTTACTTAAGATATGTAGTGTTTCCATAGAGACTCACACACCTTCCTTGTGATACCCGATATGAGTACATGGTTGCCATAATGTATTGTTTAGAACATAGGGCTGAGGAGGTGGCTCAGCAGATAAAGGCACTTGCTGCCTAGCTTCACGCCGTGATCCACTTAGTGGGAGAAGGGACCGACTTCTACAAGTTGTCTTCAGACCTCCACACTCTAGCCATGGAACATACACACACACACACACACACACACACACACACACACACACACACGTAAATGTAAAACAAAATTTAAAGACAATCATGTAGAGGCAAGCATGCACACCTTTGGCACAGATGCAGTTTTTGCCTGAGTATTTTCCAAACAGGGGTTACCTCATCTATGAATGCAGACCCCACAAACAAAGGCCAAAGAGAGGACTGGCTGCATATACTTTTTAAAGGTGTATGTGCTAGATGTGTGTATTAAGTCTGTGTGGATGTATGTATATGCGTCACATTTGTGCCTGGTACCCTCGGAGATCAGAAGAGGGCATTGGGTCCCCTGGAACTGGGGTTAAAGATGGTTGTGAGCTGCCATGTGGGCACTGAGAACCGAACCCAGGTCCTCTGGAAGAGCAGCAAGTGCTCTTAACTGCTGAGCCATCTCTCCAGCCCCTGACCCTATACTTCTAATGTAATGGCTTCTTCGGTTTGAACCGCACCAGAACCACCAGCACTGAGAAGCAGAACAGATAGACGGGACTCCCTCTGACCTGACTCCGATGGAGCTAAAAAGAGGATTTCATCTCAACCTCATTTTTTCTTCTCTTCCCCTTCTCCACCACCCCTTCTTTCTCTTCTTTTTCTCTTCCTCCTCCCCATCTTTTTCCTTCTCTTATTCCTCTTCCCCCTTCATTCTAACACTGGGTCTTGCTGTTCAGCCCAGGCTAGCCCAGTCACACGCTTCTTGCTCCTGGGGTTCAGCAGAGCTACCAGGCCTGGCTAAGCGTTTTGTTTGTAACAAGTCTCGGGTGATGGTGATGATACTGGTAGAGACGGCACATACTCTTAAGAGCCGGGGAGTTGGTTACCTTCCGTGCTCTGCTTGAAGCACAGCTGTTCAGGCTACAGTCTCTTAGTCTCTCAGAGAGAAGAAAAGCAGTGAGTTTGGCAGGAGCCTGGCTCCTGTAGAAGAGCTGATTGCCCAAAGGCCATTTGCATTTGGTTCTGAGGTCCCAGAGGAATCCCAGTTTGTGAGGACGTCATGACCGGTCCCCAAAAGTATCAGGAGGAGACACCAGAGTCTCAGGTCCATCTCCACTCCCCAGGTCGGTGTAGAGTACCTCAATGACACCAACGTATTGTTCATCGGGGGGATGATGGTGGCCGTGTCTGTGGAACACTGGAAACTGCATAAGCGCATCGCCCTCCGAGTACTTCTCCTCATCGGAGTGCGGCCTGCCCTGTGAGTCTGTGTGGGATCCAGGGTGGAGACACATACGGGCATCCCATGTCTGGAAGGAAGCCGGAATGGCGGAGTGTCTGTCTGTTTGCCTGTAGGTTGCTTCTGGGCTTCATGTTGGTCACAGCCTTCCTCTCCATGTGGATTAGCAACACAGCCACCACAGCCATGATGGTGCCCATTGGGCATGCGGTCCTGGAGCAACTTCAGGGCTCACAAAAGGACGTGGAGCAAGGCAGTGATAACCCTGCCTTTGAGCTCCAAGAAGCAAGTCCCCAGAAGGAGGCGACCAAACTCGGTAAGAGACCTGAAGCAGACTCCGTCCCTAGACTTAAAGCAGTCCCTGCCCCCAGATCTGAAGCAGATCCTGCCCCCCAGACATGGCTTCCATTCTGAAAGGCCCATGGGAAAAGAGACAGGCGAGTGACTGACCTGACCAGGTCTTCCTGAGGTTTTCCTGGATGTAAAATGCCAGTGGAGACTGCTGAGATAACCCAGGAGGTGAAGGTGCCTGCCACCAAGCCTAAAGACATGAGTTTGATCCCCAGGACCCACATAATAGAAAGAGAAAACTGACTCCTGCAAGGTGTCCTCTGACTTCCATATGTGCACTGTGGCATGTGTGCATGTATGTGTTTGTATGTAAAAATAATAATGTCTCAAAAATATTAAATGCCATGCTGGGCGGTGGTGGTGCACGCCTTTAATCCCAGCACTTGGGAGGCAGAGGCAGGCGGATCTCTGTGAGTTCGAGACCAGCCTGGTCTACAAGAGCTAGTTCCAGGACAGGCTCCAAAAAACCACAGAGAAACCCTGTCTAGAAAAAAAAAAAAAAATTAAATGCCAACATCCGTGAGATATGTATGTAGCTGAAACGAGGGTGCTCGCCTGGCATGTGCAAGGCCCTGGGCTCCATCAAAACAGCAACAACAACAATAATAAACACTGAGCACAAAGCTAAGCGGCCTGGGCTAGTACATCATAGCAATTCAAGAGTTTGGTGAGAGGGAGCTGGAGAGATGGCTCAGAGGGTAAGAGCATTGCCTGCTCTTCCAAAGGTCCTGAGTTCGATTCCCAGCAACCACATGGTGGCTCACAACCATCTGTAATGAGATCTGATGCCCTCTTCTGGCCTGCAGGCATACACGCGGAAAGAATATTGTATACATAACAAATAAATAAAAATATTTTTTAAAAAAAGAGTTTGGTGAGAAGTGAGCTGTAGTCTGGGGAACAAGAAGTGCTCCAGGCTTCATCCCTCCTTCTTGGTCTAGGCAACCCTTCTCGCTTCTCTGTGACTGTTTCCCGAGAGAAGTTGAACCGGACTGTGTCTGAGAACATCCCAGCCCAAAGCTCCAGAGAATGCTGAAGCCTGGGCACAGTCTCTGTCCCCCTGGAAACTCAAGTCCAGCTGTGGCCCCAGAACCCAGCCAAGATTCCTGCAACTCATCTTGCACCTGTCCCCATGAGCCTTCTTTCCTTGTTGGCAGATAATGGACAGGCTGTCTCGGCCTCTTCAGAGCCCAGCACACAGAAGACTCAGGAGCATAGCCGCTTCCACAAGGGCCTGAGTCTGTGCATTTGCTACTCGGCCAGCATCGGGGGCATCGCCACCTTGACAGGCACTACCCCCAACCTGGTGCTCCAAGGCCAGATGAACTCGTGAGTGCCAGGGGAGAGGGGGACATGATGAATGGGGATTTGCACTCTTGCTGTGGTGAAAATGGGACCAGGCAGTTTCAGGGACAATGTCACACAATAGCCCATGTCTCCTTCATCAGGCTCTTCCCCCAAAATGGCAACGTGATAAACTTTGCTTCCTGGTTTGGTTTTGCCTTCCCCACCATGATCATCTTGCTGACGTTGGCTTGGATATGGCTGCAGGTCCTCTTCCTGGGTTTCAAGTAAGTGGTGCCATAGGTAAGAGAAACCCAGCTTCCTATCTGTACCCCAGGAGCCTCTGATTCATCCAAACAAGGTGGGAGACCATACCATGAGAAGCCCTCTTCTCCTCTAAGTGACTGGTCTCCCATGCGATGGAATGAGTAAGCTGAGTCCAGAGGAATGGTGAATCCTGGGATTGAAAGTCATGTCTTGTGTGTGTGTGTGTTCATATTTATGCGCAGGTGCACATGTTTATATAAATGTGTATGAAGACCAGAGTTTGACATTAGCTATCTTCCTCAACCATTTTTCCCCTTATTTTTTGAGACAGGGTCTCCCAGTGAACCCAGAACTCATCCAGGTTACCATGGCTAACCAATGAGCTCCAGGGAGCCTTTGGTCTCTGCATCCCTAGCTCCATCTTTTATGTACGAGTGCTGGGGCCAGAACTCAGATCTTGATGCTTATGTGGCAAGCATCTTGCTTAGTCAGTAACCATCTCTCCAGCCCTGAAAACCACATCTCCTGGTACCCCCACCCATCCCCGCCAGTCATGCACCTTCCCATAATGCTTCATGGTCCTTGGATGAGCACTTGGGGATTCCAATTGGAGCACAGTCAGTTAGAGGAGCATTTGAGGTGGTCCTTCTGTTTGCCTGCCCATGTCCTGAACACTAGGACTCTTGCACCTTAGGCAAAGTCTCTATCCTTGCCATTCTCCATCTGATGAGTGATGATATGGTGGGGGACACAAGAGAGAAGAGCACAGGGAGTGGGCATTCCAGAAAGTTCCTGGACATGAAATCTCAGTTGATTCCTGCAGGACTGATAGTTAGCCAGGGTTAGAAGTGGGGAAAGGTATTCAAGCAGGAGAGGCAAGAAGCACAGAAGCCAGAAAGCCCTGGGAGTGTCTGAAAACACTGCTTCCCAAGGGCTGTCATGAGGCTGTCAGAGAACAATCACAGAGGACTTTGTGTGCCACATAGAGTTGGGACCTTGTCCTTGAGGCTAAGATGAGGAGGTAGATTTTATCTTCATGCAACCCTGAGTTACTCCTCATTCCAGTTTAGAGACCTATGTTGAGAAGTATTGGGTAGCCGGGCATGGTGGTATATACCTGTCATCTTAGTACCTGGGGAGCTGAGGCAGGAGGATCATGAGTTAAAGGCCAGCCTGGGTTACATGATATCCTGTCTTAAAAACCCAAAGTGAAGTAAAATAGTCAGAGACCCTGCTAAGACTCAGCTGAACTCAAGTCTGCAATCAGTTAGTGATGTCAACGAGCACACGGACCAGAGTGGTGATCTGAGTATTACTGGGGTGTGAGCCATTATTCATCCATTCCTTCCAGGCAGAGAGGAACCACAACAAGTTGTTAAGCTGTACTTTGAACAAATCACTTGGGCAGCTGCAAGGAGGCTGGCTTAAGGCTGGGAGCTGGTGAGAGGCAAGGCGGTAGTTGATGAAGTCAGCATAGTGTTGGATACTGGAGGAGCCAGAGATGTGTGAGACATGGTCTTTGCCCTGAGAAACTCACAGACCAGCAGATGATAAGATTTACCCAAGTGTAAAGCGAAATGCCAGCACAAGGTAAAGAGACAGCAGAAGGGGAGGCAAAGCCTTCTGAATGGCTAAGGACTATGAAGGTATTGCTGAGGCTGACAGAGACAGCTGGGGTTGGCGGAAGGGAAGGGAGAAGTTCCCGGACTGTTAACAGAAAGGGGAGCTCAGAATCAGGACCGAAAGGACACTTGGAGTCTGGGCCACTCATCCCTCTCACTCTGGCCGCCAAAGGCTCAGCACAAGAAACCCTTCACAGGAAGGGTGACAACGGGGAAGACAAAGAAGATACAGCTTTCTTGTTGAAGAAAAACCACAATCCCAAGCCAGGTCTGGTGGTACACACCCATAACCCCAGCACTCAGAAGGCTGAGGCAGGAGGATCAGGAGATGGAGACCAACTTGAACTAAAAATGAAACAAAGGGTTAGAAATGTAAGACAGAAGAGAGTTTACCTAACATGCATGAAACCTGGGTTTGGTTCCCAATCCCACATAATCTGGGCACGATAACGTATGCCTAGAATTCAAGATCAGTCTGTGTTATATGAGACGCTGTCTGAGGGGAAGGGGGGGACTATGCCAAGATGCCCCTCTGGGTCTTGGACTCTCTTCTAGCTGTGAAGCCAGGACCTAAGGGTTTTGCCCCATGCCTGGAACAGACCGTTCACACTCTGCCCCTGCCTCTGCCTGCAGCTTCCGGAAGAACTTTGGCTTTGGGGAAGGGGAAGAAGAACAAAAGAAGGCAGCCTTCCAGGTCATCAAGAACCAGCACACGCTGCTTGGCCCCATGAATTTTGCAGAAAAGACTGTCACCGTCCTCTTTATTTTCCTGGTGGTACTCTGGTTCACCAGAGAGCCAGGCTTCTTCCCAGGCTGGGGTGACACGCTTTTTGCCAATGAAAATGGCCAAAGGTGAGACCTGCCAGAGGGCAGAGGGAAGACTGCCGGGGACTCTGAACTAGAAAGGAAGAAAAGGAAGGCAAAGGGAGGGAAGGGAGTTGAGGCAGGGACAGGATGTCACCAGGCATGTTGATGGTGGGGTCCCTTCTCTGTCCCTTTCTCAGCCTTTCCCTCCTGCCCTTTCCACAGCTTAGCATCAGATGGAACAGTGGCCATCTTCATCGGCCTGATTATGTTCTTCATCCCCTCCAAGTTCCCAGGACTGACCCAGGACCCAAGTAAGCACCTGGCCTGGGACTGGGAAGGGTCTCCAGAGGGCCCCGCCTGCAGGTGTATAGCCTACTGCCTTCTACCACAGCCATCAGGAGCTAGCAAAGCTTAGAGGGGTTGGAGTGACCTGCCAAGGACACAGGGACTCAGGGACAGAGGTGGGATACTACAGGGATGGAGACTGAGGGACTCCCTTCTACCTAGCTTACTAGGAACCCACTTAATAGGAACCCACTCAGGAAGGCCTCAAGTGGAGGGGAGGGAAGGCCTATTGACTTTTGGTGACCATCCTTGTCTGCTTGGGGAGCAGACAAACCAGGGAAGCTGAAGGCTCCTCCTGCCATCCTCACCTGGAAGACAATGAACGATAAGATGCCTTGGAATATCCTGATCTTGCTGGGTGGGGGCTTTGCCCTGGCCAAAGGCAGTGAGGTGAGAGCCTGTTTGAGGGAAACCCTGGGATAGTCCCTCACCAGCCTTAGGTACCTCTCCCCAGATGGGTTCTTGAAGCCCAAAGGAAAGTAGGCCTCTCTCAGCGATGCGCCCCACCCGCACACAGCCACTTATTCTTGAAGCCAATGCGATAGGCCTGAGCACCCACAAAGCTAGTATCGGCTTGGTGCCATACCAGATGAAGCCTCCAGGGGGCGACAGATAACAGTCTTCCAGGGACCAGAGCGTCTTTTTCTTGACCTTCCATCCAAAAGAGCAGAAAGATTCGGGATGCTGCAGCCCTAGACCTGGGTCCTGGCTGATGTAGCAGATTCCTGGGTCTGTGGTTAGTATATCCACAGACTGTGACAGACACTTTGCTTGATGTGAAGGAGACAGGAACTCAGCGCAGGGCATAGCATCAGGTCCCACAGCCTGGCATGACAGTGGACGGGGACAGACCCTGGGAACTGCCCATTTTCCAAGTAGCCTCTTCCAGCCTCTTCAAGCTCCATCACCACCACCAAAATCAAGATCCCTTCAGCCCTAATGCTTGTGTGTGTGTGTTGTGGGGGGGGGGAGGACTCAGATGATCCAGGAGCTTCAAGAGAGCCAGGAAAGCAAGGTACTCACACTCACAAATTGCAGGTTTCCCACTGGAACCTTCCCCCCTCATCCCACTGGTCCCAAGGAGCAACAGGGAGCCCCCCTTGGTCCTAACTGGGCACCAACTTCCTTCAGAGTTGTTTGACTTGAAGGCCATGGAGGTGTGGGCAGGGCCAGGGCCTCCCAGAGTTCCAGCTGGGGACCCGGGAGCTTTTCTGTCTCCTATCTGTTGCCTCCTTCTGCCATCAGCAATCAGGTTTGTCTGCATGGTTGGGAGAAAAGCTGACTCCGCTGGAACACATACCACCAGCAGCCACGGCCTTCATCCTCTGCCTATTGGTTGCCATCTTCACCGAGTGCACCAGTAACGTGGCTACCACTACGCTCTTCCTGCCCATCCTGGCCTCCATGGTGAGCTGACACGGCACCCTCTTCCAGGCAGCCCTCCTGCCTGTTCTCTACCCCGCAGCTACTCAGGCGGCTGGTCCAAACCTCCTCTTCTGCACGGAGAGAACCACCTCCCAGGCTTCCCCCAGCTCCAGATGTTGAACTTCTAGGTCCCAAGGCCGTCTGGCCCCTGAGTCACCTGTCCCAAGTGACATCACTCTTTGAGTATCCCAGTGGGGCTGACTGGAGGCCTCACCCACCTCCCCACCCAATCCCTGTTCTGGTCATTCCAGAAGTGATGGGGGTAAAATTGCTCCCTGGAGCGTCCCCAGCCCCTTCCTCCTTAGGCGTGTTCCCACAGCCTTTGATGACACCTCCTGAGCCCCTTTGAGATCGGTTTTATGGGCCCCTCCCCTCACTACACCCCACAGGGCAGGGCAGCACATTCATCTCCTCCAAGAGGTCAAGGGGCCCTCTCCAGGTCACCCAGAGCACTCTGCCCAGGAATCGGGTTCATGACCAGAGGGGGGAGGGGCGGGGCGGCCTCCCCACGGAGCCGGGGCCAGGACCAACTGTGCCCACTGTTATCCTCCAGGCGCAGGCCATCTGCCTTCATCCCCTCTATGTCATGCTCCCCTGCACCCTGGCTTCCTCCTTGGCGTTCATGCTCCCTGTGGCCACTCCTCCCAACGCCATTGCCTTCTCCTTCGGAGGCCTCAAAGTGTCCGATATGGTGAGTGGCTAGGAGATGGGAAGGCCTCAGCCCGCCACCTGCCCTGTCTCTCCCTCTCAAGGCACCATAACGCAGCTGAGGGACACTGAGGTTCCCAGAGAAGAGCTGGCCCTGGGGCTGGGGGACGGCAGAAACTCTGGCCTCTTTATACTCTACAGTCCCAGGTCGCAAATAAAGGGAGGGGACATTCGGAAGTTCCAGGGGTGGGGGCATCCCCACTTAACGAAATGGCCTAAGAGAAAACAAGGCTCGGAGCCCCAGAAGCTTATAAGGAACCCCCACCTTCCCTGTTAGGATAGGCAGTCAAATAAACGACAAAGACATTGCGCAATACTGCAGTTTAGACCGAAGGCAGGACTTCCCAAGGGCTTTGCTGATGAGAGGGGTCCTAAGCACCCCCGAGAGCTGAGGAGTGTGTTTCTGATTCACATTGGCTTGCCTCACTCTAGGCCCGGGCCGGATTTCTGCTCAACATCATCGGGGTGCTGACTATCACACTGTCCATCAACAGCTGGAGTTTCCCCATCTTCAACCTGGACAAATTCCCATCCTGGGCCAACTCCAACACAAGCCACTGCTTTCCCAGCCTGCCCAATTCCACCGAACCAGGCCTTTAGACTAGGATACCACCTAGTTCTGCTGGGGAAAGCCCACTGGTGCCACTCCTGACAGCCAGGAGAGGGCGCTCCAAACGCCAAGTCCGGGGCCAGTGTTGGAGAGTCGGCCGGCGCATGTGCAATCGTGTATTCCTGTGTCTGCAAAGATCGTGTTTGCTGTTTCTCTGGGGTACAAAGGAAGATGCTCGTGTTTTCGTATGCTGTGCGGGGACGCGCGTGTGTAGTATGGCCTAAGGGCGCCTGGATGGCTTTATGTAAGGTGACAGCGCCCGCCCTCTGTCTTCCAGCTAGACCTCCAGACCTATTTGCACTGTATTTATTGAAACTCTGGGCTGGAAGCGCCTGGGAGCGGGAACTCCAAAGTTCATTAAAGATGTTTTCAATAGAGTCCGGGTCATTTTCCCGGCGCGCTCAGGGCCTGGAAGCAGAGGTCGCTCACCCCTGCCAGGCCGTTTGGAGTGGGCGCAGCCACCCAGCAAAGCTGCAGTGACTTCACCAGCGGCTAATTGGGAGCTGCCAGTCTCTGCGTGCCTTTGGGAAAACCGGCCTCCCCGTTCCCAGAGCAATCCCTGGACATTTACATAAAACCCTCTGCCCCTGCCAATTCCTCACCGACCCTTCCTCCAGCTGGAAAAACCGGTCCCGCTAGACCGGAGGAGACAGGCTGACCCATGCCAGGGTGCTCTGAAAGATGGACCCTCATCCAAAATGGCAGCCCACAGGAAGATAGATAAGACACCTAGATAGGCACACAGGAACAGGCTCAAACCTGCTGTGGCCTTCAGAGTCCAGAAACAGACAGTATACAGCAGTCTGCCTCCTTACCCATCCCACACGACGCTCTCATAGACCCCCAGATACCAGCGTCTGGCAAGGTAGGGATGGATGGCACGTCACCATCCATTCTAACATCAACACCTCACCCAGTTTGGAAGTCCATCGCCGTGTCTGTGTGTCTGTCCTAAGTCTCTCAGTGCGGATGGTGCCCTGCGAGTCTGGGATTCATTTGTGGAGTTTCCTAAGTCTTACCCAATTCCCTTCTGCAGCAGAGGGAAAGACTTTCTGAAAAAGATATTAACAGAGGGGGGTACCAGCTGTGAAGACAGAAAGGAGTTCATCCTGTTCACCATCTTTACAGAGCTGGGGACCCGTAGGGAGAGCAGCCAGGAAAGAATATGGCTGTCTCCAGGGGACATGGATCCTGACAGAACATGCCAAGCATCCAGGGGGTGTGAGGTGTGTTAAGAAAGTAACTCTGCCCTTACCCCTGCCTCCCCCCGCAAGCTGGCATTCCTCACACATGAAGTACAGCCACAAACCACGTGAGCCCACCCCCAAGGCCTCAGGGGACTGTCCCCCAACAATGCAATGGGCTCCCAGGAGGGTGACGAGAAGGGTCTTCTCTGCTGCTACGGGTACATGAACCCCAGCCCTGGCTGGGGACGGCTTCACAGGGCACAAGCAACTGCCTGCCCATTTGTTGTTTTGAGTTTTTGAGACATAGTTTCCTCCTGTAGCCCAGGCTGGCCTAGAACTCACAATGTAGACTAAGCTAGCCTTGAAGGTAATCTTCCTTCCTCAGCCTCTTGAGTGCCACCAAATCCAGCTGGTGCCCACTCAACTCTAGACCCTGTTAGCCCTGCTCAGAGGGGCAGGTGGGCTTCCTGGTTCTGCCCTTTTCAGGGCGGATGGACACCAGCCAAGCTAAGGCCAGAGTTGGTGGGCCATGCATGTACTGCCCAAGCCTCCCTCAACTGCTCAGACACTCCTCTCCTCAGCAAGCTGGATCCAGGAGGGCTAGGCTGCAGGTGGCCCTTCGGCCTAGTCCCCATCATTAGCTGGGCCATAAAGCACAAGGACTGGTCTGGCCTTTGTAGGAAAGGCCTGTCAGCCTGGGTCAGGGCCTCACAGCAGCCTAGATGCTCCAGGCTGCAGCAGGTAGATCAGGCCTGCTAGCCTAGAATCCCGGGGCACCCCGCTAGGCACACATGCCCCATTGCTGCTGTCTTCGGGGACAGGGTAGCAAGGGGTCTAGGGTGTCTCCTGGCTGGTGGGATTCAAGAACTCAAGACACGAGTTCCCCAATCCTGTGGAAATCAAGAAACCGAAATGCTTCACCACAGCCTGCCAGCTGGAGCTGTGTGCCCAGTTCCTTCCTGCGACCTGGCACAGGAACTGTCATATGAGCAATGGGTGCACAGGAGCCCAGCAGTACGTACACCTTCCCATGGAGGCCAGCAGGACACCCTGTCCTCAAAGCCCTTTCCAGTTGCCTTATGGGCCACGCTTGACCTCTCAGGCCTAACCTCATTGTAGACTCAGCAAAGAGGTCCAGATTTCTGGGCCAACTTTAGATGTTTCCCCATTGCTGTGTCCTGAGGCCCCGGTTGGAGGTGGTCCCCATTTCCTACTTTCCCCCTGCCAGCTAGCTCAGTCTATATGGGCAGCCATAGAAATCATACCGCAGAGGCTGCTGCTACCACGGCTGTGAGAGACACCTACCAGACAGAAAAGAGCTTGTCAGGTAGATAGGAACAAGTCAGGTCACCCCCATTGTCATGTTCATCTTCGCCGGAAGCACTCTAGGGCTCAGCCCCTCCAATTAGGACCCCTTTGGGGTTCTCTGTCTCCCAGTCTCTGAGGGAGGGAGGGGCTGAGCAGCTGCCTAAAATAGTAGCCTACGGCCTCCACCCCAACTGGCTGGAAACAGGAGGCCAAGGCAAAGCCAGTCTTAACCTGCAGCACAGATGTGTTGAAAGGAACAAGGGAAGTGGGTGTAAGACTGTGACGGAGTGGGTGACCCTTTAAGGGTGGGTGACCCTGGGCCCAGAGCCCTGGAGGAACTCAGCACCATTCTCAAACACATTCCTGTACCCTCACAACCCCTTCACACCCACAGTCACAAACACCCAGACACACACACAGTGGCTCCATATCCCACCATAGCCATGAACAAGCCTGAGAGAGAGGGTACCCATGCATTGGGCAGCAGAAACACTCACTGTTCTCACCTCCTCTGATCCCAGTGGGGAGGGATTATTAGGACCTGAGTTACAGCAGCCATCCTGCCTAAAGGACTCGGGCCCGCTCCTCCCCCCTCAGACCCTCCCCACCAAGCTTGGAAACTCCCTGCGCTTCCCAAGGGTCAGCCAACCAGAACAGGGCGGACCTCTCTAGCCAGTTCCCCTGAGGCTCTGGTCCAGTTGTTCCACCACCCAAGCAAGGAGCCACCGCCCCCAGTATGCCCACCCTGTGACGAGATCCCTCTGCTGTGAAGCCTGGCCTGCAGTAGTGACTGGGCTGGGGTCTGCAGGGGGCAGTGTGCTGGGGCCTCAAGTATACTAAGTGGGAGTTTAACCTGGAGCCCGCTCCAGGACCCTTCTGCAGACATTCCTCTGGGTCTTCTACAAATGCAGGGAGATGGAGAGTCTGGAAGGGCAGGCTCAACTCACTTTGAAAAGTAGAAGTCAGCCTACAAAAGCAGAGACAGACAAACATGCTCAGCATGGTGGACTCTGCCTGTAACCCTGCTCAGGGGAATTGCTGCAAATTGAAGCTGACCTGGTCTACATAAAGAGATAGAGCCCAGCCAGGGCCACAGAGTGACCTGTGTCTAAACTGAAAGAGAGAGAGAGAGAAAGAGAGAAGGGGACCATGAGTGGTAAGAAGGCTCAGAGGGTAAATTGCTCATCTCACAAGCATAAAGGCCTGAGGTGAAGCCTCAGAATCCTCATAAAGCCCACGGCTTGCCACCGAACCCCAGTACAAGTGGGTCTCTGGAGCACCCCAGCCAGCCAGTGTAGCCAAAGAAACCAGATTCTGTAAGAAACTGTCTCAGAAAATAAGGTGAGGAGAGAGTGAGGAAGACGTCATACATTGACCTCTGGCCTCCACGCACCCAGACACACCCACACGAACACAAGCGTACACCCCACCCAATCTCTCACACACATGCATAACTTGACACACAGTGGCCCGTTCTGATGGAAGTTGAGGATGGCCCTAGCCTGTTCCACGTCACGGGTGCTCCACGCATGGAAATCGTTCCTCCTGCTTGGGTCTCCACAGTCTTTCTCTCAACTGGAATCTGGAGACCCCACACGGAAGATTTCCACCCCTGGCCAGCACTGGGCAGAGCTTGGCTAGCAGGTCACAGTTCTAACCCCTTGGCTTCTCAGGCCTGTTCAAACACTACTGGGACCAATGTCAAGCTCAACTCTGTCTGCTGGAGGTTGGGAGTGTTATCTGAACTAACACTGCAGATGCTAGAATTGAGGTGAATGCTGGGATAGGGCTTCTGGGCCAAGGAGAGAAGCTGAGGGCCTGGCTTGAAGAGAGAAGCCAACCGTCCTATCTATCAGCAGGAGAAAGAGTCTTGATTCTAACTCTGCATTTTTTTTTCAGTTTTTCCAGATAGAGTTTCTCTGTGTAGCTTTGACTGTCCTGGAACTCACTCTGTAGACCAAGCTGCCCTTGAACTCACAGAGATCCACCTGCCTCTGCCTCCAGAGTACTGGGATTAAAGGTATGTGTCACCACCACCTAGATTTATTGTCCATTTTCCTGAGAGATGGCTTTTTATTTATTTGGAGGAGTTCTTTATATATTATGAGTACTGATCCTTTATCCTATGTAGTACAACAGTTTCTTCTAGGCGTTACTTTTGTTTTTTTTAGCTGTTTATATTTTAATATAAATAAATTTTGAATTTTTAGATAGTAAAATCTGTCAATGTAATCGTGTATGGCTTTCTGATTTGATGTCAGGCATCAGGGTGTCTTTTCTATTTCATAATTTAATAAAATAATTTCTGTATTTTTTTTATTGATTTCTATGGATCTCCACTTTTTAGTCTTGTATGGGTTTTGGAAGGTATGCGGTTGGCCTGCTCATTTTGTTTGAATCTCACTGTAGCTCAGGCTGATATGGAACTCACTATGTAATTCAGTCTGGTCTGAGCTCCGGCAGTCTCCTGCCTCAGTCTCCCAAGTGCTAGGCTTTCGGGTGTGAGCCACTACACATGACTTTCATCACCCTGTTGGTTTGTTCTGTTTGAGACAGGCGTTCCTGTAACCACAAGCTCTTGCCCTTCCTGCCTCCAGACTCCAGCACTGTTAACAATAACATGAAGCAGAGCTTGACTGTCTTAACTGTTTCAAGTCCAGTAGCTCAGCCCCATTACTGTGCTTTTACAACCCCCCAGCTTGTGTGTCATCTCCTTACACGCCCATTTCTCGGAAATCATCGACTATATCCTCGACTCTTTCCCATTAACTAATTCATTTGTTTATTTTGATGCCAAAATCACATTTAGGGTTTTTTTTGGGGGGGCAGATTTTTTTTACATCATTTCTATGTCCTGTTGGGGGACACATGTGTCCCATTGCACATTTTATATGGAGTTGGTTTTTGTTTTTTGGTTTTTTTTGGTTTTTCGAGACAGGGTTTCTCTGTGGTTTTGGAGCCTGTCCTGGAACTAGCTCTGTAGACCAGGCTGGTCTCGAACTCACAGAGATCAGCCTGCCTCTGCCTCCCGAGTGCTGGGATTAAAGGCGTACGCCACCACTGCCCGGCTTATGGAGTTGGTTTTATCTGTCTTCCTTCATGTGGGTTCTGGGGACCAAACTCAGATGGTAGGCACGTTTATCCTGTGAGTCATCTCACCAGGCTAGTATTGTTTCATTTAGTTTTGAGTCAAAGTCTTGCTATGTAGCCCAGGATAGCCTCAAACTGAAGCTCCCCCTGAGTGCTTGGATTCTCCACCTGCAGCACTGGGCCCAACTCCACCATTCCCCTGGGGCTTCACTGGGAGTCTAAAGATTGTCCAGGCAAGGCAGTTTGGATGCTCACCTTACTAGACCTGGATGGAGGTGGGTGGTCCTTGGACTTCCCACAGGGCAGGGAACCCTGATTGCTCTTTGGGCTGACGAGGGAGGGGGACTTGATTAGGAGAGGGGGAGGGAAATGGGAGGCGGTGGCGGGGAAGAGACAGAAATCTTTAATAAATAAATAAATAAATAATGAATAAATAAATAAATAAAAAAGATTGTCCAGGCAAATTTCGAGAACTCTAAGCCATTTGCATGTACTGATTCTTCTCCTAGACCTTGGACTCTACCTGCCAAGTTCTAAGGGCCAAGGAAGTTAGGTTTTGAATTTGGCATTCTGTTTGGAGGTTATTTGGACAAGAACCTACTTCTGTGAGACGCCATGTTCAGCTTTCTCGTTCCATAACAAGACACATATTTCTATTTCTGTGGTCCTTCTTTTTATGTCAGCCAGTACAAGCCTATAGTTTTCCTCATGTGGATTCCTGATTGTTTTTGTTTTGTTTGTTTGAGACAGGGTTTCTCTGTGTCTTTTGCTGTCCTGGAACTCACTCTGTAGACCAGGCTGGCCTTGAACTCATAGAGACCCACCTGTCTCTGTTTCCTAAATGCTGAGATTAAAGGTGTGCGCCACCATGCCTGACCAGATTGCTGATTTTCAAGGGCGTTCTGCAAAGTCGTTATTGTGGACGCTCGGGTCTTCTGTGTCCGTGTCCAATCCTGATGTGAGGTGTGGCTGTGTAGCCCAGGCTGGTCTTGAATTCAGTTCTCCGGTTTTCAGACTGAGGCGACAGGTTTGCAGCGCCGCGTGTGGATGCCGTTTCCCAGCTCGTTTTCAGCGCACAGAAATGATTTTGACTCCTACAGACATAACTGCTAGTCAGCTACCCAACAGAATTCACTCTGCTCCTCTCATGGTCTTTCCTCCGACTCCCTTTAGTTTGTTAAAGAGCTCTATCATTTATAGCTTTTTGAAAAATTTATATCCTCCTTTTACTTATAACCTCCCCCTTCCTTCTTCCCTCCCCCTTTCTTCCTTTTTCTCCCCCTCCCTTCCCTTCTCTTCCTTCTTTCCTCCCTCTCCCTTCCTTCTTTCCCTTTTTTTCCTTTTCTTTTACTTTTTAAAAATATTTATTTATTCATTATGTATACAACATACTGTCTGTGTGTATGCTTGCACAGACCCCATTACAGATGGTTGTGAGCCACCATGCGGTTGCTGGGAAGTGAACTCAGGACCTTTGGAAGAGGAGGCAATGCTCTTAACCTCCAGCCCCCCCTTTTTCTCCTTAAAAAAATCTTATTACATTTAGTTATTTGTTTGAATAAGGGAAGAAGCCTCAGGCCACAACATACGTGTGAAGGGCAGAGGACACTTTCCGTAGTCAGTCAGCTGTCTCCTTTCACGACGCAGGTGCCAGGGATTGAGCGCAGGTCTTGGGGTTTGGCTGCGGTGTCTTTACTGGCTTTTGTTGGTGCCCCCCCTTTCCCCTGCTTATCTTACTGCACTGGATAGCCAAGGTGGTAGAGCTCCACCCATAACTTTCCTGGTTCTCTATTTCTAAAATATCTATACAGAAATACTTTGCGAGTCTAGAAAAGGCAATCAACCCTGAACATATCAGACAGAGCAAACAATTCCCAAACACACAAGACAGTCTCCTTCACCATTAGCTGTAAGGGAACAGGCCTCCCCTTAAAACCGTTCCCTTTAAGGAAAAGGCACTTTTTTTCTCTAGAGAAAGGTGAATTGACTCAGCTCCTCCAGCCTAACCCCAGAAAGCAAATCCTCTTCCCAAGCTTGTGTGCAAGAATGCTCAGGGCTTAGCATAGGGAAGGGAGATGCATATTTATTGACTGTCGGCTCTCACCGTGGGTCGTCCTGGGAACTGAGAACATACACCTTTGTAATCCTTCCAATCCTCATGTTCACAGACAAGGAAAGTGAGACTTGAGGGCCAACTGTGGAAGAACACACAGCTAAGCATCATGTACAAATGGGTCCATTGAGCAACAAAGTAGAGAATGCCCATGAAACCACAGCTCAGGGAGCTGAGGCAGGAGAATTACAGAGAGTTTTTAGGGTGCAGTGTGAGGCTGTCTCAAAAAACCACCAGAAGGCCATGCAGTCAGCCACTGACAGCACCCTTCTACTGAGCTCTGCACAGCCTCCACTGAGACCAAGATATCTCCAGATGTGCTATCTGTTGGTGTGTGTGTGTGCGCGCACACGCGCGCGTGCGTGTGTCTGTGCACATGTGTACACACACGCATGGGTGCACTCTCCTGTGCATTTGTACGTGGAGGCCAGAGATTAATGTTACAGGCCTTTCTCACTCACTGTCCACCTCATTTTTTTGAGACAGGGTCTCGCACTGAATCCGGAACTTGCTGTTTTGGCTAACCCGACTGGCCGGGGATCCTCGGTCTTCCCCTGGTTATGAGTGTGTCCTGCCAGGCCTGGGTCTTACATGGGTTCTGGGGTTCCAAATTCAGGTCCTCCTGCCTCCAGTTCACTCTGGCCGAAGATATCTTCAAGTGTTTTCAGTCCATTCTTGCTTGTGCCGCAAGACCTGAATCACCGTCCAGCCCCAATCCCACTGTGTTTTCAGAGGGAAATGCTGTGAATGAGGAGAAGGTCCACTGCACCTCCAGGCCCACAAAGTAGTAGCCTTACCATTGCATACCAGCCCTTAGCTCCAGGAAGTGGTACAACTAGGCGCAGAGGCTGGGCAAGAGGAGGGGGAGGGAAGGAGAGAAAGGCAGGGGACATTAAATAGAAATGGGACCAAAAAGGCTGTGGAGAGGCAAGGACAGGCGCCACATCTAAACTGGGTGGGATTCACGGTGGCTAGTTCCTAGACCCACCAGGCACTGCACCCCCACTGTGGACCCTGAGGGGCTGGGGACCAGCAGCCACTCAGATATTTCCATCCTGTAGATCATAAAGAGGGACGGTGGGGGGTGATGACACACGGAACTAGGTACCTCCATCTCCACCCACACCCATACGTGGGGCAGGATGACCCAGAGCAGAGACACATGACTATAAACTCAACATCGACACATAGCAGAGAGATACAGGCCTAGGTACCGGGGTAAGAGTCTCAGATGCACAGACATCAGGGAAGACATAGGTGTGAACAGATAATCCCTAGGAGGACCCATGGAGAAATGAGAGTGGACGTCTACAGACATGGAAAAGTCGCACATGGACTCGGGGGCACATCCCCACACACATAAGAAGTCAGAGGCAATATAACAAGCAGATGAGACAACCTTGTAGACGTATCCCAGAAAGCACCAGGTCCTTGAGGGGTCCCAATCACTGCTGGTCCACACTATGCCTCACAGGACTCAGTACTGCAACCATGCGCTGCTTCCCAGAACCCCTCACTGGCTCCATGAACACACATGTGGCGGCTAGGCTCTCCTGACACACAGGTGCATGTCCCAACAGGCCTGGGCCCCACCCGTGGGGGCTGACATCTCTGTTCTGGGGTGCAGGTGGGGGCCATAGAGCCACCCCCTCCCCCGCAAGCCACAGGCTGTGCCCGCTGGCAGAGACTGGGGGCCCTGGCTGGTGCAGGAGGGGAGGGCTGGGGGGCCGGGCGCGGCCAGGGCGGGCACAGGAGCCAGTACCTGTCAAACAAGAGCCAAGGAGCAAACTAGCTTCTTAGTCACCTTTCTCTTCTCCCCGTTTTTGGCAGCAACCCCTCGGGGCAAGGGGAAGCTGATATCATAATTATTGGCTCACCCAGCAGCTGCCTCCCCTCACCTGATGTCAGCGCAGACCCAGGACAACCGGGCTGACGGACTGACAGACAGTCGGAGCTCCTGGCCCCCTAGACCCAGGCCCCCACGCCGACCTGCTTCACTGAGCAGGTAAGAGGAGACCTGGCCCAAGTCAGCCGTGGAGGCCAGCAGGGGAGGGGGCTTGACTTTTTAATGGGCCCCAGAAGGCACTGGGTGTTCCTCAGCGTCTCACTGTCTTTCAAGGGAGGCTCAAGATCAGGGTGAGTGCTTGGAGGCTGAGGGGGACCCCTCCTCCACACTCCTCTCTCTCTGTTTCCTGGCCCAGGTCTTCCAACTTTGATCCTTCTTGTTGTAGGGTAGGACTCTGTCCTGCTGTGCATAGTGGCTTTGTGTGGTGGCTCTGTGTGGTGGCTCTGTGTGGTGGCACGCACCCTGGGCTGGGAAGCAATAGTGACTCTAGCTGGGAAACCGGAGGTCAAAGCCAAGCAGGCAGATCCCCAGTCAACGACTGAGTGGCTTTGGGTAGGAGATGAGGCACCCAGCTCTGGAGACTTGTGTTAGCCATCTCTCCGGGATGCCTGGGCTGGGGTCTGTATGTTCCGTATTCCATGTGGAGACTTGACTTGCAAAGAGGAGACGGTTGCACCTGGTGCAGAAGCAGACAGGTGGTAACAGGTGCTGCGGCTTGGAGTCGGCGATGCTGGGCTGGAGGCGCAGGTCTCTGAGGGCCGGAGACTTTTCTCTGCCTCAAGACCCCCTAGTAGAGAGGAGTAGTGAGCAGATCTGAGAGAGGCAGAGAGTTCACAGATGTCCCCCCCACCACCTAGAACTGGGGTATCTAGAGAATGAAGTCCCACGGGGAACAGTCAAAAGCCCCCCCAGCAGCTGAGACTGCCCTCTACCCCCTACCAGACCAGACAAAGTCCTAGGATTTGCTGTGGAGCCCCCCCAGCTCTTCTTCAGTATCCAAAGAAGCAGGTTGGGTGAAGGCTAGAGTAATAAGTGGGCGTGTTTGCCTCTTCACTCTGCACCTACAGGCTCCGGGGACATGCCTGGGTATGCGCAGTGCTGGGGCACAGCTGCTCAGGGAGAGAGGACCAGATGGAGAAGATGCCTCCCCTTGTGACACCATCTCGCTTTTTCTGTCCCCTACCTCTGTTCTGGGCAGGTGCCACACCAGACCGAGCTCAGCCGTCTCTGTGTTCTAGTCCCTTCAGGAGGAGATTTGATAGTTTCCCTCAGTCTCTCTGAAGTCTCTACCTCTGCAGGGTCCATCCCTACCTTCCCCAGGTCCTTCTCTTTCTGTTACTGATGAAATCCTGTTCCTCTGAATTGATGGATGAGCCCTGGGAGTAGAGAGGGTGGCAGCGAACTCTAGTCCTATCCCACAGGGCTTGGATAGAGCCCCCTTTCCGTCCTGACTCACAGAACCTGATGGATGCCGGCAGTCTAAGGGCAGCCCCGGGATGAGGCGGGGCAGCCTATCTTGCCTGCCTCTTCTCTGGCCCTGAGAAGGGCCGATGATGAGCCCAGCTAGGACAACTGAGCTGGGTCCTGGGGAAGAATGGAGGGCCCAAGTGCTGCCCTGGGTCGAGGAGGAACCTCAGGGGTGAAGATGCCATGGGGAGGGGCACTTGCCCTCCCAGCTCTCCACCCGGCCCCACCCGGGCAGCCTATGCCGAGCTCAGCTCCCGGCTGGGAGGCCTGCCGAGGCACGCTGCACCCCCAGGCCTCGTGCCTCACTCCGGGCCAGGAACCTGTTCTCCCGGGAATGCCAGGGAGTTCTCAGAGCACTTTAGTTCCCAGGGGTTTAGGGAGCCCAGAAATCCTCTGGACTAGTGAATGAGCCAAGGAAAAGCAAGGAAATAGAAAGGTTAGGGGCCATGAGGGACCATTGCGCTCTTCATCTGTGTCTGTCACCACATAGATCCCCACACTTCCTCCAACTGACAGCTTTATTGCCCTTCATGAGAAATAAACCTTGGGACAGTTACAGACAAAAGGAAAAGCCCCTTGTGGCACACGCTTTCTGACACACGCCATCTTTTGCTCCAGGGAAACCCTTCCTTTAGCCCCCATGGAAAGTCCCTTCCGCTGTCTAAGAAAGCCACAGGGCATCCTATTTAGACCCTCCAGCTCCCAGTCAGGGAGCCTTTTCTGCTGTCTAACTCTCCCGCCTCCTTCTAGCTTGAGTTGAACCTGGTCTCCAGGGACCAGCAAATCCCCCACTGCCTGCCCTGAGTCTACACATAGCTAGCGCCTGTTCCTCAGTTGTGTAAAAAAGTCCTGGGAACTTCAATGCCTGCTGCATCCTGCCATTCTCTCCGGCACCATAGTCTGTTGAAACTAGGGCCATCTCTTTGTTTTTTTGAGACGGGAGCTCCCTATCTAGCTCAGGTTAACCTTGAACTCACAATGATCCTGCCGTCTCAGCCTTCTCAGTACTGGAGTTAAAGGTGTGCCTAGCTTATGGGCCACTTTTGGTTCCCCATACCGAACCGATAGAGAGGGTGAGGACAGAGGCCACCATCTCTGCTGCAGCCTGCCAGGCTCCCACAATGGGAGATCATGAATTTGGGGAAATGGTTCAATATTTTAAATTGAACTATACCAGCCTATGTAACCCCAGCAGGTGGTTTCCTGGGGAGGACAGGCCAGCATCCATCCGGGGTGAATGAGGTGGACTGGGACTGGCAGCAGGCTCAGAGCAGGGGAAAGATATCCTGGCCTCTGAGAGTGCATCCCAGAAGCACCCATCAGATGGTCCCTGCCTCCTTTATCATCCCAGCCCTAAACCTTTTATCAGCTCTCCTTACCGCAGGCTTGACTTGAGCAGGAGGTTCTGCTGTGCCAGTCTCCTGCGTGCTGGGGTTACAGGTGCAGCTGTGACACCTGGTCTCCCCTTATCTTCACGTGCAGCAGCCGCAGCTCAACCCATTCTTTTCCACCTTTTCTCCCCGTCCTCAACTTTGCCTGTCTCTACAACCCCATCTCCATCCCACTCCCTCTCCTCCCCAGCTCTCCCTACTCTCCCTCTTAGCTCTGTGACCCCATAGCACCCCCACAGGTTGGATGGGCATCCCTGTACAGAATCCCCTAGGAATCTAGAACTTCTCCCAGTACCCCCTACTTTATATCCACGAACCCCAGGAACAAATGGATTGTATGGGTCAGCTGGAGAAACTCTCGGCTTCCTGATCCCCTGTGGGCCTTCCAAAGCTGGACGCTAGCAGACAGTAAAATGGAGTTCAGTCGGGGTTTATATAGTTTAGTGGGAAATCCTGTGCTTTATAGGCCTGAGGTCGTGGGTGCCAGCCTCAGCCCCCCAAATAAAAACAAAACCATCTAAGTGAGTTCAGACTATGGAAGCCTGGATGCTGCAACTGTGTAGCAAACTGAGGGGGAGGGCCGGAGGCATGACTGATCCGGTCAGGTATGGCCAGGCCAAGGCAGGAAGGTGGACAGAAGCTGAAGCAAGGCCCGGCTGGGTGGTTTAGGAATGACTGCCACTGTCATGAGTATCCCCCAGTCTCTACCCCGCCTGTGGCTCTTGCTTAGTCAGCTCAGATGAATGGAACTGAGAAAGAATTAGCTGAATCGTGATCTCTGCAGGGGAATGAGAGCCTGCTGTGAGTCACTGGGGAAGGGAACCTGAGCTTTCAGGGATATTCTGGAAGCTCCCTGGGTGTGTGGAGGGAGGTGGTTTACTCCTCAAGACACTTCCTCTCTGAGATGCTACCCAGAACCCGCTAGGAGGCACAGCCTTGACCAGCCACCCCACGCTTGCAGAACAGTCGGTGATCAGCCAGCTACCAACCCTGCCCTCACAAACACTCTCTGGGGCCCTCAGCACCCACCCACTCTCAGCCTGAAACCACTACTTCTGACAAACTGCAGCCAGCCTAGGCACCAACACACACTCCGTCGGTACACTCTTAAACACCCAGAACAGGGCGTGTCCCCGGAGCCGGATCGCCTGCAGACAGATGGAAGTCCCACCTGCACTTGTAAATTCCACAGCCGTGTCCCAGACTGCACCAGCCTATCAGGTTCAGAGGCATAGGATGTGAACAAGGATGAACACACACACGCGCGCATGCACTCACACATGAACGCACACACGCACACACCACTGTGATGGAAAGACCCAGTTATCACATTTGTCGACCCTCCCCAGCACACAGCCAAAAGAACTACAACATTTAGTCAGTGGGAGCCTGTACCTGACCCTCTCTAGAAGGGGTACCCTGGGCACCTACAGAACAAGTGACTTGGAAAGGCGTCTCTTGGAATCCCAGCAATGGACAGGCTGAGGCAGGAGGATTGCTATGAGTCTGAAGCTAGTGTGGGTAGTCCAGACGACATAATGAGTTTGAAGTCTACCTGGAATCCACTGTGAGACCCTGCCTAAAAGAAAAAAAGGAACACAAAAGCAAATGAGAAAAGGGGAAAAAAGGAGGGAGAGAGAATTGGAACTTGGAAGGATCTTTCTATGCCTATATGCAAGATTCCTAGAGTGGGGGGAGGGGGAGAGAGGAAATTTGAGTAGTGGGGGGGTGGGAATGCCAGAAGGATGTAGAGAATGAGTCTCAAGGGAGAAAGGTGCAAGCTGGAGCCAAGCAGTCCCAGCAGCTCAGAAAGCCCTTCTGAACCTGTCGTTTCCCCAAGGAATAATGGGAACTCAGAGCCAGTCAGACAACATGGCCCAGGCACTCAGAGGAAGAAATGGTATGTACAAAACACCTACCCAGAAAATAATCCCTAGTCTTGACATGGCAGGGCAGGCCTCCAGTCCCAGCTACTCTGGAGGCTGAGGCTGGGGGATGGCATGTTCAAGGCCTGCCTGGGCTACATAGTGAGTTCAAAGCCAGCTTAGGCAATTTAGTGACTAAGACATGAGCTGTGTCTGAGGCTCACTGGTGAAGCACTTGCCTAGCATGGGTAAGACTGACCTTCAGTCCTCGGCCCCACAAAGCCATCCTTCTTGGTGGGACTTCAGTTTTCCTATTTGTCACACAGAAAGAGCCTTGAATGGGAGCATCTTCCAATGGGCCTCTCCCTCCATTGTTCAGGCTTTGGAGCCCATCCTGCCAGCCTTTGGCTTGGACAGGAAGTATACCAGCATGCAGTCATCTGGTGCTGAATCGGTGTTATTAGCAGTGGTGGCAGGATTAATACCCCTAATAATAGATTGGTGATAATGAGCAGTGCTGGTAATAATATGTACAGAGAGGGGGCCCTGGCCGAGGGACGTGCAATCCTGGGCTTCCCAAGGCCCCTACTAAGGTAAGCAGCTGCCACACCAGCACTCCTGTAGGGAGCATCTCAGTGAGGGGCCAAGCTCTCATGGAGCACCATGGTTGCCTGGGATCCAGGCGAGGAGGCAAGAATGTCGAGTATTTCATCTGGTCCTAGGGACAGTGGGGGAAGAATGCAAGGCCAAATGAAGTTACAGTCTCACAAAGGAGGAAGTAAGGTTCATGCCAGTCCCTAGCCCGCGCAGATGACAGCCAGGAGAAGGCCTTCCCACAGTCCTTGCTCAGGAAGACTCCCCGTGAGGGAGAAGGGGGGCTCTATAGGAAGCAGGGAGAGTCCAAGCTTGGTGAAGCCTTCAGGAAAGACTCGCAGGTTAGAGGAGGAGATAACATAAGGTCCCCTCACCCCTGACAGATTTACAGATCAAACCCTCAGCTGCCAGTTACTGACATAGCCAATTGGCTCTGCACCCAATTTTGTGGGGGGGGGGGGGGAAGGAGGGGATGGCTCAGTTCCAAATGATGTCATTGTGGGGCAGGGTTTCCTGGCCTCAGAGACTCAGAGCTAATGGGTGCTCAGAGGCCAGCAGCATGCTTCAGCCCTTCAGCTGTCCCCCACTCTTCAACAGATGTGGCTTGTCACAGGAAGGACGAAGGTGAAAAACCTACTGGCTCTTCAGTCCTTCCCACATGTATTTTTCCCAGCCTTGGCCCCTTTCCTGGCAAGGACAGACTGAGGTCTTGAGGGACCCTCAGGATCTAAGGTCCCAGACCCAGCTCTCTGCAAGGTGCATCCAGAAGATTAAGCAGGTGCCCCCACCCCAGCTCTCCATTTAGATCCTAATATTTCTTTCTAATTTATTATTATTTTGGTTTTTCAAGACAGGGTTTCTCTGTGTAATAGCTTTGACTGTCCTGGAATTTACTCTGTAGACAAGGCTGGCCTCGCACTCACAGAGATCTGCCTGTCTCTGCCTCCACAGTGCTGGAATTAAAGGCATGCACCACCACCACCCGGTCTATTATTATTCTGATACAGGGCTCACAATGCAATCCAGGCTGACCTTAAATTTACAATCCTCCCTTCTCTGTCTCCTAAATACGAAGACTACTTGCCACCAGCCCAACAAGGACAATAGTACTGTCTCCAAATCCTTTGTCAGGCCTGTCCCCACCACTGCTAGCTTCAAAAATCCCCTGAAAAGGTGGAGCTGGGGTTTTTTCCCTATCTGGCTATCCAAGGGTGTCATGTTCTTGAATATGAGAATGTTTGCTAACCTTGGAGGGGAAGCCACCTTGCTCCTGGAAACAAGATCTGGGAGTAGGTTCCTGGTCTCAGAGCAGGTAGGCAGGAGGGAAGAAAAGGTAGGTCATAAGTGGCCCCCGAGAATAAAAGCAAAAGTTCCTGTGGGTGAGGGCAGTCAGGTGGACATGGGAGGTCTCTAGAGAGAGGTCTCTAATGGGGGATTGTCCGGAAAGACAAATCTCTTAAACTAGGTGGCCCTAGCAAGAAGGAAGGGAGACCCTACATCAAGCCTAGAAGGATTGGATGGCAACTTTGATGGATAGCCTTTCTTGTTTCTTTAAAAAAAAATTTCCTGACACACATCATTAAGTATGTCCATCCGTCCATCCATTCATCCACCAGCCTATCCATGGCCCAGCTAGCTCTCTTCACCCATCCTTCTGTCTGTCCATCCATACATCCACCCATCTATCCATCCACCTGTCTTGAGAGGTCAGGGCTACTGGGAAGGGCCTGTGGTCCTGTGGCATTTATGGGGCGTATGACCTGCCTGCCTGGCCTGGGGAGGCAGTCCCACCCCCTGGCCTGGGGCAGGGGGCCGGTCTTGGAATGTGGGAGTATTTATACCTGGATGGAGGCTCCCCTGGCTGTAGGCTGGATGACTCCCCAAAGCCAGGATGGTGTCCATGGCCCAGAGCCCACTGTGAGTGTTTAGATTTGGCTTTTTTGGGGATCAAAACTGGGTGGAATAGGATGGGGAAGAGCTGGAGAGTGGGGAGGCTGCCCGAGGTGGCCAAGGACTACGGAAAAAAAAGCATGCTAGGCAGAGGTTTGCCGGTGGAAGGGAGGCTGTCAGAATCAGACATTCTCAGCAAAGCTGCCACCTTCCCTGGAGAAGGGAAGAACCTATGCTCCCTTAGGAAGAGGCCCTTGATTATAAGACAAGTGGACAAGATTATAAGAATTAAGACCAGCCAGGATGTAGTGGCTCATGCCTTAATCCCAGCACTCGGGAGGCAGAGGAGGCGAATCTCTGAGCTCCAGGCCAGCCTGGTCTACAGAGTGAGTTCCAGGACAGCAGGACTATACAGAGAAACCTTTAAAAAAAATCTAGAACTTCCAGGTCTGGGCAGAGAGCAGAGAAGGTAGCTCAAGAACCTTTTCGGGACAAGTGTCGTGAAGTAAAGGATGCTTGCTGTCCAGCCTGGGGGATGACTGATTTAGGTTTAGGGAAGACCTGACTTGGGAATGACTCAGTTGTAGGTCTCAGTGGCTCACAGAACATTGCAAGGGGTATGTGGTTGTTTTTCTTATTAGGTTTTGTGGTGTGTGTGTATGTGTTCATGTGCATGCCTGCCACAGCAAGAGTGTGGAGGCCGTTTTTCTTATTAGGTTTTGTGGTGTGTGTGTGTGTGTGTGTGTTCATGTGCATGCCTGCCACAGCAAGAGTGTGGAGGCCAAAGAACAACTAACTCGTGGCTGGTCTCTCTGGCCACCATGAGGGCCCTAGGGATCAGACTTAAGTTGTCAGGGTTGAAAGCCGGTACCTTTATCCTGCTAAGCCACCTCACCTGTCTGTGGCTGCTTTGCCTCCATCACCCTTCATCAGCCTAGGCAGGATCCAGAGCCAGAGAGAGAGTCAGGAGGGCAGCCTTCAGGACATTGGGAGGAAAGCTGCTAGAAATCCCTTCTTGACACCCCTAGACTCCCAGAATCCTGAGATGTGCAAGCCTCAGGCAGAGTCCCCAGGTCCTCCCCTGCCACCCCCCCAAAACAAGGTAATTAGGGACCTGCTCCAGGGAACCCCTCCCAGCCGCCAGGCAGGTGGAGCCCCGGGTGGGGCTGCAGGCGAACACTGGGCACAGCCCCACCCCTCATAAAACATGCTGCCGCAGCCAGCAACAGAAACCATTAAGGTGGAACCGAGCCGGCTCCGCCTGCTCATAAAGGGCAGGAAGGAGGGCGCCGACAGGTGGGAGGGGGGGGATGCAGAACCCTCTGTGAGAGCCGTTGGCCAGGCAGGAGTGACTCAGCTGCCAGCAGGGGCTCCAGGGACAGACCCTCCCAGGGAAACTTCCACCTTGCTGAGGCGGGGCTGTGTGGCATAGTGGTTAAGGAGATTAGCTTTGAAGACTGGGTCTGGATCCTGGGGAGCACAATTTACTAGCTGGGGGACTTGGGCGAGTCAGGTTAACCTCTCTGAGCCTCAGTTTCCTAATCCATAAAAGGGGGTGACAATGCAGTTCCTCCCTCCTGGAACATAACCAGAATTCCTGGTATGAGCCTGGCAGACCACTCTACATCTGTGTATACTCTCTCTATACATATACATACACTGTATATATACATAGATATACACTATATACATCCACAGGACCAACATCAGCATCTTAAGACTCAAATGATCCCCGGGCTTCATTTTGCCTCCTACTGAAGAACTGAAATGCAGACGTGGTCTAAGACCACGAAACCAGAAAAATGAGTGTCTCCCAAGCCCCACCCTTAAATGACCCCTTCTGTCTGAGTGCCGAGGAGACAGTTTGGGAAGCAGAGGTACCAATGGCTAGAGGAAGTGCAGATCTGACTGTTTAAGGGAAGGGTTCAAGGTGGGGATGCCAGGCACTGGGGGATACACAGCAGTCCTGCAGCAGTGATTGCCACTGATTCAGTGTCCCTCCAGTGAGCAGTGTTGGGAGGGGCTTCCTCCCAGCCTCCCACTCAAGGTCAGAGGGCCATTTCTCTCTTCCTTTGATTCTAGGGCCCATCGGGTCTACATTTTCTGCCCCCCCCAATGTTTCTTTCCCGTCTCCAAGAATCATAGGAAGAGCTCGGAGGGCAGAGGGTGGCAAGGACGGCCAGACTATGAGAGGGTCTTCAACAAGTCTTGCTAATTGTCACACTGGATAAGTGTGTCAGGGCCTCTTGAGGCACCAGAGACAGGGTTTTCCATTTTCTTTGTGTGGCCCTAGAAATGTTTCTTCTCTCTTGACCTCCAGTTTTTGTTTTGTGTTTTTGCTTTTGTTTCCTTGAAAAAATGAAGTTAATGCCCTCGCTTCTCTACCTGCAGAGTGCTGGTAAATTTTCAGCAAATACCAGCTTTCAAAAAGGGAAAGGGGAATTCTGGTTTGGTTTTCATTTTGGCTGTGTTTGATTTTGGATTTTTTTGAGACAGGATCTCACTCTGCAGCTCTGACTGTCCTGGAACTCACTATGTAGACCAGGCTGGCCTCAAATTCACAGAGATCCATCTGTCTCTGCCTTCCCAGAGCTGGGATTAAAGGCACATGTCGGCACACCCGCCAGGATTCTGGTCTGTGGTGTTTGAAAATTTGCGTGGGCAGCTATGGACCATGGCCACTTTGCCCTTATTTTGCTGAATGTAAAATTGAAAGCGATGGATTCAATTTGTTCCCCAAAGCCCTGGCTTTAGCATTCTATGCTCACTGACCTTGGGGACAGAGGGAGGAAGAGGTGAAGTCATGATAAAAACAAGCAACAGGAACTTCTGAGCGCTCCAAAGTTGTGGGTCTAGAATGATCATGGTTTTACAGTAGAAGGGAACACAGCTCACAGCTTATTTCCAAATCTCCAGCCCATGAAGGAGACGTGGTGGGCAGAAGCTGGTTCTAAGTGGTGAGCCGTAAATGCTCTGGACCAGTTCCGGGGATTCTGGGCTTGGGAGAGGGGGAGAAGGGAAAGGAAAAAAGAGAAATCATTTTGCTAATATTGGTACATGTCCCATTGCGTTCTCTGAAATTAGAAGAGATAGGATCAAAGTTTGACAGAAATGAAAAAAAATTCCTTCCAAGTTCATAGGCCTGTGTCAGGACACTGGGGCAACCACAGAGGCCTCCTGAGGGATCCAGAGCCGTAGGGACACCCTATCCCTTCCATTCTAGCCATTGAAGTTTCTGTAGCCACTGGCTCTACTGCAGGGGAGTGAACAAAATGGCCTCGGAGACCAGAGTCAAGAGGAAGTACAGACTCTGTCAGTGGGGGAAGATGATATTAGGGAGATGATGGTGGGGGACAGGAAAGGGCAGGAAGAGGGAGTTCCCTCTCCCACACCAGAGCTCATGCCTTAAATTAACTCTGTCCCACTGCTAATTATTAATAATAGCTATCATTTATTGAGTATGTACTGTGTGTTAAGCTATTTACAAGCAATATTTCATCCGATCCTCCAAAGAGGTATGTATTATTAGCTCTATTTTACGGAGGAGGAAACTGAGGCCCAGGCAAGGAAGTTAAGCAACGTGTCCAACCAAATTCTCATCCTGATTCGGGCTCAGACCCAGACCTGATTCCAAGTCACCAGCTTTAAGCTCCAGGAAAGGGCTAGGGCTAGGACTCCTCTCTCTGTCCCCTCTCTGTGCTGAAAGGACCTTCCCCAAATACCAGCTGAGGGCCCTTTGTCCAGTCGCTGAAGCACGTGACCACTGTAGGATGAAGTTGTTTAAAGGCTCGTCTTTGCCTAGCTGTATGGCTTTAGAACAATCCATTCATTCCCTTAAGGGGCTCCTAGAACAGGGCTTCGGTTCTGGGAACCAAGGATGCACCATGGTCACTGAGTTGAAAGTCAGTACTTCTGGAACCTGCCCAGAAGAGAGCCTAAGCAAGGACCACTCTGGGACATCTGCATCCTTGATACAGATTAAGGGGCAGTTCTCTGAAGTCCACGAGATAAGCTCAAATCCCAGAAAAGCAGTGAAGGTTTGCAGAGCCAGAGAGTGATAGTGCCGGCTAGGAAGGGTGGCAGGGGAATCTCTGCCAGGGTTTTTACAGCTAGCTCCAGCAGGGGAAGAAGGACGAGGTAGGGGTATTTCTAAGCAAGAAGGAGCTTCAGGAGGGGAAGGCGTAGTGAAGCTTAGGCGCCCTACTCCAGATTCAAGTCTGTGAGACAGCAGGGCCGGTGTCTGAGTCTTGTGAGGTCAGAATAAATGAAGTTCAAGCAGACAGTGAAGGCCAGCGAAAGCAGCAGCCACCTATGGACAGCATCATCAGCTCCTCTTCCTTGGACTACCAGGCCTGGAGCAGCAGAGCCATCAAGGAAACTATAGAGCCTGGGGCTAGAGGCCCTCGGGTTCAGCTACATTTGGCCAACTGAGGCCGGAGGTGTGACATGTGTCCCTGATCATTTTCAAGGGATCCGAACCTTATGCACACACTGCACTTAATCTTCAAGAAGTCCCAGTGAGATAAGTCACACCCCCCACTTCTTTGAAGAAAGTGAAGTATAGACTTACACCATGTGTTAGGAATCACATAGCCAGAATGTGACAGGGCTTGGAACTGAAAGGCAACTCCTCCTCAAGTTTAACCACTAGTGTTCACCCCTCCCCAGACTTCAGAGCCTGAGATCTGGAGGGAGAAGCCCCTGCTCTCACACCTGGAGGGGGCTGGGATTGTATTTGGAAAACATCATGTCCTCCGGGGAAGGCAGCTCTGACCCGAGCTGTCCAGGGAGCACAGGCCAGGGTGAGCAGTCATGCAAAGCCAGAGATGGGGTGTCCTCACCCCTGCCTGCTCCCTTGAAGTGTCCAGTTACAGCCAGTTCCACGCTTCCCGGTCACGCCACATTTAGCATTGCTGAGAGTGAGCTTGCGCGGGGATATAGAGAAGGGGTGGGGAGACTCTTAGAGGGGTGGGAGAGAACCTCTCCACCCTCAGACCTATCCACCTTCCAGCTACCACCCCCCTCTCAGTCTGATCCTATGTGAGACTCTGGGCAGGTCCCTTCCCTCTTTGTCACCATTAGCCGCTCTGGAGATGGCTAATCCATCAAAGATATGTCAACCGTTGACTGGGCCAAACTCGAGCCCTGAGGCCCACCCTCCCTTGCAGACTTCCCAGAACTGCACAGCTACTCCACTGTGGCTTGAGGGGTCTCGGGTAGATGGAACAAGTGCAAAACTCTGGCTATTCTTGCTGCTTGGCTCCCTGAACATCCCACTCAGCGTTGACTCCCATCAAATACAGAAGTGAGGAGGGAAGCCAGCCAAAGCTTACAAAGCTGACTTAGTTCAAGTTCTGATTCTGTCAAGGATTGAATATGAGTTTGGTAAAGTCACGGAATCCCCTGGGCTTCAGTGCCCTCATCGGAAGATAGGATTTATAATGTGCCATCCTTGCAGGCTTGTCCCAGTAGAGCAGTGAGCTTGGGTATGATGCCTCATGCTTCAAAGGCCAACCCTTGGGAGGCTGAGGTCAGAGGATTGCCAATAGCTCAGGATCAGCCTGGCCTACACAGGGAGTTAGGGGCCAGCATGGACTATATGGTGAGACCCTGTATTAATAAATAGCTGGAGCCGGGCGATGGTGGCGCACGCCTTTAATCCCAGCACTCGGGAGGCAGAGGTAGGCGGATCTCTGTGAGTTCGAGACCAGCCTGGTCTACAGAGCTAGTTCCAGGACAGGCTCCAAAGCCACAGAGAAACCCTGTCTCGAAAAACCAAAAAAAATAAATAAATAAATAAATAGCTGGGGTGCCCAGCAGTGGTGGCACTTGTCTTTAATCCCAACACTCGGGAGGCAGAGGCAAGCAGATCTGTGAGTTCGAGGCCAGCCTGGTCTACAGAGTGAGTTCCAGAACAGCCAGGGCTACACAGAGAAATTCTGTCTTACAACGGGGGCTACAGATATCTCAGAAAAGGAATTGCCTATCATGCAGGAAACCCTAGGTTTTAGGAGTACTACACAGCAGAAAAAAATGACATCTTGAATTTTGCAGGAAAAGGGATGGAGCTAGAAAACATTATTTTGAGTGAGGTAACCCATACACAGAAAGATAATTATCACATGTACTCACTCATAGGTGGTTTTTAAACATAAAGCAAAGAAAACCAGCCTACAAACCACAATCCCAGAGAACTTAGACAACAATGCAGACACTAAGAGAGACTTACATAGATCTAATCTACATGGGAAGTAGAAAGTAGAAAAAGACAAGATCTCCTGAGTAAATTGGGAGCATGGGGACCTTGGGGGAGGATTGAAGGGAGGAGAGGAGAGTCAGGGAAGGGAGCAGAGAAAAATGTTGAGCTCAATAAAAGTCAATAATAAAAAAAGAAAACCCTAGGTTTGAACACAAAGCTGGGCACGAAGGTGCACGTCTGTAATCAGCACTGGGGTGGTGGAGAAAGGAGGAGCTTAAGTTCATCTTCAGTGTATGAAAAGCCATCCAAAGTGCGGCATAGCGGCCAGCACAAAGCTGTCCCTCAGCAAATAATGCCTGCTGCCAGAGATAAACTCAGGGGAGTGAGGTCAAAGGTTGTTGCCCTTTGCAGAGATGGAGGAAGGCAAAGAGTCAGGCTGATAATGGAAGAGCCCAAGCGATAACACTGCTAATAGCAAGAGCTACCGTGCATCAAGGCCTGGGTTCTGCTTGCACTGTGTCCCATGCTTTCTGCGCGTGATTTCGTTCCGCTGCCAGCGCCCCATGTGAGGTTCTGTTACTCACCTTGCTTGTCGATGCTGCTGTGGACGTGCTGGGAGCTTTGCTGACACAGCCTAGGATGAAAGACCTCCCCTGGCGCTGAGCTTCTGGGGTCAGAGTTATTGAACAGTTCAGAAAGGGTCAGCCCTTAGGTCTAAAGTCCAAGCCTCAGCTTTTCATGAGCATGCAGAAGAGTTCAGAAAGAGGGCAGTGATGGGGGCTGGGAAGCAGCTGGGAGGCACTAGGTTGGATCCACACAGAACAGGAGAGGAGAGAAGAGTGGGAATAAGGAAAAGAAAAATAAAGGATAGAAGTTGGCAAAAGTCACAGATAAAACAGTTTAAAGGATGCAGATAAACACACCTTTAATCCCAGCACTCAGGAGGCAGAGGCAGGCAGAAATCTGTGAGTTCAAGGCCGGCCTGGTCTGCAAAGCAAGTTCCAGGACAACCAGGACTGTTTCATAGAGAAACTCTGTCTCGAAAAACCAAGGGGGGGGGAGGGGATAAAACACTGACCAGATATTCCATGGGCTCTACTAGCAAGACCTCTAGGTCACCCAACGGGGCCAGCCTCTGTATCACCAGAATTACTGTCACATGAAGTCTAGGCATGAGACACCCCCTAAATCCCCCTTATTCAGGGCCTATCCAGCCACTGATAAGATCACCTGTCATAGACAGAAGATCTAGCACCCAGGGCTCCCTGGGAACCAGGCCCTTGTTGACTCATTTGAACCAGCAAAGTCTGAGAATAGACAGGACACCCCTCCTTTGGGTATCCTATCTGGTTCATTTCTCTCTCATGATCCTCCTGCCTCATCCAGCATTTGCCTACCAGCATGTACAATGTACAACCATGGCTATCTGTCTATCTATCTATCTATCTATCTATCTATCTATCTATCTATCTATCTATCTATCCATCCATCCATCCATCCATCTATCTATCTATCTATCTATCTATCTATCTATCTATCTATCCATCCTTCTGCCAATCTTTCCTTCTCTCCCTATCTCCCTATCCAGATGGCTAGCTGCAAACAGGGTCCCAGACTAGGGAAAGGGTGAGAATGGAGGTGGCAGGCCTGGGGTTGGCCAACCCTAGACGTTGGTCCTCATTCTCATTGTAGCCGGCTTTCTTCGAGGCCAGGACTGGGTGATGGTGTCGCTACTCCCTCCGCAGTCTGACGTCACACTGCCAGGCTCCACCCGACTGGAGGGCGAACCCCAAGGGGACCTCATGCAGGCTCCGGGCCTCCCAGGCTCCCCTGCCCCACAGAGCGTAAGTACCTGGTGTCTAGGCCTGGCATTAGGACAAGCCTGGTAGCTGAGCAGAGAGTAGATAGTCACTGCCCCACACAGGGCCTCCAGGGTCTACCTTGCCCCTTTCACCAACAAAGATGTTGACACTAGACCCGGAGGGACTCTGAACCCCCATGGATCTCTGTTTGTCCCTTGGTGTTTCCCAGGGCAAGGTATGGAGCCCCATCAGCCTTGGGGTGCCCCAGGTTTACAAGTATGCTTGTATCAGGTTGGGATCCCAAGAGCAGTGTATGTCCTTCCCATCATTTCGGGGTTCCCATGGGCTCAGTCAGAGACTCTATGATCTCGACACAGAATAGGGTCCTGGCAGGTCTCTTGGTCCAACCTCCATTTACAGGTTCTTTCTACTCTGTCTACCCAGCAGCATGCCAACTTCAGCTGCTCATCATTTGTGCCTGATGGCCCCTCAGAGAGAGCACCCTCACTGCCCCCCCACAGCCCAAGCATTGCCTCTCCAGGCCCAGAGCAAATCCCAGGCCACTGCACAGCTGGACCTGGCCCAGGCTCCTTCTGCCCCTCTCCCTCAGACAAGTATCCTGGCTTTGGCTTTGAGGAGGGCCCAGCAGGCAGCCCAGGGCGCTTCCTCAAGAGCAACCACATGCCTTTCCACCCCTACAAGAGGCACTTCCATGAGGACATCTTCCCTGAGGCACAGACGACCATGGCCCTTGATGGACACTCCTTTAAGACTCCAGGGGCACTGGAAGCCTTCGAGGAGATTCCCGTGGATGTGGGGGATGCCGAGGCCTTCCTGCCTGGCTTCCCAGCAGAGACTTGGTGCAATGGACTCCCTTACCCCAGTCAGGAGCACAGCCAAGTTCTGGTGAGTACCAGTGGTCAAGTGCGTCTTGCCTCCTTTCTCTTGGCCTAAAAAGAATTCTCAAAGCCAGTCATGGTGGCACATGCCTGTAACCCTAGTACGCAGGAAGCTGAGGCGGGAAGATTGCCTGAAACAGAAGGCCAGGCAATCATATATGGAGACCCTGTCTCAAAATTGGAGCTCCACTGAAGCAGCAAGCCCAGAGGGTAGGGGCCTCCTGGCTCTATGCTGGTTCCCTGGGCAGGGGGATGCTAGACTAGCAGGCATGGAGGGGACCAGGTTGAGGAGCACAACAGGGGATAGAAGCTGGCAACTTCCCAGAGGGTGCTGAGTCAGGATTCCAGAGGGCAATTTCTCTGTTTATTTAAGTGTCCAGAAAGCCAAGCCAGACCAACACTCCCCTATGCAAACGTGAGGAGAAAAAAGACATTCCAGAGAGAAAAGGTGCCAACTAGGGCGTCAGACCACAAACCTACCAAACCAGGGTGGGCTCAGGGATGTCACTAGAGTCTCCAGGACCCTTCCAGACCCTACTTTAATTATTTTGTTGTTGTTGTTGTGGCGTGAGACAGAAAGTAGCTCCATTGCCCAAGGCTGGCCATGAACTAGAGAGTCTCCTGCCCAGGGTCACTGGTGCTGGAATTGCAGGTGGGCTCCTGCAGCTACTCTTTGGCCAGAGCAGGCTCTGTGTACTCACATAAGTGCCTCGGAAACACTTTAGAAGGTTGGCAAGCACTTCCACAGCCAGATCTGCAAGCCCTGTGACCTCGGGCAAGTCGTTTAATCTCCCTGAGCCTCGTGGGAAAAGGAATGTTAAGGGTACCTGTCTCGTAGGAGTGTGGTTTTGGGAAGCAAAAGGGGGCTTGCTTCCTGCACCCTATCTCTGATCCCAAGGCAATAACTGAGTGGGGTCAGCCTGGGCTCTGCCTCCTCCAGGGGTCCACCAGCTTTCTTCACCTTCTGCTTCCCATTCTAGTCCTTAACCACTCCCAACAGGAAGGAAGATGGGGAAACAGCCCAACACCCATCAGGTGTGGCCTAGACAGGATCTTATTCTGTTTCTGGAACAGTGACAACTTTTTCTCAAGCCTTTAGAACGTGGCAGCAGGCCGAACAAGGCACCCTACAAACCAGCGATTGTCCTCCACTGTCCACTCAATGAAGCTCCTGGTCACTCGGCCTTGTGCTTTCTTCCCAGGGCCCCATTTTTTATCTTCCCAACAATGCTCTAGAGAGTCCCCACTATCTCCATCTCGTGAATCAGGACCTAGGGCTCTATGGTTGAAGCCTCATGCCTTGCCGGGATATCCCCTGGCACAGTGAAGACAAGTTGTACCCAGGGGCCCACCGCTGCCTGGTCCACACTCTGGGTGACTGTTGCCACACAGCTTCCCCTCTCTGGGATCAGCCCCACTATCTCTCAAATGAAGGGGTTGGAGACGATACCTGTGGCCCTTCCAGGCCCAAGATCCTGTGATTAGGGCAATCTCTGCATCAGCATCCCTGGGGCACACCCAGAAAGTGGTCACAGTTAGCTTTCGCCCCTCTGGGCCCAAACGCTGGCCTCCCAAAGGCCCCTGAGAATTCTGATAAGAGCAGTCTGATCCTGGCTTGTCTATCTGTCAGGACCAAGCTGTACTCTCACTGTCTCTACTCCAGGATCAGCTCTGAGGAACTAGTGCTAGGCCTTGAGGACTCCACACGGGCCTCTCAGAGATCTCTGGTCCCACTCAAGTCTGTGTGACCACTGACCAGTCTCCACCTTTTCTCTGGCAGTCTAGCCTATGCCCGACACCTGCAGTGAGGTGGGATGTGGGGGACACTGTTCATCCCAGCCTAGCCCCACCACTGACTTGCTGGTTTCCCTCAGGAAAACTTCTACCCATCTCTGTTCTCTGATCCTTCCCCAAGAGTCAGCTTTCAGAGACCCAGAGGAAGGATTCCTTTAGTGTGAGGTTCAAGACAAGAGAAAAGAGGGGGAAAAAAATCTTTCTTTTCCAGCAGAGGCCGGAAGTTAAGGTCAAGCCCCCAGCTCTGGACAGCGGGCCTGGCATGTACTGCTACCAGCCTCCTCTGCAGCATATGTACTGCTCTTCCCAGCCTGCCTTCCACCAGGTAGGTATGGGGCAGTGCATACCCTTCCTGGAGACCTCAGGAGGTTGTGTGGGTGCTGCTGTGGGGAGGGTGTTCCTGGGTGTGATGTGTATGTATATGTACATGTGTATATGCGTGTGGACAGGTGAGAATATCAGGGTCTTGAATCTCAGGCAGGCTACCCCAGGTGAAGAATGGTGGCTCATGGAAGGGAAAACAATTGCCCTTTGGCGGGGGCAGGGCAGGGGAGTTCAAGATAGGGTTTCTCTGTGCAGCCCTGGCTGTCCTGGAACTCGCTCTGTAGACCAGGCTGGCCTCGAACTCACAGAGATCCACCTGCCTCTGCCTCCCAAGAGTTGGGATTAAAGGTGTGCGCCACCACCGCCCGGCATGGTTGCCCTTTTCTAGGGGCATTCAGGATTCTCTGGCCCTCTTGTGGAGGCTGGTGAGTCTCAAACAGAAAGTATAGCCAAGACTGGGGCAGTCATGATGTGAACCACAGAGGGAGGGAGAGCCATCCCAGACAGAAGCAAAGAAGAAGAAAGAGGTGTGTGGGGTGACACACAGGCTGGGCAGGGAAGGGAACACACCTTGCTGTGTGACCTTGTCCTGAAAATTCCCCTTTGGCCTAGTGTGGGTGGGCATACGTGTGGGGCTGGGGTCCTCGTTATCATCTTGATCGTCCTTGCCCTTCCCCACCCCAGTGCCCAGTTTAGCTCTCCAGAATGAACGAGATGCTAAATAATTGCCCCACACTGGCAAGGGATGGAGGAATTTTGAAAAGAGACAGAAAAGAGCCCCAGAGCAGCCAGGCAGCTCCCGCGGAGTCACTGGGCAAGACAGAGCAAGTGGCTGCCCAGCGCCCAGCTCCATCCACCTGCAGCCTGGCACTCAGACAGGCCTTGCCTGTGGAGCAGGTTCTACTCCAGTGCTGGCATTGGCCCCGATCCTAGCCTAGCCAGGAGGCAGGCTGAGAAGGTGGGGTGGGGGTCAGGCTGTCTGCTGTACGGAAAGTGACAGAGAGGGACAAAGAGACACATAGCATGAGGGGACATCCTCCCTTCTAGGAAGGGCCTAACCGCAGAAGCCTAAGCTTTTCTGAGGCTCCTTATCTGAGTCAGAGTGAAGGATGTTCCTAAGGCAGCCACATCAGGGACCAAGTCACCACAGGACGAAGGTGACCAGCAGACCCTAAGTGGCCTTACCATGCCCAGCCTTGCTTTGAAGCTCTCTGCCATCTTCAGCATCCTTGAACAAGATGGCCTCACCCAGGGCTTTATGGTGCCCAGAGAGAGGGTGACTCAGGCGCTAAGTGTCTCTCGGTGACCTGGAAAGAGCACTTCAGCCTGGAGCAGCTGGGGGAGTCAGAGTCTCCAACCCCCAGCCCCCATAAAACACCATTCCTGGCACCGCAGCCACTCCCTTCGCCGTAAAACTACCTCCCACCCCCACCTGCCCACCATCATGACCGGCTCTTTCAAAGGGCCACTGAAACTCGTAAAGGTGGCCATGCCTAGAACACACCCAGGCTGGACATCCCACTTCCAGCCCGGTGCTCCAAAAGAGTCACAGAAGGCCCGGAGTGCCTGCCTGGAAAGTGCAGGACTATGGGCTGCTCCCAATCCCATCACCATGACAACCAGGGTACCTCAAGGACGGCGAGGAAAGAGTTGGAAGGACATAGCTTTCGAGGTCTTTTGAGATGCTTAGTTCTGGAGTGTGGATCTCTATCCAAAATGTCCACCCCACCGCTCATTCCTCAGCCACGCCATTGGATAAGGAGTAGAGTTCATGACCAACCGGAGGAGAATCCAGCCTCAGCTCCCTCTCTGGATATGTGTGTGAATGGAGGAGTGGTACTCTACTTGGGAAAGCTTGGTAACATGGTAATTACTCTGTCTCCTTTGACCTCTACAGTACTCCCCAGGAGGAGGCAGCTACCCTGTGCCTTACCTGGGCTCGGCTCACTATCCCTATCAGAGGATCACACCCCAGGCCAGCGCCGACGGGCACCAGCCACTCTTCCCCAAGCCCATCTACTCCTACAGGTACCTGTCCTAGCACATCTGAGACAGAGATAGGAGCATGGAGGACCCTTGGGGAAACTAAGGCATAGGATCCTAAAGATGTAAGGGTCATTGAAGAAGATAGAAATCATATCTAGTAATCTCCAAGGCCCCGCAGGAGGGTAGGTAGTAGATACATAACCGTTGGCAGTTTGTCTGACCCTGTGAAGTCTTAACTCTGGTTATACTAGCAAATGCACTGGTGATTTGGGTGGGTGGGCCTGTGAGGTCCTATCTTGGGGCCCAGTGTCTAGTCCCAGAGTTTAGGTGGGGGATTAAGGGTGCTCGCTGCCTTCCAACATTTAAAAAACAATAAACAAACAGTCCTGCTACTTGCTAGCTCTGAAACTGCTTGGTTGTCTGGAAGGGAAAGGGGGAGACAATCCAGGAGGGTGGAAGTTTTATGGACGAGAATGTGGGGAGGACAGCGCTTGGCATACAGCAGAAAGCCTTGGTCCCTTGCTACTGTCCAGCACATACACGATGAGCTGAGGACTGTGGGGGCAGGGCCACATCCCTGCGATGGTACATTTTAAACTTTCATTCCCGCAGCTCGGAGGAAGCTGGCGGCTGTATTTCTTTTCTTTTTCATTTAAAGAAGGAAGTTTGAGATGAGCTCACACATCTGATTTCTGTGTCAGATAGCAATCTGGTTTTCCAGATTTCACAAAATGCTCCCATAGCTCAGTCGTAGCCTCACAGAGCCTGTTGTACCACGAGAGAACTGAAGGAGGGCCAGACTCTCAGGAGATCTCTTTTGCAGCATCCTTATCTTCATGGCTCTAAAGAACAGCAAGACCGGAAGTCTTCCCGTCAGCGAAATCTACAATTTCATGACAGAGCACTTCCCTTATTTCAAGGTGAGTCCAAAAGCCGACCCAGCTGGAAAGCAGTAGAGGCTGGACCCCAACATGCTTCCCGTGTGTCCCAGGTGAAGTGCAAAGCTTCGGGATGGGGGGAGTGGTGGTTTCAGGGCCACACATGGCTCAGACAGAGAGCATGGCCTCGCATGTACCAGGCTCGGTCCTCAGTAGCAAAGAGGGGAGGACTCTGTGAACAGAACACAAGCTGCTTGCTCCAGGTTGCACAGCAGCTGAGAGAAGTGGGTGATCCCAGTTCTGATAGGTTTCGGGGATCAGCTACCTATCCCCAAATTGAGAGAGGAAGCCAGGTAATGGGAGTGTCTCCAGCCTTGGCCAAGGTGCTGTGGGCTGGAGGATTTCCAAGTTGGAGCTGGTCGCTAAGGTGACAGGAGTAAGATTAGCATCTGCCTACAGGCAGCACCCTGAACTTCACTTGTGCCTGAAAGTGGGGCGCACAGTCTTAGGGTACCCTGACCGTGTGCAACATTAGTTCCTAATTCCCACAGAAGAGACTTTGGGCAACTCCCAGTAGCCTTGGGACAGGATGAGGACTGAGAGGGACCCTGGGGAAACTGAGGCATGGGATTCCTCAGTATGTAACATTTACGGCAGCATGAGGAGGAGGGCACATGCAGTGGATTTTCAAATGTTCCTGGACAAGATTCCTACACAGGGTGGGGATGGGTGCGGGTCATGTCTGTCTTTGGGTTGACTTGGCAAAGCTGGTGCCTTGGATGGGCCGGCTGAGGTCCAGTCTCCTGGGGATCTCTCCAGATGAGCAAACTTAATCAGAGATGGTGATCCATCCTTCCGAGATCACACAGCAAAAGGCTCAGTTGTTAAGTCAAGCTCTCTGGCTTCACACACAGCCCTTTAGCCTTGACACATGTACCCAAGCACTTCTTGCACAGACATACTCTCCTAAGGTGGGTGCAGGAGAAGCAAGACTTTCTGTTGGGGAGTACAGTCCCCAGGATGGATGCTATCTCATCCATCACCCAGGCAGGACAGGAGCTGAGGCCCAGGTCACCACGAGTCAGCTCCATAGGTGACAGGAGATTCCTGCCCCCACTCTCTGCGCCATGGCCCTGCCTGGGGACAGTTGCTGGCTGGTGTGCAGACAACTTGGCATCTGCTATGCTCCCACCAAAGGGGGATGGGCAACAAAGTCCTTTAGCCTGGCTTTGGCTGGAATGGAGAAGAATACTGACTTGAGGTTCCAGAATCTCCTGGAAGGAACAGACACTTGCCTACACTTAAAGCTGTGGCAAAGTCCTCCAAGAACTAGCTGGAGAAAAGGAGGCGAGGCCCCTCCCTTCTCCTCTGGGCCTTCTTCCCTGCCCACTCCTGGCCGTGCCCCCAGCCCCTCCCTGTATCTCATCTTCCTGGCTTAATTATTTTTCCTGGGAGCCGTGTAATCCCTGTTTTATAGGGCTGAAGAATGAAGAAGTCTGACAGCTTTTTTTGGTTTGGTTGTTTTTCTTAGCCGGTTGCATCACTCCTTCTTGCCTGAGTTTACATCTGACTTCAGAGAGAATGTGTAAGGATAGGACCGGCTCCATTGGCAAGGCCCATGGGATGACCTGGGCAGGGCCCTTTGCTGAGGAACAGAGCTGGAGTCCAGGCCTGGTTACTGTTTCCTTGTGTGATCCAAGGACAACCTCTTTCCTCTCTGGGCCTCAGTTTCCCCCTCCATAACAAGTCTGTTTGGACCAATTCATACATAGATTCCTCCCAAACCGACAGGCTCCTTCTGATCCTCCCTAAAGAAAGAGTTCAAAGACTCTACTCCTCTCACCCCTCACTGGAAGGTTCTTGTTCAGGGCGAGGACAGAGTGGACTCTCAGGTGGACAGCACTCATACCCAAAGCAGCTGTTGTGGGTGTCCCACAGTCCCGTGAGTCAGGGATGTGGGACTGAGGAAGTGTCCGGCCACTGTGTATAATTGTTAGTGCTGACCATCCCGCTTCCAAACAGGAAGTGGCTGGGGTGGGGGCTGCCCTGGCATCCCAAAGTCACAGGTTTATGGGGCCATAAAAGTTCCCAGTGCCCATTAAGTCTGCCCATGGGCCGACAGAGCTTTGACTCTCAGTAGAGACAGCTGTGGGAGTCAACGGAGGTCCAGTAGCTCAAGAGCCTCCCTGGGAACCCTTGATGAACCTTGGGGGACATTGGAACCAGCTCCATGACAGGCTAGTTGTCCCCAAGAAAGGCTCTAGCAGCTGCTGCCAGCAACTCACAGTGACGCTGGCATCAGGGCCCGGTTCTGCTGGGCGTGATTCAGCTTGGCTGCTCCCTGGGGGCAAGTGAGCTAGGGAGGAGGGCGTGGCCATCTCTCATTAACCAGAAATGAGGGGCTAGAAGGGAGAGGAGCCAGAGACGGAGGGCTGGAGGGAGTTCCATCAGCTAGAGCTGTGGTTCTACCCACAGTCAGGCTCCCGCTAGACTCAGGACGGTCACACAGCCTTCAACTGAGCCAGAGGTAGGGGGCAGGAGGCCCATGCTCCCCCACACACACCGCCTCTCACCCAACTGAGTCAGCTTAATGGTTTTTACAACCCTCCTTGGGCACAATTACTGCACTGGTGGCATGACCAGGCCTCCTAATGGGTGTTTATTCTGTTGGCACGAGCACCCCCTGCCTGAGGGCTGGCCTCCCCACCAGGGCACACCTCCGGGGCACACTCATGCGAACTCACACCCACACACTCAATCATGGATACACACGTACTCTTAGGCACTTTCTCACACAGAGCCATCCTCACTCAGGAGTTCAGAGACCTGTGATAGGGGATGCCATTCACACCGTTCACACAGTTCACACCGTTCACACCGTGAGGCACACTCAGTGCGCATTTGCCTACATACTACTACCCCTGTCTTCACCAACACCACATCTGCAATCAAACATGTAGGCAACAGGTGCTCTAACCACCACCCAATCACCAACCCTCTTCTGCCAAACCTGCCCCGGAGGGATGAGGTAGATCCAGAAGAGGGGCATTCTGCTGTCCCCCCTTGAGAGCTGGCCCCAAGACTTTAAAATAGTGATCTTCCCCTTTCTACCAAGGGGGTACACAGACCAGAAGGCCAAGTGAGCACATCCTACTTCGATGGGGATATAGACCAGAGGTCTAGGCAGCATTTACCAGTGTCCCTTAAAGAGGAATCACAAGATGGACATAGCAGCTGATGCCTGTGATCTCAGCACTCAAGAGGCTCGGAGGCAGGATCACTGTGAGCTTGAGGCCAGCCTAGGATACAGAGGAAGAGCCCATCTCAAAAAGGGGGATGGGTGGTGGAGAGCATTGGAGAGATGGCTCAGTGGTTAAGAGCACTGGCTGCTCTTGCAGAGGACCAGGGTTCTGTTTCCAGCAACCATATGGTGGCTCACAACCATCTGTGCCTGCAGTTCCAGGGATTTGGTGTCTTCTCTTGACCTCCACTGGCTGCTGTATGCATGTGGTGCATAAACATACACACAGACACCCAGTATACACATAAAATAAGTAAATAAATATATAAAGGTTCACAGTCCTCTGAAGAGTCTGGGCTAAGAAGTAGGTAGGATGAAGGCAGGCTTTGGATTTTAGCTGAGAAACAAACCTGCAGTGAGATTTCCTGCCCGGTCCTCTCCCCTCAACTAAGGGTTCTAAGCATGTTTTTGGTACTGAAGACATCAAACCACAGAGTGTGTAGAAATTCTGTGTCCTGAGTTGATGAAGGAATGTTCTAGAACCCAGACCTGGAGCCACTTCTTGTGCCTGAGTCCAACCTGAACTCATGCTCTGCTCTGGCAGACCGCGCCTGACGGCTGGAAGAATTCTGTTCGCCATAACCTGTCTCTCAACAAGTGCTTCGAGAAGGTGGAGAATAAGTCGGGAAGTTCTTCCCGCAAGGGCTGTCTGTGGGCCCTCAATCCTTCCAAGATCGACAAGATGCAGGAGGAGCTACAGAAGTGGAAGAGGAAAGACCCCATCGCTGTGCGCAAAAGCATGGCCAAACCAGGTAAGCTGGCAGGGCTGGGCTGAGAAAGATCAGGGGACCCCTGCATAAGACAGAACCTGCATGAGGGCCCTAAGGCTGGGAGGCTGTAAAAGAGGGAGGCCTCACAATGTTTCCTTTTGGGCCTTTGCAGAAGAGCTGGACAGCCTCATTGGAGACAAAAGGGAGAAACTGGGCTCTCCGCTACTGGGCTGTCCACCCCCTGGGCTGGCAGGCCCAGGTTCCATCCGGCCCATGGCACCGTCAGCTGGTCTCTCCCAGCCTCTGCACCCAATGCACCCAGCTCCAGGGCCCATGCCTGGCAAGAACCCCTTGCAGGACCTACTGGGTGGTCATGCACCCTCCTGCTATGGGCAGACCTACCCACACCTTTCTCCCAGCCTGGCCCCTTCTGGACACCCACAGCCATTGTTCTCACAGCCAGATGGGCATCTTGAGCTGCAGGCCCAGCCAGCCACCCCCCAGGACTCACCTCTGCCTGCCCACACACCACCCAGCCACAGTGCCAAGGTGCTGGCTGAGCCTTCCCCAGCCAGGACCGTGCATGACACTCTACTGCCGGATGGAGACCTTGGTACTGACCTGGACGCCATCAATCCCTCTCTCACCGACTTTGACTTCCAGGGTGAGCTGGGAGGCGGTGAAGGAAGGGTGGGTGGAATGGGAATGAAAAGGTGCTCCTGGCCGTGTGGCCTGGCCTCTTCATGTCTCCAGGCTGCCACCTGCTGGCTCTGGAGCTTCTGGTCAGATGAGGCAGATGAGGAGGAAGTGTTGAAGCTACCCGTTCACTCCCCGCCATTCAGAAATGGGCTAAACTGTCCTTGCCCCCATCTTCCTCCTCCTGGTACCCTGAACATGTCCCACACGATCTCGTCATCAAAACTCTCATCTCTGACAAAGCTGGGAAAGGCTAGAAGTCCCATGGCATACTTGGCTGTGAGGGACTGGGTGGGTGGCTGAACATCTCAAATGCAGCTGCATTTTCTCAGAACTCACCCTTCGCTGCAGGAGACAGACCCTCTATAGAATGTGAGACTTCAGAGTTAGCCAGGCGCTGGTGGTGCACGCCTTTAATCCCAGAATTTGGGAGACAGAGGCAGGCAGAGCTTCGAGTTTGAGGCCAGCCTGGATTACAGAGCAAGTTCCAGGACAGTTAGGGCTACACACACACACACACACACACACACACACACACACACAGAGAGAGAGAGAGAGAGAGAGAGAGAGAGAGAGAGAGAGAGAGAGAGAGAGAGAGAGAAATACATTTTCCAGACGGTTTTACATGTGTTCTCCTGGTCTGGACCTGGATTTGCCATGCAGAGATCATTCAAACTCACCAGAAAGAAGGGGTTAGGGTTGGAACCCGGTGGCCAAGAGCAGTTAGAGTCGCCAGGTCTCTCCACCCTGCAGTGCTGATATTCCAGGTCTCATGACCTGGAGGGCAGTCTGTGGTAGCACTGTTTGTTCTCAGAGTCAGGCATCCTTTCTATCTCGTGCGCTGGGTCCTGTGAAAGGGGAGGCCTAGGGAGCCAGGCCTGTACCTCATCAGGTCTAGTGGGGCCCTGTGGCAAGATCTTAGGCTACAGATCCAGCTTCTTTGGAAACCTAGATAGAAGCTTGAGTGAAGAGTTTCGGGGGCCCCATACGCTGCCCCCAAGTATATAGCCTTTGCAGCAGCCCTTCAGATGAGCAAATCCTTAATCTTCTCCAGTGTCCCCACCTGACCAAAGAGTCAGACTGCATTTTAAAATATTTACATTACAATTTATAACAGTAACAAAATTACAGTTATGAAATAGCAACAAGATTTTTGTGGTTGGGCTCACCACAACATGAGGAACTGTAGTAAAGGGTCCAGCAATAGGAAGGTTGAGAACCACTGGTCTGTGACTGTCACACTGTGCCACCTCAGAGCTGGACTCTGAGGCTCAGAAAAAAATCAGTGATTGCTTGGGGTCCCAGAGCGGGTGCCAGGGAACTGCCCCTCAGCCTTACGGAATCCGGTTCTCCAAGGCTCCGGAGAAGCTCTGGTGGGAGTCAGACTGGGTTTAGCTCCGTGCTGCCTTCCAGGGATGACGTTTCTCTCCTCCCCAACTAGGAAATCTGTGGGAGCAGCTGAAGGATGACAGCTTGGCCCTGGACCCCCTGGTACTGGTGACCTCGTCCCCAACGTCATCCTCCATGTTGCCGCCCCCACCACCAGCCCATTGCTTCCCCCCAGGGCCCTGCCTGTCAGAAACAGGCAATGGGGCAAGTGAACTGGCGCCTCCAGGCAACGGGGGCTCCGGGGCCCTGGGAGACCTGCAACTCAGTACCCTCTACTCGGCCTTTGTGGAACTGGAACCTACGCCCTCCTCAGCTGCTCCAGGCTCTGCTGTGTACCTCAGTCCCGGCTCCAAACCAATGGCGCTGGCTTGAGCTGTGCCCAACATCAGCTCCAGCCTTTTCCTGAACTGAAGTCCCAGCTAGCTGCCCATATCGGGCTCACCTTAAAGGTCAAGGAAGGAAAACACAACCTGTCTCCTATGCCACTCAGCCAACTTGCTAACCGGCAGCTGGAAGGACCCACTCAGGATGATGCCGGGTGGACCCGCTCCTCACACACGCCCCAGCAGGGCAAGTGTCCGGAAAGAAGCAACAGCGCGCCCCCTAGCTCCAGCTTCTCGAACTTCACCTCTCAAGCGCGCACTCAAGCTCAACACAGCCGCTCATGTATGAGCCTTACACTCAGAAGTACCCGTAGAACATTGCAGAGACTGGCTTGATTTCTGGGGCAGCTGAGAGCCAAAAGCTTTGGTTAGCAAAGCTCAGAGCCAGAGTAACAGGTCAAAGACCCCCCCCCCCCAAGCCACATCTAATTCCCCTTGTACTCTGCAGGCCTGGCCCACTCCAGTCATGGTCTCCCCCAGAAGTCTGTATTTATTCTCCCATCTTCACCCCTTACAGCCCACAAGGGCTCCTCCTATGTGACCTGTGAAACCCTTAGGGAGACTGCTGCTTCCTAGCCTGTCCTAGGAAGCAGCAGTCTCCCTAAGGGTTCCATCCTCAATATATACTCTTGATCCCAGCGTCGACCCTGGGACCAAACTGAGCCCAAATCCAACACAAAGTGCTTGGAAACACCCTTGTCCTCCGAAACTTGAACTTGTCCTCATCACACAGCCTCAGCCACACAAAGGTCCCCTCTAGGCTGCCAGAGTCTCACTCTTTCTCAAAGAGACGTTCACATGGGGGCCCAGCTTACTAGTTGCTATTAACTGTCTCAATGTCTGGGTAACCAGAGATTGCAACCTGCTACAAGATGGGTGTATGTGTGTGTGATACCCCCCCCCACACACCTGCATAGCACACTTGTGATACCCAGAGAGCAGGCAGAATGTTTGTGAAGCTGGGGCTGTTACTGATGTCCACTATGACCCACCAAGTGGAATCCCCAGCCTTCTCTGGCCCTGAGGGCAACAAGTACCTCCGAAGGTTGTCCCCAAGCTCACACAAGGGTAAACAGATCCCTCAGTAGTCTACCGTTGTCCCCTGTCCTGGAAGAATAAAATTAGTCCTGATGTCACAGCTTCTGAGCCTTCGTTTCTGGATCTTCACTCCCCAAGCAGGAGAACCGGACTATTAGGCACCTAGAAGGACTTTTAAAATTTATGTGATGTGTGTGTGTTGGCAAGTGTGTCCTCTGGATGTCTGTGTGTGTGCTGGTCCAAAAGAAGACCTCAGATCTCCTGGAGCTGGAGTTGCAGCATTTGTGAGCCTCCTGATTGGATACTGGAAATCCCATTTGGGTTTTCTAGTGGAGCAACAAGCACTCTTAACTTCTGAGCGACAGCTCCTAGAAGGTTTTCTAGACCAAGCTGAGTGAGCAGCAGGCAAGGCCTCTGCCTAGAGGAACTTGAACAACGCGAGTCTGGGGTTGCCTGTCCTCTTACTGACACCTGTCCCCTGCTTTCCCTAATCACATAAGAAAGAGTCACTGTTGGGGCTGGAGAGATGACTCGGTGGCTAAAAGTACTTGCTGCTCTTCCAGAGGACCCAAGTTTGGTTCCGGGCGCCCATATCAAGTAGATACCCTATAACCTCTGTAACTCCAGAACCAGGGGATCTGATGCCCCTGGCCCCTGCAAGCACTGCATTCACATGCATACATGCCTGCAGATATATTGGTTTTCTGAGACAGTATTTCTCTGTGTAGTTTTCAAACTCCTCCTGGAACTAGCTCTGTAGAACACAGGCTGGCCTTGAACTTAAAGAAATCCGTTTGCCTCTACCTGCCAAGTGCTGGAATTAAGGCGTGCAGATTCACTGCCCTGTCTAGACCATGTCTTCCTGTCACCATCACTTGGAGAGATGCCAAGTATGTTTGGGACATCCAGTCACTGGTTCCTCCGGTGACAAGGTAGAGCATAGTCTGGGCACACAGTTGGCCGTGGAAGATGAACTCTGGGGGTCAGGAGCTCACTCAGTCACATTGCACCCCATCCAGGCCAGTGAGGGGCAACTCTCCAGCTTCTCTTCGGGAAGGAACTGCTTGACTCAGGAGCCAAATGCACGCACGTGTCAGCACGCAGAGATCTTTGCCTTCAGTTATTCTAGGGCTAAGGCCTGGAGGCCAGTCAACACAGGAAGAGTTCTACAAAGAATCCCACAGTAGAGCTCTCCTCTCTCCTAAGTCTCTAGGAAGGAGCTGGGGTGGGGTAGGATATGGGAGAGGCATGGCCAGCTGGCATACCTGAGAAAAAGAACTGCTTGCCCCAGTGGAAGAGGGGTACAGCTGTCTGCCGAGTCTGAGGGGTATGCCCAGCTCTATTCTGGAGGGGGGTGCCCAGCTCTGCCCAGCTCTGGCCTGTATCCTGTATCAAGCACAGGACAAATGTCTCCTAGAATTGTTTTGGGACCTGCTTCCTTTGGTCTTGACACTTGGAACCTGGGGGGCAAGGACAAGCCTTTGGCATCCCTCCATATACCTTAATCTAGGATACAATGAGGTATCTCGCACCGGGCCTCCAGTAGGATCTGTCCCTGTGGGTCCATTCAGCTCGTCTGTGTGTGAGCTGGATGCCAGAGCAAGGGCAGCAGGTGACAAGGAGTTGGACTTCAGGTGTAGTTGTTTGCGTTCTTTGTCACCAGACTCTCAGATTTTAAAACTGAGCCCGCCATCTTGACAGTGAAGCCCACACTCTTGCTCCTGTGCTGCCCCCTGCCGGTCACCCTCTGTTAAGGTAGGAATATGCAGCTGAGGTGTCTGTAAACCTCTCGTTTCTGCGGAATCAATCCTTTTGTTGAGGGAAAAATTCTCCACCTACCAGGACATAGTGGTGCACATCTGTCATCTGGGCTGCTGGAGTGTGGAGGCAAGAGAATCGGGAGCAGAGAGTCAAGCTTCAGCTACACAGCCAGATCGAGCCCAATGCTGGCTACAAACCCTGTCTCAAAATAAACTGATTATTTAAAACTGAAAAGAAAGTAATTTGGTGGGGGGGTGCTGGAGAGATGGCTCAGTGGTTAAGAGCACTAGCTGCTCTTCCAGAGGTCCTGAGTTCAATTCCCAGCAACCACATGGTGGCTCACAACCATCTCTAATGGGATCTGATTCCTTCTTCTGGTGTGCATGAAGATAGGTCACTCATATACATTGAATAATTAATATATATGTGTAGTAAAAATTTTTTAAAAAAGAAAGTAATTTGGGACTGGAGAGATGGTTCACTGGTTAAGAGCACTGACTGCCTTCCAAAGGATCCAGGTTCAATTCCCATCACCCACACCTGTCTGTAACTAGGGATAAGGAAAAGCCCCTGCATCCCCCTGAATACCTTAATCTGGGATACGACAGGTATCTTGCAGGGGGCCTCCAATCAGATCTGTCCCTGTGGGCCCATTCAGCACATCTGTGCGTGAGCCATCTGCCAGAGCAAGGCAAGGGAACTGACATCCTCACACCAATGCCATGCAATAGATTTAAATAATTTATTTTTTTAAAAAAAGAAAATAATTAAACAGGCAGTGGGGCACATGCGTTTTATCTCAACACTTGGGAGGCAGAGGCAGGTGGATCTCTGAGTTCAAGACCAGCCAGGTCTACAGTGCGTGTTCCAGGACAGCCAAGGCTACACAGAGAAACTCTGCCTTGAAAAAAACTGAAAGGAAAAGAGAAAGAGAGAGAGGGAGGGAGGGAGGGAAGGAGGGAGGGAGAAAATAATTCGAAGGCTCATAAACTTGAAGAAAAAAATACATCATCAAAGACTGGAAAGATGACCCAGTGGGTAAGGGCATTTGCTGTGCAAGGATGAAGCCCTGAGTTCAGATCTCAGAACCCCCACAAAAACCACATGCTCCTGTCACTCTAGGATTGGGGGTTGAGAGGCACAGACCAGAGCATCATTGGGGCTTGCAGGCCACCAGCCCTGTGCCAAGTTCATTCTCAAAGGAATGAGGCCAGAGCAATAGAGCAGGACCCTCTGGCCTATGCACAGGTACAGCCACCCACCCACACATATGCAATTACACACACACACACACCCCACATTCACACACATAAAGAGACATAAAAATTACAGCCTCATTTTCATCTTTACCTGTAATTTAGCAATGCCGACAACAAATCACAACCCTCCACAGTGCCTAAGATTTCATGAGAAACCATGCCAGGTGTGCGGCTGCAGGCTCACTCCAACTCTCAGGAGGCTAAAGGGGAAAGAGCGCTTGAGCTGAGCTCAGGTGTTCAAAGCCAGCCTGGTCACCATAATGAAATGTTGTCTATTAAAACCAAGAAAAAAGGAACCACAGGTATTGGTCTGAGGATGAGGCTCGAAGGCAATGGTTGAATTGTTGTCTTGTATGTGTGAGGACCAAGGTTCCAAGCCCCAGTGCTATAAAAAAATAAAAACAATTAAAAAAAAAACTCTTTGTAGTATTTTTTTTTTTGGAGCCTGTCTTGGAACTAGCTCTTGTAGACCAGGCTGGTCTCAAACTCACAGAGATCCGCCTGCCTCTGCCTCCCAAGTGCTGGGATTAAAGGCGTGCGCCACCACCGCCCAGCTCTTCGTAGTATAAGCATTACAACACACACACAGTCATTTTTTAAAAACACAAACATTTATAGGATTGTAACATATTGTATGTTAGTGAAAACCTCAGAAGGTCCAGAGGTTTAACAGACTGATAGCAAAGGGGTCCATAGTACATTCAAAAACAGAGATGGTCCAGCAGTTAGGAGCATGTTTTGCTCTTGCAGAGGACTTGGGTTTGGATTCCAGTATCTACATGGTAGCTGTCCATGTAACAGGTACAACTGTCAATAACTCCAGTTCCAGGGATCTGATGTCCTCTTCAGACACCAGGCATGCACATGGTGCCCTTACATGCAGGCAAACACTCATATCCATAAAATAGAAATATATAATTATTTTAAATAAACCAGGTGTCGGGGTGCATGCCTTTAATCCCAGCACTTGGGAGGCAGAGGCAGGTGGATCTCTCTGAGTTCAAGGCCAGCCTGAACTACAGAACTCTCAGAACAACCAAAGCTACACAAAGAAACCTTGTCACAAAAAAGGGGGGGCGGGTTGAAAGGTTGAATTAAACACCTCAAGCCCTTTTCCTTCCAATGGATGGTGCCAAGAACCAAATGCAACAAGTCACACCATTGACAGAAGGACCAGTGTGAGAAGTATGAAGACTCTAAAGGAGGAAGGGGCCAAGGCTTGCCCAAGGGATGTGGCGAGCCGACCTTGTACGTAGATGTAGGGATGAGGTGGGCAGAATATAAAGCCCCCTTGTGGTCTGAAGGCAGAAGTGCAATAAATGCATTCTGGATGCTCAGCCCATTTCTACTTGCTGCTCTCCGGGGGTTAAGGATGGGGGTGAGGGGAATGGGGGTCCTTTACTATCAATCAGACCAGTGGGAGAAAGTCTTCCTTCTGACACAAAAGGAAGTTCCATCTCACTATGACTTTCTGAAGGCTTGTAACCCCACAAACTACAAGGACCCCAGGAATAATCTCCTCACCTGTACTCCTGTGCAACCTCATTGACAAAAACCCTCCACATCAATTACATTTTTTTTGAGAGAGAGAGTCTCTCATGTAGCACTGGATGTCCTGGTACTGGTTATATAGATGTAGACCAGGCTAGCCTCACTCTGGGAGATCTTCCTGTGTGCTGAGATTAAAGGTGTAAAACACTTTCTGGGGAGTGGTAGCACACGTCTTTAATCCCAGCACTTGGGAGGCAGAGACAGTAGGATCCCCAAGTTCGAGGCCAGCCTGGTCTACAGAGAAAGTTCCAGGACAGCAGAAAAACCCTATCTTGAAAAGACAAAAACAAAACAACAACCAACCAAAAAAAAAAAAGTGTGTGCCACCATGCCCAGACTCATTACAGATTCTTACCACATGCCTTCACCACTTTTGTGGCCACTAAAGATTCCTGAGACCTAGATTCCAAGTGCAGCACTTCCCTCTGGGGCTGTAGCTCAGTGATGGGCCACTTGCCTAGCAACTGAGGGCCCTGGGTTCAAGTCAAAACAGTCTCCTCCTCTCTCCTACCCTGCCCTCAGATTCTGGCCTTCCCAGGGTCCTAGTTAGCATGTTGATGCTGTGATGAAACACCATGACCAAAGCAACTCGGGGAGGAAGTTTATTTGACTCTTACACCGCCATATTCACCATTGGAGAAAGCCAGAACAGGAACTCAAACAAGACAGGAACTGAGAGGCAGAAGCTGATGCAGAGGCCACGACAGAATAACGCTGCTTACTGGCTTGCTCACCATAGCTTCTCAGCCTGCTTTCTTATAGAACTCAGAACCACCAACCCAGGGGTGGCACCACCCACAATGGGATGGGCCTTCCCCCATCAGTCATTAATTAAGACAATGCCTTAGCCAGGCCATGGTGGTACATGCTTTCAATGGGAGGCAGAGGCAAGTGGATCTCTGTGAGTTAGAGGCCCAGCGTGCTCTACAGAGCAAGTTCCAGGACAGCCAGAAGTACACATAGAAACTCTGTCTTGGTTAGAGAGGTAGCTCAGAGTTTAAGGCTGCTCTTCCAGAGGTCCTGAGAGTTCAATTCCCAACAACCATATGGTGACTCACAACCGTATATAATGAGATCTGGTGCCCTCTTTTGTCATGCAGGCAGAACACTTTGTACATAATAAACAAAGAAATCTTTAAAAAAGAAAGAAAAAAAACCCTGTCTTGAGCCACCCCGAAGAAGAAGAAGAAGAAGAAGAAGAAGAAGAAGAAGAAGAAGAAGAAGAAGAAGAGGAGGAGGAGGAGGAGGAGGAGGAGGAGGAGGAGGAGGAGGAGGAGGAGGAGGAGGAGGAGGAGGAGGAGGAGGAGGAAAGGAAGAAAAAGAAAATGTCTTGCAGCCAGATGAGGACAACTGTACCACCCCACAGCATAGCCCTGAGCTCTTGATATCCTGATAACCTTCACCCTTATGCAACCTGGATCCTCCAGCTCACTGGTGGCATCCCCATTCCCTAGCATCCACGCATAGCCAAACACTATATTGTTGCCTCCCCTTCTGTCGGTCCCTCATCCAGTCATTCACCAGTCTTGAGAATTCCCAGCTTCAAAAGTCTTAAGCAGAAGAGCTAGAGAGATGCTAGGCGGATGAAGTGCTGGAGTTCACAAACTTGAAGGCTGGAGTTCAGATTTGGTTTTGGTTTTTTGAGACAGGGTTTCTCTGTGTAACAGCTCTGGCCATCCTAGAACTCACTCTGTAGACCAGGCGGTCCTCACAAAGATCTGTCTGCTTCTGCTTCCCAAGTGCTGGGATTAAAGGCATGTGCCACCACCACACAGCCTATTTTTGTTTAAGATAGTGTACCTATACAGCTTATTTAAATATGTAATGTATTGTTAGTGGTCACAGTCAGGAAAATACTATTCAAAGGAGGTTAGACTCAGGGATCTCTTTCTAAAAAGAAAAAGGGGGTAGAGGAACGATAGGGGGGAAGGGTAGATTATTGAATCTACTTTAATACCAAAAGCAACTATTAATCTCAAAAGATTTTACATTGGTATGGAGTTTTGTACATTGATACAAATTTAGTTATTTTTGCCATATTACATATATGTTGAAAGTCCTTGAAAGTTATTTAGGATGATAAAGAGACACAGGTTAACAGTCACCCAGGCCAGGCAATGGTGGCATATGCCTTTAATTCCAGCATTCAGGAGGCAGAGGCAAGCAAATCTCTGTGAGTTCAAGGCCAGCCTGGTCATATAGCTAGTTCCAGGACAGCCAGAGTTGTTATACAGAGAAACCCTGTCTTGAAAAAAAAATAGTTACCCATAACTATCAAACTTATAGTCATATTACGTATGTTTTTAAGGTCATACAAGAGATATATTTTAGATAGATAGGTGATCTTCAATCACTTGAAAGACCTACAGAATATGGCATTTAAGATGTTTAATATCCTAAGACTTTTTTTGACTTGAGACATGTCTGCTCTTGGAAGTACTGATCTACTTTGAAAAAGGATCATGGGCATCGAAGAACCTCCATATGGAGTTTGCTTTCTTTGTGGCACAAGCTACCCATCTGGGCAAGAAACTGCCCTTGCCTTGACTGCTGACAGTATGCTGTTCAAACTGACAAACAGGACACAAGGTAAAGCCACTGTCAAACGGCCAAGACAGGGTAGGACAGATTTTTTTTTTTAATTTCCTGCTTCACAGAAATGTCTAGGCCCCTAGGCCAAAATCGGATTCCCAACATTGCCGAGGAACCTAGAGTGACTGTTCAGGCAGCCAGACATTTCTGTCATTTCTCTTAATTTTGGAAGTTGCTTGCTCTGCATTTCCTGCTTATTAGGTTATTTGATGGGGTTGAAGACTAGATGGTTACAGTTCTCCTTAATCATAGTTGAAAGTAAATTAGGTATAAAACTTTGCACTCTTGGAGAGGACAGCTGATGGAGCATTTTCTCTAATTTGCTACATACAAATAGAGTGGACATTGTGAATGTATTTACTTGGTAATTGTTCTTGTTGTATATAGTTTCATTTTGTTAAGGTTGATACTTTTCCTTTCTATTTGGACAATACCTGATAATTATTCTTATTGTATATAGTTTTATTTATTTATTTATTTTGTATACAATATTCTGTCTGTATGTATGACTGCAGGCCAGAAGAGGGCACCAGACCCCGTTACAGATGGTTGTGAGCCACCATGTGGTTGCTGGGAATTGAACTCAGGACCTTTGGAAGAGCAGGCAATGCTCTTAACCTCTGAGCCATCTCTCCAGCTCCCGGTATATAGTTTTATTATGTTAGAATTAGAACCTTTCCTTTTTAATTAGATAAAAGGGGGGAAATGTTATGGGGATTTTGTCTATGCTGTGGTCTGACATTCAATGGAATGGAGCATTTGGTTCAAGAAGCAGCGCTCACACTCAACTGACTGTGGTGGATCATGGGGTTCCCTGGCAGACTCAAGACAAGAGAAAGATGAGGCCCTGGGAAAAGGATGAGGTGGGTCTGAGGGGTTGTGTGACCCTTTTGTGCTGGGAAGTGGACAGTGGTGGTGTGTGTTGCAGCTGCTTGTGATTATCTCAGATTCAAGTTTTATTTTATAATAAACAGTAAAAGAAATCACTATAATAACATGTCCAGGTCATTTCTGCTCAGTCTTCCTCAGGATACTTCATCTTCCTCAGAAGCAGCTGTAACTCCTGAGCTTAATGAATTGATCTGCCTTTCACATCACAGCCACTATTTCTCCAATATACCTGATACAGCTTGTCCCTGAGTCTTTGCTTGGGCTGTTCACTCTGTCCTAATGCTCTCTTTCCCTCTCCCTCTCCTCTGTCTCCATCTCTCTGCATATCTTCCTATCAGAAGCATCCTGACTTTACATGCACTGATCCAAAGATGCTTCCTTCAGTAACTCTCCTGAGAAATCTCCAAGAATAAAGACCAGCACTGGGGAGGCAGAGGCAGGCGGATCTCGGTGAGTTCAAGACCAGCCTGGTCTACAAGAGCTAGTTCCAGGACAGGCTCCAAAACCACAGAGAGAAACCCTGTCTCGAAAAACAAAAAAAAAAAAAGACCAATTCTCCTGCTCCCTGTATGCCCAGGGGCATGTCATGTTCAACATGTATCTACTCATACAGACAACAGTATCTACTCAGGTAAGAAGTCCCAAAGTTCTGGGCTGGTGAGATTGGCTTTGGTCCACCTGAGAACCTGAGTTCAGACATGCAACACTTTCACCAAGTGTCAAGGATGGTAGTGTAGTGTGCGTCTGTAATCCCAGAGCAGTGAGACTGGGGCGGAAACAGGCAGATCCCTAGAGCTCGCCCAGTGGCCTAGCCAAATGTTGACCTGCAGGTTTGATGAGAGGTCCGATCTAGACAAATAAGGTGACAAGTGGCTGAGGAAGTGCTAACTTCTGCCTTCTACAGACATGCACCCCTCCTACACATGAACATATATACATATACATATACAATTCCCAGGGTTCAGTAGAGAGCCTGGCTATCAGAACCCATAGAGCCAGCAGGAGTCACGCATTCTGGCCTCCCAGGGCTGGGGTTCCTCAGCCAGGAGGGTGGGCTGGCGTTCTTTGTAGAAAAGAGGACCTGAAACATCAGGGCATGAATCCCAAGCCAGGTCCCGCCTTCTTTAGTTTTTTTCAATTTTCTCCACTAGAAGAGGGGTCAGAGGCTAAAGTATTACGCACAGGACTGGCCAGGCTAAGGGTGTTGCCAGGCAGATGAGGGTAGGGACATGGCCCTAGGCCTGCTCAAAGTCCTGCCCTTCTCTGATGTAGGCTGAAAGCACACTTAAGAGTGGCCTCTGGAGGTCAGGGGAAGTGGGAAACAAAGCCACCTCCCTGTGTCTTTTCCTTCCCCATCCTGAGTTGATGGTACTTCCTCTAGCCTCCACTCGGCCAAGTCATTACCTTTACACCAAAGCTTCCCAGAGCTTGGGTCTCCATCATAGGAGGAATCCTAGCTTGCGCCATGTCCTAAATGCTGATTTAGAAGTTGAGACTCTGAGGCCAGGAAAAACCACTGGCCAGAGGGCACTGGGAAGTGGAAGGTTTATCCTCTTGATATGAAGAGAGAGTTGATTATGAAGCATTCCCCGAGGGCTCATGTCAAAACCTTCGTCCCCAGTTAGTGGCAATATTGAGATGATCACAAGAGCCTGGATGGGGAGATGGAGCCAATCTTTGCAAGGTGTATCTTGTTCTTAGCACCTTCCTCTCGCTCGCTCCCTCACTCGCCCTCTGCTTCTGTCACCAGGTGAACAGTTCTGTCCCAGGACCCCTTCTCTATCATGATGCTCTGCCTCACTACAGGCCCATAGTGATGGAGCCATGTGCCATGAACTGAAAGCTCTGAACTGAAGTAAATCTTGCCTTTCTAAAGTTGATTTGCTAAGTACTTTTGTCGTGATAAAGAGTGACTAACACCAACGCCCCCCATCCCTGCCTTTCCCTACAAACACACAGGCTGACCCATACCCAAGAACAGAAAAGGAGGTTTATTGAAAACTATATACAGTTTGCCCAGGTCCTACCACAGGCTGCAATCAGGACCCGTCCCTCTCACACCTGGGGCATTGTCTTGGCCACCGCCAGAGGAGGCCAGGGCTGAGACCAGGGTACCCACTGTGGGTCTTCATCAGTGTACTGACAACTATAAATAACATAGAGGTGGTGGGCAGGGGACAGGGAACGGTTCCCTAACCTGATCTAGTCACAGCCTCGAGAAGGGAACTCAGGCCCAGTGGACCAAGTGAGGTGTCCAGAAGTCCTCTGCTTCCAGGAGGCCTTCCTGAACATAGGGGCCAACAGCCTCCCCGTCTGCCCTATTTGACAGGCCCCATGAGCTTCAGAGGCTTGGCCTAGAGGTGCTGGGCACTCTTCCTCTCAAAACTGACTCGGGGTCCAGAGCCGCGGGAGCCATCCCCAAGTTGAGATGATGTTGGAGAGCCCCCAGCACGAGGTCTAGGCCAGAGCCTCACAGGCAGGGGCAGCGTGGGGGTCATGGTGTCCCACTGTAGGAATAGTCTGCCTTATTGTGCATCACCAGCCGGTCATCCACGAAGTAGAAGCTGTCAGACTGTGTCTCATATGGGTGACGAATCATTTCGCTGACTGCAAGAGAGGCCCAGCCAGGGCAGAAGGTCAGGAACCTGCGCCATGCTACTATGAGGACTTCAGGACCGGGATGGGGGAAGGCAGGGACAGATGAACCACTTCAGAGGGTTTCTCGTCTCTCTGAGCCTGTTTCCCTCCTGGTGGTGTGGGAGTGGTACCCAGGAGGGCTGAGAGGGGGTCAGAGTTACAGGTACCACCCTCCCGCCCCTGCCCCTGCCCCCACTCACTTAGCTCCTCAGAGAGAGGCGGGAAGTCATAGATGTGTTCACAGGTATTCTTGCTGCTGGGGATGCAAAAGCCGAAGTGGAAGTCAAAGCTTTTGAGAAGCTGGTTGCGGAAGTAGTGCCTTTCAATCATGCGGAAGTTGTTGACCGGCTTGTCTCCCACCGTGAACTCCACCCTGAGTTAAGAGAAGAGGGCAGGGCTGAGAGCGGCCTCCATGCCAGCCAGCCAGTCAAGGGACCAGGCTCCAGGCAGACCACCAGTGAGAGGCTCTGGAAGGGCTGTTCCCACCCTCACGCTCGCCCCCCCAGCCCTCATCCCAGCCCAGTGACTCACGTGGCTCCCACCTGCCTTAGGCGGAGGAAGGCGGGTGTGAACTGGTAGCGAACAAAGCGCCCTGCATTGGGGTCCAGGTCCCGCCGGTTGATGGGCAACCGTTCTGCAATGTACCCCAGCTGGGCTCAGTGGGCTTCAGGCTGAGGCCCTTGCCTCCTCCACCCTCCCCTCACCAATTTTCAGAGGCTCCCTGCATAGGATTATGGGAGGTCTTTGGGATGGCAGTTTCCAGGGATGGCAGCAGGGGGCAGGGCGGCCTGTATGAACCTGGACTGTGCTCCCAAGATGTCCACCCTGAGACAGGGGCAAAAAAAGAAGATGCCTATCTGCATACAGACACCTGAGTATGCTGGGGTCTAAGCCTGGATTCTGCTCTGACCCTCTTGTGGCTTAAGGAACCTAGGGAGCCCACTCCACTGTTTGCCCACCTCTTCCTGCCAATGACCCACCTAGCCCACTAACCTGAGACAGGGGGCTTCTTGATTTCAAAGAGGACTGTGCCTGAGTCCATGTCTCGGATCTTGAACCTGACGAAGTCAATCTTGTAGATATTTTCCTCAGGGGAGCACAGGTAGTCTAGGGGAGACAGGCAGCTGAGCAAACAGGGACCCCAAACATCCACTGTCAATTCAGTTTCTGTGGGACCCTAAGGCTCATTCTGATCCCTCTGGCCACTGCCCTCCAGAAAGAAAACTGTGACCCTGTCTGGGAGAAGCCCCCTCCCTGCAGGGGACAGAATTCTGTTATGAGGACAAAGCCAGGGATTAACAGCCCCATCCGAGTGGCCTCACAGGATCAGGCAAAGGAGGTCACCTCCACCATATGGTCCCTCCCATCCTCTATTTGGGGGACCCTTATTTCAACCTCCACTCTGCCAAACTGGCATGCATCCTTTGGACAACTAGGCCTTCTGTCTAGTGGAAGCTTCCAGCATGGGGGGGGGGCACCTCACTCCAAAGGAGCATGCAGCTCTGCTCTTCAGAGAAGGCTGTTACAGTTCTTCCTTGAAGTGTGCCCCACCCCCACGGCACACCCTGTGGCATGACATATAGATGCACCAGGCAAGGCTGATCTTGAGGGGACTTCCCCTAGCATGGGTTGTTTTGGGGGTAAGTTGGTACCCCTTCCCTGTTCTCTTGCCCAGGCCCCTCCTCCCTCTGTAAGCAGCTTATAAGAGCCCAAGTCCCTTAAGCAGTTTATGGGAGCTCTGCTGATTCAGGCTGGAGCCCAGGCTACTGGGGGAGAAGAGGCCTGACTTTGCTCAACAGATCCTCTGCTGATCTCCCAATAGGAGGAAGTCTTAACAAGCAGAGGGAACCCTTAGAGGTCATCTTTCCAGTCTTGGGCCCAAGCCACCCTCAGGGATAAAGTGCTCGCTCTCTGGTTCTCAGATGAGCACAGGCCAAGCCAGAGAAGAGTAAGGTGTGGCAGGGTCTGGATGAGGCAAGGAGTCCTGGGCTCAGGGGGAACCAGGAGAGCTAAGCATCGCCTAGGGAGTTCACGGTCTGACCCTAACTACTGTTTTGTTGTTGCTGATTTTATGGCAGGTCTCACGTAGCCTAGGCTAACCTCAAACCTACAATGTGGCAGATGCTGGCTGTGAACTCCTGCTCTTGCTACTTCATGCAACTTACTGTTCTTACAGCAGCAACTGCAAGTCCTAGAGGCAGCCCTGGCAAGAAATAAGAAGGGGCAGAAAAAGACCAGGGAAGCTCTGGGTGCTGCCAACCTTCAAAGTACCACATCCTCCCCACTGACCCACAGAGACTCGGAAGTCACCCCATAGGCCCCTGGGCCACCTCCTATTCCTCTGTGGTTAGAAGAGGAAGTGAATACGAAGTCTTCTCTCTTCCCTAGGTCTTCTCCCCAAGCCTGGGGGGCCCCCTCCAGGAAGCCCTCCTAACAGCCCTCTAGCACCTTGGGGCCTGGCAGAAACGATATAAAATTTTAGAGGGTCCTGAGCCCTGCCTGACCTGTCTACCCTAGCTCAGTAAGGTCTTACACAAAGTTATAGAAAGACACTGCACAGCAAAGGGATAAGGGGGCAGACTGGAAGCAGGATCCCACCACCTGCCCAAGTCCCAGGAAAAGCCTCCCTTCTTCCCCTGTGCCCAGCTCAGGAGCCTCTCTCTCACTGGGAAGAGCTCACACCCAGACCTCAGTCTCTTACACTGCAAACTCAATCAGTTAGCTCCTCCGCCCTTTCAGAGAGTGAGGGTCAGTGGCTGCCTAGGGCTCAGGACGCCACAGCCACTCCTTCCCCTCTGCTAATAATGAAGCCTAGGACCCAAGGTCGGGCCAGAGTAATGGCTCAGAACCCAATTGCTCTCTTGCTGTGGCCACAAATAGCTTCCTAAGCCGGATTCAGGGCCTGATAATCCAGGAAGAACAAACTCCAGACCTCTGTGATTAGGGTCAGAAGACAGCAGGGAAGGTGGAGCGGCCTGGAACCGTGTTTCCAAGTCCCAGAAAGAAAAGGGCTTTCATGAGGCCCCTGCCCTTTCTCACCCTCTACAGGTTATGACTTCTCTCCAGACCAGGAGACGCGTGCCGTGACTTCACCTAGAGGCTTCCTTAGCTGCAAAATGAGCCTTCAGTTATCCAGGAGTGAGGCAGGTGATCCTGCCCTCCACCCAGAGGGCTATGGGTGTACCAGCAGCTGTTACAAAATGCAGCCCACTGGCTTCAACACCAGCCTGGTCCAGGCCCCTCCCTCCACTGATGCCTGCTTGGCCAAGGGAGCAAAGCTCTGGAGGTCTAGCCAAGAATGCTGCTGCCTAGCTCTGAACGGAGGAGAAAGGCCCCTTGGGACCCAGATGCACAAGCTCAGGCCTGCCATTCTGGTCCCCTTCACAGCTGTCTGGGAAACCTCAGCTCTGCTGCTCCTGCAGCTCCAGGGTTCAGGTCCGCTCTAGCACCCGGTCCATCCCATCACAAAGGGAGTCAGGGCAGGTTGCTGGTGACCCACCCATTCCAAGGCAGTGTGCAGTTCTCTCCAAGGCTCAGGCAGCCTTCTGCCAGAAGATTCTCTAGTCCTTGTTCACCATCTGTAGTGATGCCTGCCTCTGCCCCAATGCTCACTTGCCTGCCTGCAGGCAACTGCTCTGAACCTGTGTTGCCTCCAGTACTGCTGGTAAAAGAGCCCTATTGATATAGCATTCATAGCATTCAAGTATTGTCCAACATCACAAAAACCTTGAGGGAGGTAACATTGTTCCCATTTTACAGATGAAAAAACACGCTCCTGGAAGTGAAATTATATTCCCAAGGTCACACAACCAATTAGGAGGCGAAACTGGGACTCTAATCCAGGCAGCACAGCCTGGAAACAATTCCAAGAGAAACTAGACTTCCCTTGATGAGAGAGCCCTGGTTAATAAAACAAACAAACAAAAAAAGCACCAGCCACTCCAGGCTTGGGGCTCACACACTTGCTTCCATGACACAGCCACAGTCAACATACTGAAACACCCTGATCAGTAGCGTTCCTGGAAAGAGTATTGCCCTAGCCTTAATCGGGGAAGCAGGGTGAGGGTAATAATAGCCAGGGAGCCAGAGGGTCTTCCTCTCTTCCACCTAGCAGGGTGGGTGCTGAAGACCGACTGCAAGTCAGGCACACTCCTCTGTGTGACCAGCCTCAAAGGGTCCCGAAGACTCCATAGGGGAAAGGGTTACAGATGCAGCTGCTGCCCCACCTCCACCATGGGAAAAGGGGTGGGCCCCTTGAATAGGAAAGAGTGAGGAGGGGCGCAAGCAAGAGACCAAGGAAAAGAACACAGAAATCTCAGGCTTTGGAGGCAGTGGGAGAGTAAGGGGACACAGAGGAGGGGCACTGCGTGGGGGAGGGGTGAGGCCAGACTCTGAGCCTCGTGGGTCCCCTCCCGCGCTCTCCCTCCAGCCCGCGGGTGGCGCTCCCTTGCTGGTGCTCACCGCCTGTAATCCGCTGCAGCCCCAGCACGTCGTCCGGCCCGATGGTCTGTTTGCCCTGCAGCGGCCCTAGCCTGGGCCCCGGACCTGGCTCTGGCTCCGAGTCGGACTCGGACTCGGATTCCACCCGAGGCTCCCGCGTAGGTTCTACACTCCGGTTCGAAGCTCCTGGAGCGGGCTCCGCCCCCGGCCCGGTCCCACCACCGCCCTTCTTCACCTTCATGGCCTCGCGGGGCCTCGCGGATCCTCGCCTGCTGCCACCGCCGCCGCTGCCTGCGCTGGCTGGAACCAGGGGAAGGGGGAGCGTCCGCCGCCCCACCCCCGACCGGGCCCCAGGTGCCGTCCCGCCTTGGCCACGCCCATAGTGGGCGCGTCACACATGCCCCGCCCACCTCCGGGCATCTGCAGCGGTAAGAGCCAGGGTCCTCTTGAACTTCACGGTTCTTTTGGACAATTTAAGGTATATTGAATACCTCTCCTCTTTTTCACTGGGTTCTAGCCACAAGGTCTTTCCCTGATAGCTTTGTCCTGATTCCAGTAAAAGTCTCAACCTCCCACCCACCCACCCAGTTCTAAAGTACTTCCTCTCAATTTCCAGCAAATCACCGTTTTTCTTTTTCTTTTAATGCATTAGGCAAAATTATTTGTTCCTCAAAGGTCAGCTCTATGAAAGCAGTGATACTCAATATATATATACACTGTTCTCTATAACACCCAGCGCTAGCACACTGCTCCCCGGGAGCCAGTACCCAGTATTCTCCTTTGTTGAAATGATATCCCAGGCTGTCATTAGTTCAAACTATTCCCTGCTAGAATTCACAGGTTTGAGCACCTTACAACATGCAGACACCACAGCCCAGACGTCTAGCCATTCCCAGATTCTACATGGGGACAATGAGGCAAGAAGGGCAGATACATGGCCAGGTGTGACATGGAGGACCTCTGAGATCAGGGCAGATCAGACTGCTTCTCACACATAAGTGAAAGTTACGATACATTGTATCAACTCATATTCAACCAATGTTTATTAACAGCCTAATATATATTTTTAAAGAGCCCAATATACAGAACACTTTTACAAGCTTATCACATCTAATCCAATGCCCTTCTAAGAGTGACGTCATCAGGGCTTTCCGACAGATAAAAACCTGAGGTTCAATGAGAAGAGCAGCTTATCCAAGACTCTCCAGTCCATAAGTGCAGCAGGGGTCTGGTTCAGGCTTGCTGGCTTCCAAGTAGTGTCTCCTCGTGTACCACACTGCCTCTCTTAAAAGGTAGAGGGAAACCTTAGCCACAAGGCAGAACCAGATCCTAAGCCGCTGCCTCCTAGACCAGGCTAGGCTGCACCCAATGGGTAACACCGTGAGTCAGGAAGGAGTAGAAGGAGGGAGAAGGTCTCAGAAGTGGAGAGGAGGGCTATATTCAACCCAAGGATTTCCCCCAAATCCACCTCAGTGCGGAACTATGCTGTGCTGACAGGCTGGAAGGACGGGCAGGCAGGCAAAGGCCATTAGGTTCACGCCAGATATGGAGATCCAGAGAATATGTCCTCCGAGGCTCCTAGGTAAGATGGAGGGCCAGAGCCAGCAGAACAGGAAGGAAGGGAAGGGGAGTCCACCTTGGAGGGTCATCCTTTGGTTGGTGGAGAGCCATCAGAAGAATGCAGACAATTAGTCTGATGAAAGCAAAAAGATCAGAGCAGCATCTCTGTCATGGCAACAGTGATCCATCGGCCCAACACGCCCAGGTTGGCCAGACAGAGGGCTTCCTCTGTCACATGACCAGGCTCAATCTTTCTTCTCAGACTTTTTCCAGGACTTGTGAGTTTCCAGAAAGATCTTGACCAGAGACAGGAGGATGGGGACAGCCATAGGCAGGAAAAGTGGGATATATATAGCAAATTTCTGGTCATCAGGGAAATACAAGAGGTGGAGGAGCGAGGGATCAAAAAAGGCACGCTCAGAAGATGTCACAGCCTCCTGGCTGGCCACAAAAGCAGACGACAGGTGCCCAAGGGCTAGCTCCTCCGCAGCCTTCTGGACTGCAGCCACAGCCCTGTAAACCTGGGAAGGTGAGAGGCTAGAGTTACCAATACGTCCTAGGTATACACGGGGCAGGGGAAGGGTGCTGGCCTTTCAGTACCTGTCTCCCAGGGAAGTCTCCTGGAGTCCACCCAAGCAATATCAAAGTTAGTTAAAAAGGGCTGTTGTTTATTTTCTGAGGGCCAGCTTCAAACGTTCATTTGTTCCCACCTAGACTCCCACTACGGAACATAGCTTCTAGAGGAAGCCTGAGGTATTTGTGGATAGCATGCTCACAGGCGCCCTGGCCCATTTACCTCAGATGCCACATCATCCTTGATGACAATGTTGCTGATCTTGCCCAGAAGTTGGGCCAGGGAGGTGAGGGTGGTGGTGGCTGTGGCCAAGTTCTCCACTGACCGAGCCCAAAGCAATTGGTCCAGTTCCCAGGTCATGAGTCCTTCACTCTTTGGTCTTGAAAGCAGGCATTTTGGAGGCACCTGGGGCTGAGCAATCCCAAAGAGAAGCCTGTGGAAAAGGCACCAGGAGACCAAAGTTCCTGTGGGTAGGGGTGCCAATGCTAAGATTCCCATAGTCTCTGCCCTAAGCCACATGGTCCATGGGCACAGCCCCAAAGGGATCATGCAGGGCCTTACCTCAACTGAGCCAGGAACACCTCCATCACTTGTACCATGTTCACCTCAACTCTCACTGGCAGATCAGAGGCATTATAGATTTTGGGATCAACATTGTATATCTGAAAATGGGAAATGCAATTATCTTAATACCACACAGGAACATGCACATTTCTGCTCAGTGTTTAGAGGCCATGAAAGAAAAGAAAGATATAGCTTCTCGTATCTGCAGGCTATAAGTCCCAGGGGCACAACAATCTCCCTACTCCTTTTTTAAATTTTGAGTATACATTACTCTAATGGACCCCTTGAAAGTCCTATGAAATTAAAAACAGCTATCTGTTTTAGCATTCCTACCCATGGACCAGAGGCTAAAGGAGAGGAGGGTCCCACCGCTGCAAGACACCCCCAGGGAAGCCAACAGCTAAGATGGACAGACGAGTCTCTAGTGCACACTGCTACGTACAGAGGTCACAGCACAAAAACACTGACAAAAGTAAGAGCCAGCTGGACCAGAAAAGGAGGGGCACGAGCACAGCCCTGTCAGCTCCTTGGGGCACACTCCTCCCCACAGGGACTAGAAAGGCCCACCCACTCCCCCAGAGACAAGCTGATGGACATTTCTTGGAAATAAATGTGGGCTCTGGGGCCTGAATAGGGTGACTATTACCATAATGCCACCCCAGCGAGGACTGTGGAAGGCATTGGTGGCCACTGGAGCCCCATCCTTGTCCTGAATGTACAGAGGGGAGTGGGCGAGCTCAGGCACATAGAGTAGAAAGTTGAGCACAGGGTACAGGGAGGCAGCGCTGGATCCTGTGGTACAAACAGAGGAGTTAGGACACCAAAACACGTGCCCTGGATCTTAGTTCCAGGTTCAGCCTCTCCTTGGCTGGTAGGACTCAGTTCCCCCAAATGACACTCACGAGGATACCCTCTATTCTACACGGATGGGACAGAGTCCTCAACCCCCTAATGTCCCTGGTCTTCTGCCCTTTGAGAGCCCACCGTCCACTGTCCACGGTAGCCCTCTTGGACACTGCAAAGAGGCTTTAGCTCTGTAACTGGTGTTAGGCTGACCCCGTCAAGTCAGCTCTCTCTGCTGTCCCTCCAAGACCTTCATAGCAGCTAAGCTCACACTGCTCACCACAGCGTTTGATGGTCTGGTGCATGCTGGCCAGGCGTACCAGCCTCCTCTCTGGTCACCCACTCACATTTCAGCTCCCTCACCGACTCCACGCTCCCTCAGTTTCTACGCTCTCACTCTTCTTTGTCTAAGCCCACTCCCTTTGCCATACAGCCTTTCTGTCTCTGCTCATGCGGCCACAGAGCCTCCTCTGGCTAATGTTGCGGGATGGATGAAGCAGTGAAGGAAGGGGGAGTTTGCAGAGGACACATGTGTCACCCCTCTTGAAATCCTTGGTCCATCCTTAACAATACACTGAACTCTGATGTGCCTGTATTACAGTTCTTCACTACTCCCCAGGCTCCTTCCCGCAGGACCAAAGATTATAATCCCAGCTTCAAGGTTCCCTAATTCAATGAATACAACTGTCCATTCAAATTCTGTTTTGGGCTGATGAGACGGCCCACTGGGTAGAAGTGCTTACCACCATACCTAATGACCTGAATCTAAACCCCATGACCTACATAATAGAAAGAGAAGATGAACTCTCACAAGGGGTACTCTGACCTCCATATGCATCCTAACAGTTCCCCCAACATCCACAAAACACATAAATAAATGGTAAGAGAAAAATCAAGGGGCTGGAGTGGTGCTCAGTGGTTAAGAGCACTGGCTGCTCTTCCAGAAGATCTGGGTTCAATTTCCCAGCACCCACATGGCAGCTCACAACTGTTTTTAACTCCAGTTCCAAGGGATGCAATACCCTCATACACACATACATGCAGGCAAAACACCAATGCACATGAAATAAAAATAAATAAATCATTAAAAGAAAAACCGAATTCTGCTTTCAAAGACTGGAGTTGGAGCTTGGTGGTAGAGTACGTACGTGCCTGGTATGCATAAGACCCAGAAGCGAGGGAAGAAAAATTACAGTGGTTTTTTTGTTTGTTTGATTGTTTTTAAGCTGGCTACAGTGGCAAAAGCCTATGATCTTAGCACGTAGGGAGTTGGAAGCAGGAGGATCAGGAGTTCAAGGCTTTCTTGACTACACAGTAAGCATGAAGCCAGCCTGGGATACATAAGACCCTATCTCAACAAAAAACAAAGACGTCTACCTCTCTGAGGTACATGAAACTCTGCCTCAAACAACCGAAGGGAAAGATGAGAGAGGATGAGAGGATAAGAGAGAGAGAGAATTAATCTTCCCAGTCCAAAAACATCAACTCAACTCAGAAACCATCAAAACATACGACCCACCTCCAGCCCCACGCTGTGCCTACAGTGTTCCTCCCGGCCTGGCAGAAGGCCTCCTCAAGGACTCACCCAGCCGGGACTCCACTGGGTTGATGACATGGGGGAGGCTGTGCATGGCCAAGTAGTAGCTCGATGAGGCTGGGTCAAAGCGGGGGTTCACTCCCAACATGGCATAGTAAAGGATCTGTGGAGCAAAAGGAGGACATGCTCTTTCTGTTCCCCGCACACGGACTTAGAGTCTGCCTTTACTACGGAAACGGCTGAGGTACCTTGTAAAGATAAATTCAGGACAAGAGAAAACATACTAGACCAAGTCAGGGCGCAGAAAATAGGTGTACGGAAGAAAACAATAAAATCAGGGCAAAGTTAACAAGCTGAACTCATACTTGGAAAGCCACATATTTTACCAAACACCCAAAAAGGGAAACAAAGAAAAAGCATAACGAGTGTCCACAAGGGCCAATCAAGCCTGCTCTTCAGAGACAGCCACTCCCCGAGCAGGACCTGATAAACAGTCGCCCACATTTTCCCTACAAGGACAGGACGTGACACAGAAAGCAAGCAGCATTCTTTATGGCTTTATTGTTACAGTGTTCGCATATTTTGAAAGCTTTTTTTTTTAAAATAAATTCCTTAAGGGCGGCTGATGGCTTTAATATTTAGGTGTCACTGCTGAATTAGTTCCAGAGGGAGCCCTACGGAAGTAGCTTTGTTAAGCTGCTCTGATGAACTCCTTGAGCTGGACACCAAGGAAGGAAGGACACTGGAACCTGCCTTCAAGGGATCAATGGACGCTAGAGATAAACAGGGGCACACACAGCGCTCCCCACAAGCAACACACCTGTACCTGCTCACACGACACTGCCCTGCACATAGCTATGCAAGCAAACTAAAGAGACGGAGGAGCAGAAGCCCCCGTAAGCACTAGATCTGTAGACGCTTTGAAAACATTCCTTACCTGAGAGTCCACAGAGAAATTGCCAGCAGCACTGAGGGCATTCAGGAAAGGCTTCACATAGCGCTGGACGGCCCCCTCGATGTCCCAGTGGACGTCATGGGACTTGGGGTCTGGGTTGAGTAAACTAAAAGTGATCTCATAGCCTATAGAAAGAGGAGTCATGGAATTCAGAGGAACATCAAGGAAAAAGAGAGGCAGCCTCTACCCCCTCTACCCCATCTAACCTGGACAGAGAAGGGTGCCAGGAGGAACCAGAGAGGATAGACATAAGATTAGGAACACTACTGAGTGCTTTAAGAAAAAAAAGGGTTGGATGATGGTAGCACACACCTTTAATCCCAGCACTCGGGAGGCAGAGGCAGGAGGATCTCTGTGAGTTCGAGTCCAGTCTGGTCTACAGAGGGAGTTTCAGGATAGTCAAGGCTATACAGAGAAACCCTGTTTCAGGGGGAAAAGAAAAAGAAAAAGAAAATAATGGAGAAGCCAAACATGGTGGCTCCTGCCTTTAATCATAGCACCCAAAGGCAGATGCAGAGGCAGGAGGATTTTTGTGAGTCAGAGGCCAGCCTGCTCTACAGAAACAGTTTCAGGATAGCTAGAGCTATCAAAGAAAGATAGGAAATAAGGAGAGAGGGAGGGAGAGGGAGAGAGACTGGGTAAACGGTTCAGAGCTTTAAAGCACCGCTGCCCTTGCAGCGGACCAAGGTTCAATTCCTAGCGCCTATACAGTGGCTCACAACCATCTTAATTCCAGTTCCAGAGGATCCAATGCCCTCTTCTGACCTCCAAGCATCCACATGATAACACATAAATATATGCATACATACAAAACACTCATATACATAAAATAAATAAATCTAAATTTTTTTTTAAATGGAGACCAGAAAAGAAAGGAAAAAGCAGCTTGCATAGATTTCCCCACTGTTCCACCTGACTTATTTCTTCTCCCTTTCTATAACGAAGTCCAGAGCTCTACCCAGGCTGGACTTGAGAGGCCTCCTCTTATCAGAGCTCCACTTGTCCTCAGGGAGGTGGTCGGCCAGAGCAGCAGCAAGCACATCCTCCGTCAGAGACATGGCCTGGGCTACTTGGATGATGCGACGGCCGATGATGTTGAAGGCTTCCCGGTGCATTAGCCCCCGGATGACTGCTGTCCTCTCAGGTCCAATATAGCTCATCATGTCCTGTGCAGGGTACAGAGGGACAGAAGACCGTGGGTGGCCCAGTAAAGAAAGCAAAAAAGTACTTTCTCCTGCCCCACCCCCCCTTTTGGAAAAAGTCTCTTGTTATATAACCCAGGCTGGCCTGCAATTTGAAAGTCTCCTGCCTCAGCTTTCCAAATGATGGAATTACAAAGCATGAACCATTATGCCAGCTCTGGCTCCTGCCGTAAGGTATTGGCCTAGTGCTACCAGTCAAAAGGCCGCACCACTCTCTAGACCTGTAGAGAGCAGTTCTTTCTTTCTTTTTTTGCTAGTTTTGCTGTGTTTTTATTTTTTGTTTTTGTTTTTTTTTTTTCAAGACAAGGTTTCTCTGTAGCTTTTTGGTGCCTGTCCTAGAACTAGCTCTTGTAGACCAGGCTGGCCTCGAACTCACAGAGATCCGCCTGCCTCTGCCTCCCAAGTGCTGGGATTAAAGGCGTGCGCCACCACCACCCGGCTGCTGTGTTTTTAAAGATACAGTTTGGGCTGAAAATGTGCCTCAAAAGTTAAGAGCACTGGGGGCTGGAGAGATGGCTCAACGGTTAAGAGCATTGCCTGCTCTTCCAAAGGTCCTGAGTTCAATTCCCAGCAACCACATGGTGGCTCACAACCATCTATAATGAGGCCTGCAGGAAGAATACTGTATACATAATAAACAAATAAATAAATATTTAAAAAAAAAAGTTAAGAGCACTGGCTGCTCTTCCAGAGAGCCCAGTTCCATTCCTAGCAACCACATGGTAGTCAGCTCACATCCATGTGTAACTCCAGCTCCAGGGAGTTACACGATGCCTCCACCTGCACAGACATACACACGGGCAAAACAACCATGCACATAGTGTAGAATAAAATTAAAAAAACAGTGGTTTATTTCTTTTTATTTCATATGTATGAGTGTTTGCATATGTATGTGCACCACGTGCCTGGTGATATGGAGTTCCCTGGGACTGGAATTAAGACAATGAAGAGCCACCATGTGTGTGCTGGGAACTGAACCCAGGTCCTCTGTGAGAGCAGCACTCCTAACACTGTGCCATTTCTCCAGCTCCTTATTTATTTTTGTCAGTGTTTTAAGAAAGGGTCTCATGTAACTCAGGCTGGCCTCGAGCTATGCAACTGAGGATGAACTTGAGCTCCTGACCCTCCTGCCTCCACCTGTCCTATCATGCCTTTTTTTTTTCTTTCTTTCATGTTTTCTTCATTAACCTGGCATTACTGAGCATTGGGCTTATATGTGTAATCCCATATAGTTCCATTCTTTTTTCCGGTAGACACAGGTTCAGTCAACATTTAAATCTTTAGGGACTGGTAAAACAGTGAAGTAGAAACCAAGAGATGAGCCGGGTGGTGGTGGCGCACGCCTTTAATCCCAGCACTCGGGAGGCAGAGACAGGCGGATCTCTGGGAGTTCGAGGCCAGCCTGGTCTACAAGAGCTAGTTCCAAGACAGGCTCCAAAACCACAGAGAAACCCTGTCTCGAAAAACCAAAAAAAAAAAAAAAAAAGAAAGAAACCAAGAGATGATATGCTAAACAAGAACAGCAGATTCAACAAACAAATCAAAGTGTGGTCTCTGAAAAAGGCACATGGCCAGAGGCCAGTCTGCACGCAGCATTACACGAAGAGGGATGAGTGGGAAGTAACACTGATGTCCACCAGCGAGAAGACAGACATTAGATTTTTTTGTACAGTGAAATACAGATTCGATTCAGCTACACATGCCATTACAAACGGTCCTCTAAAATACTGAACAAAATCAAAGCAGCAAAATTCAGAATGTATAGTATCATATATCTATGGGTTTTTTGTTTGTTTGTTTGGTTTTTTTTTTTTTTTTTTTTTTTGGTTTTTTTGAGACAAGGTTTCTCTGTAGCTTTGGAGCCTGTCCTGGAACTAGTTCTTGTAGACCAGGCTGGTCTCAAACTAACAAAGATCCGCCTGCCTCAGTCTCCCAAGTGCTGGGATAAAAGGTGTGCACCACTACCACCCGGCAATATATCTATGTTTTAAAATATGTAAAATTGGCTAGGGGTGGGTGGTGCTCACCTTCAATCCTAGAACTTGGGAGGCAGAAGCAAGTGAAGCTCTGTGAGTTTAGGCCAGCCTGGTCTACATAGCAAGTTCCAGGACAGCCAGAGCTGCACCATACAGAGACCCTAAAACATGAAGGAAGGAAAATAAATAATAAATGGAAAATTGGACTGAAGGTATCAGGAAGCCCTGGGTTCAAGCCTTGGAACCACATACACAGCTATAGTGATCCATGCCTGTAATTCTAGTATTTGTGCGTTAGATGGAGGAGAACAGGAAATTCAATGCCATCCTTGGCTACAAACTGAGGCCAGCCCTGGTTACATTAGACTCTGTCGATAAAAAAACCAAATGATCATTGGCGCTTTAACCACACACCTGTCCCAGGTTTTAAAAAAACCCAAATCGATGTGAGTAATCGCACTGTACGCTTATTGTAAAACGTGGAACTTTCTGTAGCACGTGCAGGGTATAGGCAGCATCCCTACAGGAAGTGCCCTGGGAGAGGATGAGCTGACAGAGCAGCCACCAGCCGGTCTTACCTGGGGAAGAAGGGTGGAGTGTTCAGAGATCACGTACACAGTCAGGGAGCCCTCTGCTTGCTTCTCTGGCTCAGCTAACATGGCTTCTGCCTCTGCAGTTAACAGTTGGGACACACCAAAAGCAACATTATTAAAGCTTCCCCAGGACCCCAGGGTGCTTGAGTCATCCCACCGCTCACACGCTCACACGCAACAAATGCCACAGCCAGGCCTGAGCAGGCCACTCCAGCTTTCAGCCCAAGGCATCTCAGTCCCAGCTTTCTCAGAGACGCTATGGAAGTTAAGACACAGCATGGAAGTCACACTCGGGAGATGTCCTGGTCAGGGTCACTATTGCTGTGACCAAACGCCATGACCAAAGCAATGTGGGAAGAAAAGGTTTATTTCAGCTCCTATTTCCAGGTCACATCACTGAGGGAAATCAGGGCAGGAACTCATATGGAACAGGAACCTGGAGACAGACAGGGGCTGACGGAGAGACCGTCGAGGAACGCTGCTTACTGGCTTGCTCATCATGGCTAACTCAACCTGCTTAACTCAGGATCACTACCCCAGAGCTGGCATCACCCACAATGGTAAGTAAGAAAATATCTAACAGTTGTCCTTCTCTCTCTCTCTCTTTTTTTGGGGGGTTGGGGTGGGGTTCAGGACAGGGTTTGTCTGTGTAGATTTGGAGCCTGTCTGAAAACTCATTTTGTAGATTGGCTGGCCTCGGACTCACAGAGATCCTCCTGCCTCTGCCTCGCGAGTGCTGGGATTAAAGGTTTGTGCCACCACCGCCCGATTAGAGTTGTAGCTGACAGAGGCATTTTCTCGAGTGAGGCTCCCTCGTTTCAGATAACTCTACATTGTGTCAAGATGACATAAAATGGGCCAGCCCAGGAGAACAGAAGAAAAAAAGGGCAACTCATCAAAACTGTTATACCATGTACACTGCCCAGTGACAAGGCGTCCTCCTCGTGGTCCAAAGCTCTCCGGTAGGCCTTCTGGAAGCGGCACTTGATTTTCATTTTGTCTGGAAGGAAGAACACGTGAAGGGCGTTAGACCTCACGTACCTGCCCAGCTGGGCACCTCCAGCATTAAGGACACCAGGATGGCTCCTCAGAGAAAGAACATGCACCAAAGAGTGACAGCCACTCCCATCATTTCTGCAAAGATGACAGGAGACACCCGACACTCACTTCACCCTCTTGCTCCAGTTCTTGTCTCTGCCTGTGCGCTCACTGGTCCTCCAGCCAGAAATCTCCAAACTGGGGAGTTTAGTTCAATGAAACCATGTGGTAACTAGTCAATCAACTCTAATGAAAACCAAAGCACTAAGTACAACTCAGGAAGTTAGTAATAAAACAAGGAAGTCTGCTGTCTCCTCTGCCATTCCGGGTTACTCAGCATTCCTTTGTGAAGGTCCTGACCAATGTGGTAAGAAAGGAAAATAAAACCTAAAACATTCAGAAGACTGGGGCTGGAGACGACTCAGTGGTTAAGAGCACATGCTGTTCTATCAGAGGACCCAAGTTCAATTCCCAGGACCCACATGGCAGCTCATAATTGCCTGTAACACTAGTTACAGAGGCAGGCAGATCTCAGTGAGTTTGAGACCATCCTGGTCTACAAAGTGAGTTCCAGGACAGCCAGAGCTATACAGAGAAACCCTGTCTTGGAAGAAAATAAAAAAAGGAATTCTGCCTAACAAATGAACCTGCAGCCGCACATAGTGGTGAGTGCGCTTAGTATTTCAGGTCTATATTCAGCCTGTACTTCCAGCCACTCCTGTTGTTTTACCTGGAACTTCGGAAGGCAAAACTGTCCAGATTACCCAACTCCACACCTCCGTGAGACGTATAGGAAGAGTGTCGTTAGGAACTAATCCCAGCTCATGTTTACTAGTTTTGTGATTTGGAGCAAGATAAATCCTATAAACCTTGATTTCTGCTCGGCGGTGGTGGCGCACACCTTTAATCCCAGCACTCGGGAGGCAGAGGCAGGAGGATCTCTGGGAGTTCGAGACCAGCCTGGTCTACAAGAGCTAGTTCCAGGACAGGCTCCAAAACCACAGAGAAACCCTGTCTCAAAACAAAACAAAACAAAAAAAACCTTGATTTCTTTATTTATAAAGAGAGAGTCATTCGGCTAGAATTACACGAGACAACTGTGTACAGCTGTCTGCCTGGCTTCTGGCAGGCAGAGTGACTGACACCAGCTACCTTCCTAGCTTGTCACAGTCTTTCTTCTGTCTGAAAGGCTTTCCATTCTTCCCCTTAATCTGACCCTTGTGTGTACAGTTCCTAAAAATCCAACTTCAAAAATCACATCTTCAGCTAAGCGGTGGTTGCACATGCCTTCAATCCCAGCACTCGGGAGGCAGAGGAAGGAGGATTTCTGTGAGTTCAAGGCCAGCCTGGTCTACAAAGCAAGTTCCAGGACAGCCAGGGCCACACAGAGAAATGCTGGGGGGTGGGGGGGAGGATCCATCAAACCTCTCTTCACCTTTCTTCTCTCTCCAGCAGGTGAGGATGGAATCCAGGATCTGCTGTACCCTATCACTAAACCAAACCTTCAGCCTTAAGGCATTTTGCCTGTTTCTTTCCCCTGATGTGACTATATACATCTTGAAAACATTATCAATTTATTATTCATCCTCAAGTTCTTGGTTCCTAACAAAGTGCCTAACAATAAATGTATGAGCTTAGAATGATAAGGGTCTGAATACATATCCGGTGTGACTTCAGACTCAATATGTGACTTCAAACTCTCGTGTCCTTTCAGGTATATCCTGCTTTCTCTATACACTGAGGGGTATTGACTGCTTCTGATAAGGTAGCATAATTTACCTTATGAATTACCTTACCATAACAACACGGAACTTAAGTCTAGCTCCCCCAAACACACTGTTCATTCCAAAAGGATCTTTTTTGGAGGGAAAGGGACAGGTAGCACTTGTTACCCCAAGCCTGATGACCTGAGTTGGATTCCTCGGGCCCATGTAGTGGAAGGAGAAATGACTCCCACAAGTTGTCCCCTGCACAGTTGGGTACACACACACAATAAATGTAATAAAACATTTTAAAGTAAGTTATGACACGCCCACGCTCCTCCTATGGAATCCAACCTCTGGATTTCAGGCCTGGCTCAGATGGAAAAAGTAGCCCTGACTTCCTCTCTCAAGGGAACTCACATTTCAAAGGGATCTCTCTCTCATGCACAACGGTGAACGGGAGCTTCTCCTGGTCGTCCAGGGGCACAGAGTCCCGAGTAAACACAACTGTGACTGGAACCATGAGCCGGAGCTGCGGGGAGGGGAATCGGGACCTTTAGCGACGTCTGCACTCTGCGGTGGGCTGTCGCCGCTCCACTTCCCCAACCCCGTCCTCCTCATTCAAGTCTCACCTGCAAGGCATTCAGCCCACTGATCTGGGAGTAGGGCAACGGTGCCCGGTAGGTCTCCGTGGTCTTCCACCAGAGTGGCAGTCCCAGCAGGATGGCCACCGCCGCGAAAAACAACGCGGCGCGCTTGCCCCGGACCACCTCTGAGGACACAGGAGGTCGACGGAGGCTCAGGAACCAGGATGCGGTGCCCACCACACGGCGATCGCAGGAGAAGTGGGGGCTGCCGGGATCCCCGTGAGAGCCGCTCCCGCGTGGCACGCCCCGAACCCATGCTGTAGGAACCTGTCTGCCTTCTCGCGCCCCACCCACACATTCCGCCCGCCAGACCTCCCCGCCGCGCCTTCCACCCGAAACCCACCGCACCTAGGTCCGTAGCCGCTGCCCCCGCGGCCGCCATGCTCGCTTCCGGCTGCCCAGGTCGCCGAGGGGCGGGGCCTCGTGAGCTTCCTCCAATAGGAAGCTCCAGCACGAAGGGGCGGGACCACGGCGCTCCACCGCTGCCAATTGCGAGCGACACTGTAGACGCACACTAGTGCGCAGGCGGAGCCTACGAGCGGGTATCCGCCGGGCTGAACCCGCGATCTGAACCTCGTTTTCACCCGCCACTGCCTAGCTCCACAGCCCCAGCTCAGCGATACTGGCCCTGGACTCTGGGCGAGCCACCTGCCTCAGCTTCTCCATTGCAGGGGATTTACAGGCATGTACCACGCCCTCCCAGCGGAAGAATATTTATTTCAGTGAAGCCAAGCTTATCAAGAGCCTGAAAAAGCTTTCTAATGTCATCCCTAGGATAGGGCTTCTCTTCGGGACACCGGCTCTTGAAAGCTTAGAGACAAAACTCACAAAACGGTAAATTTTTAGCATGATTGGCTACTCTGGGGTTAATTTTGAGACAGATTTCCCTACATGACCCAGAAGAACCCAGTGCCTCAACCTGTCACAGGTCACCACATCAAGAGTCTAGAATGTAAAAATCGGTCCCAATTTGGAAAAGTCAGGATGCTTAATTGAAAATTCCTGAGCAGCCGGGCGGTGGTGGCGCACGCCTTTAATCCCAGCACTCGGGAGGCAGAGGCAGGCGGATCTCTGGGAGTTCTAGGCCAGCCTGGTCTACAAGAGCTAGTTCCAGGACGGGCACCAAAGCCACAGAGAAACCTTGTCTCGAAAACCTAACAAAAAAGAAAAAGAAAAGAAAAGAAAATTCCTGAGCACAGACTCCATATCCTAATGCCTCCAGTTCAAATCCTGGTTTTACTTATTGCCTGAACGGCAGCTCTCTGAGCCTGTTTCCTCCTATGAAGAAGACTATAGTAGCTTCTTTACAGAGTCGTGTTAATACATATAATAGTGGCATGAAGAACACTGCCTGGCAGGCAGAAGCACACAGAAACTGCTGAGCTAGCTGCTCTTTTGTTAACAGATCAGGCCACCAGGGCAGAGCAGCAGTGATTTCTCCAGCTCACGGGACACAGCCAGTCTAGTATCTCCCTACCTCACACTCCAGCCCAGTGGTCAACATTCAGCACAAAGCCCAATCAGTTCTCACATTGCCCAGACTCTCAAATGGATCTCTTCTCTGCGTGGAAGTGGCTTTAGCCCTTGGCAAGCTCCTAGATTCCTTCCTCAGCTCTGGCAACCCAGAGTCTTTGGAGGTTTTCCTATTGGAAAGGGGCTAAGTGCACATTCCCCCTAAATGTGTCAGGCCCCAGCAGGAATCAACAATGCTGCAATGGAGAACTGCCCACTCTCATCCCTGCTCATCCTGTTGACTCCCTCCCCGCTTTGAGCCCCACGCAGACTCTGTTTCAGGAGCTGCTCATCGTCCTAGCACCGTCGTCCGTTGCCTTTGATGTGGCAGTCCCTGGAAGACTTGTAGTCCCCGTTACACCTGCTTACAGCTCCACTTCAGCTTTGGAGATCAGCAGGTAGAAGCCTGAATGGGACATGGTAGCCCAGGTAGGTGAACCCTTCCTCCATAAAGTTGAAGCCCAGTGAAGCTCAGATCTCAGCTCTTCATTGCATAGTCAGAGGGCTCTGACATAGGAGGAGCCAGCAGATCACACACAGGGAGAGAGGACTTTGACGTGTGCAACAGACAGTAGTGTGTTTTGCTCCTATTTATTTGCTGTGTACTCAGGGCATGAGTCAGGGCTAGTGCACGTTCCCCCGATCCCAAGGACAAGCTACATCATCATGGGAAAACTGTAAGGGTTGACAGTGCCAGGGGAAAGGCCCCCTGCCCTCAGACTTGGGGGGACTTTGCCTCCCATCCAGGGTTTCGGGTACAGCATGTGAGATGGAGAAGGAGGAGAGAATAAGATGAGTGGTGCTGGGTGAAGACAGTGCTGTTCTGCATGGCTACTGGGCCCTGGCTGTGACTACGGGGTGCATGTTACTAGGCCAAGGGCTGCGGGCTGAGGAGGCACGCCTCAGTAGGCATGGTTGGCAACATAGAGCGACTGTGCTGCAGCTCCACCATCTCCACTGCCTTCATACCTGCCCTGGGCTGCAAGCCCGTTCATCTGCAAAAGAGAACAGGGACAGGTAAGCAGGCTGAGCCAGACCACAGGCGTGGAACCCTGCCCAGTTTGGGATCTCTGGGTGGGACACACAATCTCTCCCCAGCCATCACCTCTAGCTCCCTACCTCTGCCCGCTTGATAAACTCCTCAGTAGCAGCCCCAGCGTTGTCCCTTTGTCCTCTCCAGGCATTGAGGGCAGATGCCTGCAGGGCACGTCCATAGGAGAAGGTGAGGGCCCAGGGCCGGGGAAGTGGGCAGCGATTGATGGCATTGAGGTTGAGGGATGCCTCCTCTTCGCTCTGACCTCCGGACAAGAATGTCACTCCTGAAAAAGACAAACTGACTGGTCACTCTCTTTTCTCCAGGGCAAAGGATCCCTGCGCCACAGAAAAACCTGAAGTCAGACCTGGAATGATAGGAGCAATTCTGTACCTGGGACGGCTGGGGGCACAGTACGACGCAGGGCAGTGACAGTAGCCATGGCGATCTCTTCCGGGCTATACTTGATGGGACAGGCATGGCCAGGGGTTACCATGTTGGGCTTGAGTAGAGTTCCCTCCAGGTATACATGATGATCACTCAGGGCCTTGTACACAGCAGCGAGGACCTGAGGATCAGAGGTTTATGTGGGGTGGGAGACTACAGGATGTGAGCATCCCGTACAGGCTTATTCTCTGAAGCCCTAAATGAGAGTGTGCCTGGATCTAAGATGCAGGAATGGGGTCCAGGCGCCCCGATGGCTGTCCCTGGTGTGTCTGAGCTCAGCTGAGCATTACCTTCTCTGTAACATACTGGCAACGTTTGAGGTCATGGTCTCCGTCAGGCAGGATCTCAGGCTCCACAATAGGCACGATACCATTCTGCAAGCAAGAGCGGAGTAAACTGGGAGAAGCAGAAGATGGGAATCGGGGAAAGCTATGCAAGCATGCTTCCACCCACCCAAACTCCAGCACACACCTGCTGGCAGATGCTGGCATAGCGGGCCAGCACGTTGGCATTCTCCAGAATGGCCAGTGCTGAGGGTGTGCGATCACTGATCTTCAGTACACAGCGCCACTTGGCAAAATCAGCACCATCTTTCTTATACTGAGCACAGCGTTCCAAGAGTCCATCCAGCCCTGAAAACACAGTACCAGCTTCATCACCCTGCCCCTGTCTTGCCAACATTAACCATATCATACCTCTGTGGACTTCACATCCTCCCACCACATACCTTGAGTGGTGGTTTCCCCATCAGTCCCGGCAAGAGGCACTACACCCTTGTCAACCTGCAAGGAAAAGTAAGTTGAGGGCTAGCCTTGCAACCCCTCCTACAGACACCAGTTTTCACACCCAGTTCCCACGCAGGGCCAGGGGCTATATACCTTGATGCCTACAAGAATGCCCTTATCCTGGATGGTCCGGACAAAGGGGACACCATTGTCATCTTTCTGGTAGAGTGTCTCATGGAAGAAGATAACGCCACCAATACACTTTTTCACACGGTCATCAGCGCTGAACAGGACCTGGCGGTACAGCCGGCGATTCTCCTCAGTGTTCTCTACCCCAATTTGGCTCAGCCTTTTAGCCATGCTTCCTAAAAGCAAGCAAAGGGAGACAGCCTTGTTCTTTGGCTAGAACTCCTTGGCAACCATTCCTCAACTCTGCCCACAGGCTCTCACTTACCTACGGACTCATCTGCAGCCAAAATGCCTTTTCCTGGGGCCACAATCCGTAAGGCAATATCAGACAGCTCCTTCTTCTGCTCAACAGAAAGGGCTGGGTACGAGTGGGGCATGGTGACAGCTGTCTGGAATGGAAACAAGATAGAAAAGCTAGATCCCAACTACTAATGCCTCTGCTTCCCCTCATGACCAAACAGGCCAAATGTCCTGCTCAGTGGGGCCGGGAGCTGAACAGCAGTCCTTGGCCTGAGTCCTGGGCATCAAAGTGGCACCAATCTCTTTGACAGCTGACAGGGTTAGGGCCCTAGTTCCCACATCTCCTTTTGTCCCTGGTGGGCACCCTTCCCAGCTCCAGGAGAGATGCAGGATGGGGGATGGGGAGGTGGCAAGCCTGAAGCTATAGGTCTTCCAGGAAACTGCTGCCCAGATGAGAATGCCAACCCTCCTTTCACGGCCCCTGGCCCCTTCTTGAGGGACACATAAGACCTGCCCTTCCTGCTTTCCCTGTCTTTCTTCAAAAGGGCCCCTAAGAAAAAACAAAAACCCATTTTCTCAAGATTTGTGAGTAAGACATTTAATCCACATGATCCTCACATCTAGAGGAAGGCAGGGGACAGGGTGAAGAGAAGTGGTGGTACAGATACCAGCCAGGCCTTCCATGACCTCTTCTGTTCCATACTGCAAACCTGACTGCCTACTCTGCATACCTATGGTGGAGATCGGGCCCAGAGCACTGCAAGTATGGCAGGATGGGGCCAACAGGCTAGCTAGATTTACATGAGAGGACAAGAAAGAGACACCATCAGGTCATCTCCAGCACCCAGGAGCATTCCCCAGTGTGCAAGGAGGTACAGGAAATAGGGAGGCCTGGCTCCCCACAGCTCAGACTCCTAGGGGATCCAGAGGCAAAGGATTAAGGTTGAGAGAGTGGAGGGGGAAAGAGGGAGCCTTGGGGTAAGGTGGGTCAGGTGGTGGTGATGCAGACTAACCCATCCTGATGGTCTTCCTGGGCCTATAGCCTACACCTGGGGACTAGCCGTGAAGGAGCAGAACTGGACTGAGATTTAAATGCCTTGGATGGGCTGGGTGGTGGTGGCGCATGTCTTTAACCCCAGCACTTGGGAGGCAGAGGCAGGCAGATCTCTGTGAGTTTGAGGCCAGCCTGGTCTACAGAGCTACTTCCAGGACAGTCAGGGCTGTTACACAGAGAAACCGTCTTGAAAAATCAAAAAAAGAAAGAAGAAGAAGAAGAAGAAGAAGAAGAAGAAGAAGAAAAAGCCTTGGATGAGAGAGGCTAACCTAGTGAAAAAGTCCTGGAGGCTGAGTAAGAACGACTTGGAACTGGAAAAGCTGAGTTCTAGTTAGGAGAGCTAGGAAAAAAGGGGTTAGCAGGGTTTTCCTGAGCCACAGGGTTTCAAGCATACAGAAAGCAGAGATGTGAGGCTAGACGGAGTTGAAAAGGTGGACCGGGGCCCCAGGGAGCAAAGCAAGGACAGCAGCGAAGAGTCAAGGAGAAGAAACAGGGATGCTGAGCATCTCTGCCTCGCCTAGGACCTTACCTGTACCAGTCAGCCGCAGGAGACACAGGTACAGCTCACTTCGGGTCTGGTTAGCAACAGACTGTAGCTCAGTCCAAATTGGAGTAAATAAGGCAGCGGATGCCGCAGAGCTACGTGACTCCTTGGGGGCGGGACAAACACCTCCCGCACTGGCCCCGCCCTCTCCCCAGGACTGGTCTGGGGTAAGGCCACGCCTTCAGAGGTGGAGCAGTGAGGTGGAGTGACTCCTCCGCAGGGTCCCCAAGGTTGTTAAAGACGATGCCCCTCCCACATCATGGGGCCCCCTGCAGCCAGAACCGTAGAGGAATGAGATGGACCTTGTGTTTGTCTCTGCCGCGAATCCATGTTTTGCTGTGCTAGGCATTATGCTGAATGTTGGGGATTAAGCCCCGTCTAGAGAAGAGTCATGGAAGCAATCAGCAGGTGGGAGGTGGCACGGATGCCCATCTACCAGGGTGCCCCAGTTCGAGGCAGGGAATAATGAAATGGAGTTCCTGTTCTCTGGCCCACATTTACCAGTGCCTACCCCCTGGGGGTTGGTAAAAGCAAGTGAATGGAGTCTTTTCTGTTCCCCCTAGGCAGGGATCCAGGGAACAGGCAGTCCATTGCCCATTATTTGTGGAAGCAAGAGACTCAAGCAAAAAAAAAAAGCAGACAGCCCTGGCTTTAGCCTCAAGAGGAGGTGGTGAGGGTGTGAAGGGTACCCAGGCTGGAGGGCTGAGCTGCCTCCCTGACTTCACCTGCCCACTCCTACCTCAAAAATAAGATACAGTGGACTTAAGGAGTACATTAAATATACTTTATTTAAATAGCATAAAACACAGTTGGCTCTATCCCAGTTAGTCCTATTACCGGGGGTAAGGGACCCTGAAGGAAAAGGGAACCAAGTGGAGTCCAGCTTTCAATTTCTTTGACAGGTTGCCGGCGCTAGTCTCAAACTCCTGAGAGTAAACAATCCTCCTGCCTCGGCACTGGAGCAGCTGGAAGTTCAGGTGCACAGCACTAGCCCACTCTTTCAGTTCATTAGCTCAGAAACTCCAGCAATCCTTGCAGCTCCTTGCAGCTCTTCACTACTTCGGGGACAGACAGCAGAGTCTGGGAAGAAGCAAAGAAAGTGGCTGTGAATCACAGTGCTGAGGCCAAAGCTCTGGCCTGTGAGGCGGAGGAGAGAAACCCACTGGAAGAGCTGTGCTCCTCAGTACTCCTGAGGCCAGGTCCCGGTACCTCCCTCATTTTTACCTCGTAAATATGCTGAATGGTGTCATCAAGTTTCTTTAACTCAGTGTCAGAGCGCCGAAGGTTCTCCTCAAGGATGTTCCTCTAAAATGCAAACAGGCTTCATAAACCCTACACGTAAAGACCACAGCTAGAGAAGACACAGGCAATATGGCAGGGCGCTTGCTTGTGGTGGAAGGAAACAATTCCTTACATGGCTCTGGTACTTGACCATCAGTTTTGCTTTCTCATTTTTCATCTCGAGGAACATGACCCTCAGCTTGTCCACCTATAAATATGTCCAGATTAATAGGGGCACAGCCTGGTGCCCCCATGAGGTGCCCAGATCCTTTGTTAATCCCGAATTACTTCCTGTGAGAGAGACACTTTCTCCTGGATCCAGTTAGTAGCTATCAGCTGACAGCTAGGGTCTAGCTGGCCCTCCAAGGCTTCCTGGAGCACTTTATTCTCTGTCTCTGCATGCCGCAGTGAATGTGTGAGCTCAGTCACCTCCTTCCTGAGACTCTGGGAACAAGAGCAGAGGTAACCCAACAGCACCCAGGGCCTTTCTCTCCCTATCCCATCAGGCAGGAGAAGCACAGGCCCCACACAACGTCACGAGACACATACTATGAGCTCACTACTCTTGTCTATCTGCCCGAGGATCTTCTCGCTCTGCTTCTGTATCAATTCCTGGAGCTCCTTTTCATTCTGTGAAGAAAAAAAGAGAAGAGAGAAAACACTGAGGAAAGGCTACCTTCTTTTACAGTCCTTGCCAGACGGCAGGACAGCATCCCTGAGCTGTGCTCAGCCCTGGGGACTAGTTCATCAGTCCACTTTTTCTTCAGGGCCAAGAAGCAAGGCAGGCACATCTTGGTTCCAGTTCTGCTTCAGTTCCAGGCTTCCCTGCTGGGTCTGCTTGAACGTGACAGGTCAGCCAAAGTCTCAGATATCAAATGTCTGGCCCCAAAAGGGCAAAACTAGGGCAGTAGCTGGAAAAGCCCTACTACCTAGATTCCTAGAGAGTGGCTCTCAGTGGGCCAGTGGAGCCGCCCCAGTTCTTCGTCGCCCCACTTTAAGGTCCCTCTGTCACCTTGTAGCACAAGCACAAGGTCTGGTTCAGCTTCTCTATGTCTGCATCCTTTGCCTTCTGGGCTTCCTGGTGCTCTTCTTCTTGGTCCTGCAGTCTGGTCTGCAGTTCACAGCTACGGAAGGGAAGTGGGCATCATCCCTGCACCCTGCCATCAGCACGAGGGCTGTCTCATAGACCCATCATTAACACCACTCACATTTTTCTCTGCAGGGCCCCAACAGCTTCTTCTCTAGACTCCTGCAGCAGAGAACACAGGCTCTGAAGCTCCAGTAACATAGTACTCATCTCTGCCAGGCTCTTCTCCAGGTCTGGGGTCTCTGAAAGAGAAAGTCCTAGATAGAGGTGCAGCCCTTCTGCCTAGGACGGGGTACACAACCACTGTTTCCACAACTTCATGTTCCTACCCACAGGGTTTCAGTATCCGGAACACTACAGATCCCAAAAGACAGAAATAAAACAAGCCCAAGTAGAATCGAGGTTTTTAGAGCAAAGCACTTCTCTCTGCTTTCGTCTCTGCTCATCACTACCACACTTGGAGAAAGGAGGCATGGTCCCTGGAGCCCGTCCTAACCTGTAGGCTGGGGGGACATGGCCGATGCTACTCGGGTGAAAGCACTCTTATCACTTCCAAGCAATGGCACGGGAACCGGTTCTGGCTCTAAAGTAAAAATAAAGCAGGAATGTTCAGCAACCTAGAAATTCAAGGCCACCCTGAGCTACCTGAGACACTATCTCTAAAAAACAAACAACAAAAAATATGGAGCATAGAGAGGGTCTCTCTGGTGACCCAACCAAGGGACTGCAGCAGTGGTCATGGTCAGACAAGTCTAGTGGCATGCATCTGTGCCAGCTGAATCCCAAGGTCTTCACCTTCATCTGCCACTGCTGTCAGGGTGTTGTCTGAAATGGTACTGTCATTGGGTAGAGGGTGTTCCTGGGCTGGAGCACAGCCTGTACTGGGTAGAATGACCTCTGATTCAGCCTAAGGTCAAAGGAGAAAAACAAAATCAGCTGTTGAGTTGTATCTAGGGTGATTTCCTGAGCTCTGAGAGGCTCCTACCCTTCCAGAGCGAGCTTCCACTCCACCTTCCAAAGGTCCTACCTCCAGCTTCTCACAGTGCCTTTCCCCCGAACATGCTAAAGCAACATTTAGAATGAAAATCAAAACCTTACATCTTTTAGCCCCGACTGTCCCTTCACTTATATATGGGGGAGGAAGGCCTGCCTTTCATCCTTACCTGTGATTCTCACTACCCACGACTTGGCAGCCAACACTGTCATTAGTTCACCACTGGTATCCTTACTCTCTTTTTTCAATGTTCTCTAAAATATTTTTATTGTTATTTATGTATGTATATGTGTATCTGTCTGTATGAGTGAGGACAGATGGATGTCAGATCCCCTGGAGCTGGAGTTACAGGCAGTTGTGAGCTGCCAGGTGTGGGTGCTGAGAATTGAAATTCAGATCCTATGAGGTCTTAACCATCTCCCCAGGCCTGGCATCATTTACTTTCAAATACAGCAGGTACTTCCCAGATCTACTTACCGGGCCTGTTTGATACTGATGATCAGGCACTTAGCAAACTTTTTCTCCTGGATCATGACCTTGGATTATGACCTTCCTTCACAGATAGGCCTTTCTTCAACTCACAGTCTTTCCTTAACTCTTGGCCCTTTTTTGACTCTGCTTCCACCCCAAGTGCTTTACTTGTAGAACTCTACAAAACCCCCACTTCAGATCGTCATTTCTACATGGATGACTCTTCAATCCCTTTCACTTAACTGGATTTTTCCCCAGTCTCTGTGCCCAAAGAAAACCTCTGATGATCTACCAGAATGTCCCACACTGAAAACTAGCGTGTATAAAGCTAAGTTCACTATTTTCTCTATTTCACTCTCATCGCTGTTCTAGATCCTAACAGGCAGCAGACTGTAGCCTGCCAACTGCTCTCAGTGCTTCAGGACACACGGTTTCCCTCAGTACTGTCAGTGGCTACTCCTGAGCTGCAAGGCAAAGCTGAATAATTGAGACAGAGCCAGATGGCCCACAAGGCTAGACATTTGTGATATATGATATGGTCCCTGGATGGGAAAAGTACGCCAGGTCCAGTTCTAGACATCAGGGTCACTTTCTGATGATTTTATGATCACTGGTCACTATTCTGCTTCTACATCTGCCACCAAGTTCAGTTATTTACAAATCCTATATTTTTCATTTTCCCTCTTTTGATGTGTGTATGTGTGGTGTGCATGCATGCATGCATGCATGTATGTATGTATGTATGTATGTATGTATGTGTGTCTCTTCATATGTGTATGTGTAGACCTAAAGTTGATGTCAGGAATATTTTTTTTTTTAAGACAGTGTTTTTCTGTGTAACAGCTATGGCTGCCCTGGAACTCTTTGTAAACCAGGCTGGCTTCGAACTCAGAGATCTGCCTGCCTCTGCCTCCTGAGTGCTAGAATTAAAAGCTTACGCCACCAATGACCAATGATTTTTATGTATGTATTTATTTGTGATTTTGAGGCAGGGGCTCTCTACATAGCCCTGGATCACTGGACTAAAGGTGCATGCCACCACCACCCAGCTGTGTATAACTTTCTACATATAGGGTTTTTTGTTTTGGTTTGTTTTTTTGTTTTTCGAGACAGGGTTTCTCTGTAGCTTTGGAGCCTGTCCTGAAACTAGCTCTTGCAGGCCAGGCTGGCCTCGAACTCACCGAGATCCATCTCCCTCTGCTTCCCAAGTGCTGCGATTAAAGGCGTGCGCCACCACTGCCCAGCTTCTGCATATAGTTTTCATATTTCCTCTGGCTGATGGGCTTTCCTGTATGCCTACCCTTCCCTATAAACTTCTAAACATTGACAGCCAAGGTCAGTAACTTGCTTTGAGAAGACATCCTAATTCTCAAAGGTAAAAATGACCAATCATGTCAGATCATAATCTTAAATCACAATGGCAACTTTATATCTGTCTGTCTTCCCTGCAATTCACTGCAGAACTTCTAACATTTTATGTGTTCAGCCCCCAGTTGGAGAAGAGGATCTTGGTTGTACCTCTAACTGTTGAATAAACTAATTAATGCTAAATGTTGAATAATATCAACCACTTCTCCACATACACTGGAGAAGCCAAAAAAAGCAAGGCTAAATTTCTTTTTTTCCTCTCTCTCTTTGTTTTTTTCAAGATAAGGTTTCTCAGCTTGGCAGTGGTGGTGTACACCTTTAATCCCTGCACTCATGAGACAGAGTATCTCTGTGAGTTCGAGGTCAGCCTGGTCTATAGAACAAGTTCCAAGACAGTCTCCAAAGCTACACAGAGAATAAAATAATAATAATAATAAAACAAAAAAAAAACAGAGTTTCTCTGTGTAGCCCTGACTGTTCTGGAACTCACTCTGTAGACCAGGCTGGACTTGAACTCAGAGATCCACCTGGCTGTCTCCCAGGAGACACCATTGCCTAACTAAATTTCTTTCTTTAAACACTAATAAGCAAAGAAAATTAATACAAGTGCCTAAGGACAGCAAGTGTGTCAGGAAAACAGGAAGACACCATGGAAGGTTTTAATAGAAAAGAAGAAAGCATTTCAAACTGAAAACAGAAGAGAGTAGATATGGGTATGGGACTATCTAGAGCGAGGCGTGAATGGAAATGAGATGTGTGGTGTACGAGCAGCCTACCTGGACCAAAAGGCTTGGAAACTGGAAGGCAGGAGAAGGTGTAAGTGACAGGCTAGAGAGGTCCTGAAGATGACTTAAAATCATTGATGGTCACAGAATGAAGCAAGACTGGGGTTTTCAAGAAGTCTGCTATACAGGTGGGAGAGGTGGTTCAGCAGTTAAGAATGCTTTCTGAAGCTCGGCGGCACTCGGAGGCAGAGGCAGGTGGATCTCTGTGAGTTTGAGGCCACCCTAGTCTACAAAATGAGTTCCAGGACAGTATCCAAAGCTACAGAAAAACCCTAGCTTGAAAGACAAAACAAAAAAGAATGCTTTCTGAGCTGGGCAGTGGTGGTGCATGCCTTTAATCCCAGTACTCGGGAGGAGATCTCTGTGAGTCCATATCTAGCCTGGTCTACAGAGTGGGTTCCAGGACAGTCAGGGATACATAGAGAAACCCTGTCTCTAAAATAACAAACAAACCAAAAGAACACTTCCTGCTCCCATTGTACCCACATGGGCATTTCACCATAGCTGGTAACTCCAGTTCCTGGGAATCCAACACCCTCTATGGTCTCCACAGCACCTGCACACACGTATACTCACCTAGTGTACACACATAATCATAAGTAAAAAAATAAGAGAATCTTTTTTTTAAAAAGGTCTATTCTATATACAAAAGATATAACTGGTGGATTGGGGAATAGAAAGAAGCTCAGTGTAGAGCGTTTGATGACGCTCAGCAGTAGAGTGCTGTCTGATTTGTGCAGCCCCAAGGCCAATTCTTAGAACTAAAAATGAAAAAGAAAAGAGAAAAAGATACAATGGCAGGGAAGAAAACCCACTGTCTTGCCTTGTTCTCCTTTAGCTTTGCCTGTAAGAAGAGGCTGAGACTCTGTAGCTGCTGGATCAGCAACCTCAGCTCTTGAGAATGCTGGGATGTCTTCTCCAGGGCCTGTTTCTCATGCCTTGCTGTAGTGCTGGCCAGCTCAGCCCTGAAATTCAGGACCCCAAAGGTGAGCAAAGACCACTGACTCTGAGCACTTCTCTCAGATCCTCTTTTTCTAGGAGAGAGGGACTTAACACTCCCATGGTTCTCTTCAGGGAGACTTTGGCTTCTGGAAGCATGGGTGGAAACACAAAAAGGCAGCAGGTTCTTACTTCAGGTTCTGCACAGTGTCCCTGAGGGTCTCGCATTGCAGGCTGCGCTCCCGCAGCACTTCTAGTGTGCCTCTCAGCTGACATTCGATCTGGCCCAGCTCCAGGTGAGCAACTTGACTCTCTTGGTCTGCAAACTGGACAGAAGGGAGAAGGAAGGAGAGGAAGGGATAGAAGGAAGAAAAGATGGAGAAAAGGAGGGAAGGAGGAAAGGAAGAAAGAAAAAGAGAAGGATAAAAAGAAGAAAGGGAGGAAGAAGAGGGAAGGATGCAGGAATGGAGGGAAGGAGATAGAAAAGGAGGAGAGGGAACTTTAGAGCATGGACAGAGGCTCTCTCCAGTCCAGTCTTTAACTTCCTTCAACCCCAGCAGGCAAGAGTCACACTCCTGAGGTTTACTCACCCCTTCTCCAAGCTGAACTGCTTACCTCCAGGGTCTCCTTCAGATCCTGCACCTCCTTGGCCAGCACAGCCCGCTGATGCTGCAGCTGTGCTTGTGTGTGTTGTAGTTCCATTTCTTTCTTTTGCCATCTGCCAATAGACCATCTATTAGATCCCATTCAGGCCTTCATCTGGGCCTCTTGCCACAATAACCTGATAGGACTCACTGAGCAGTCTGCTCCTTGTTGCTCTGGGTAAGCTGACACAGCAGCTCATCCTTCGCGGCCAGGTCCTGGACACAGTGGGTATGCTGACTCTGTAGGTCTTTCAGCTGGCTCTCTGTGCTGGTCAGACTCTGCAGCTGAGCCTGGAGCTCTAGATCAAAAGTATCCTGATGATACCATGGGAGCCTAAGTCAGGACCCTACCACCACCACCACACACCGTTTTGTCCCAAATCATGTGCTCCATCGAAACCTCCCTACTCTTCTGCCACACAACAAGCAGGCCAACTGTTTATACGCACCTGCACACACAAGTGCGCACACACTCACACACGCACCTGTGGTAAGGTGACTATTTTCCAACTTCAGCTGTTCTATTTGGCCTTTACAATCCTCTAGATGGGCAGAGACTTGTTCAAGCTCCTTTGAAACCTAGAAAAGACAGATTCCTTCCTACAGTTCCTCCTGAGGCAAGAACTCCAGGACTCAGTGCAGCTTTTCCTTACAGTTAACAGTGCAAACTTCCAGAAGAGCAACACTGCAGAAAATGAAGCTGATCCAGGGAACAAGTAGAGACAAGAAAATTACAGAAGCGAAGGCACTGGGATCAAAGGAAACAACTGAGCTCCTGATGTCTTAAAGCCAAACAAGGTGAAACAGGACCTAAGCAGCCCCACCCCAAGTTACCTGCTTCTTTTCCTCGACTGCAGCATCACGCTCCTGAAGGGCCTGCCGGCTCTTGATTGTGAGCTTCTCTGTGAGTCCTCGAGCCCGACTCAGCAAAGCTGCCCATGTCCCATACTACCAAAGAAATTAGATCAGTAGAGCACACCCAAGGATGGAAAACTGCCTCTGAAGAACTGGTTGTGATGGCCCCAAATACTCACATCCAGTTTGACTGATGTCCAGTCCTGCTGCAAGGCAGAAGTCAGACTCACTGTCTGCTGAGCCAGCTCCTCCTGCTCTGTGTGAAGCTCTGTCTGGAAAGCAACGATTATGGAGGCAGCTAAGTGGGAGTATGGGACCATCTTGTCGGTGTCATCAAGAGCTCCAAGAACAGAAGATGCCCTAAGATTACCTAAGAAGTTGGGAGTAGTGGTACACACCTTTAATCCCAGCACTCAGGAGGCAGAGATAGGCAGACCTCTGTGGGTTCAATGTCAGCCTGGTCTACACAGCAATTTCTCAACTATACAGTGAGGACCTATCTCAGAAAAAAGGAAAAGACAATTACCAGTTGGGTCTGGGCCTCCTGTAGAAGGCCTCTGAATGTCCGCATTGATGTCAAATCCTGTTCCAGTTGGCTGATGCGATGGCTGGCATGTGCACGGAAAGCCTCCAGTACTGCCTCTGCCTGTTTAGGGCAAAGGTTGCAAGGACTCAGTGTGTAAAAAGAAAACAGCACAGAAGGCCATAAACATAGATACCCCAGCAGCTCTTTTTTTGTTGTTTTTGTTTTGTTTGTTTGTTTTTCAAGACAGGGTTTCTCTGTAACTTTGGAGCCTGTCCTGGAACTAGCTCTTGTAGACCAGGCTGACCTCGAACTCACAGAGATCTTCCTGCCTCTGCCTCCCGAGTGCTGGGATAAAAGGCGTGCACCACCACCGCCCAGCACCCCAGCAGCTCTTAACTCCCCAGGTCAGGCAGTTCTACGTCAAGTCACTCCCACAGAACCTTCAAGTGGATACCTGCATCCAAGACGGGTCTCCGGCCACCTTACCGCATCTTTGCCTTTCAGGGCCATTTCCTCTCTGTGCCTCGCCTCCTCCCTTTCTGTTCTGAGGCTCTGGAGCTTTGCCCTCAGCTTCTTCAGGACATGAGAGCAGGAGGAAATCAGGGTGTCCGCACGCTGAGACTACAGAAGAGGAAGGAGATACTATGTCTTATGCCTTCTTCTTTACTTAAGGTCGACTTCATGATGCTTACCTCCTGACTCACTGTCATCCTGTCTTCTGTCATGTGTGTCAGGGACAGGTGCAGAAAGGATATCAGCTCTCTAGAGACTAGCAGCCATGATTGCTGTGGAAAAGAAGACAGCAAGGTTATATCAAATGTAGTCATTAAGCAAGAAGGGACATTGTAGGAAAAAAAGCCATTGACTGTCCCCAGTTCTAAATTCCAAATAGTAAGACATCCCTGAGAAAGGTCTGGGCTGTTCCCTTCACTGCCACCGCTATGTATCACCATCTACTAACCACCCAGGACCCACCATTTATCTTCACAAGGGCCCCCAGTGGCATAAGCTCAACCAACACTTACCATGACATTCCTGGCTTGCAGCAAGGCCTGTCTAATCTCTTTGCTGTCCTGAAGAAGTTTAGGTGTCTTAGTGACCTAGCCACAGAAATAATGGCACTTTTTAGATGGATAACACACACCAGCAGCCTCTGATGCCCCCTCACGCCAATGACTTTCATATGAGATGAGAAATCAGACTCACAATCAGATGAAGGCAAGTGACAATGAAAAACCTAGAGGGGGCTGGAGATAATGGCAAGGTGCTTGCCTTGCAAATAGAAGGGCCTAAGTTTGACTACTTGGAGTCCAAGTAAAAGGCTGAGTGTGCGGCTAGAGAGACGGTTCAGTGGTTGAGAGCACTTGCTATGCTCTTCTTATGTTCTACCCTTCTTCCAGAAGACACAGGTTCAGTCCTTAGGACCAGCTCTGAAATCAGGTGGCTCAAAACTGCCTGTAACTCCAGACCCAGGCGATCAGATCTCTGGCCTACAAGTGTCTGGCCTCTGCAGATACTTGTAGACATATGGTGTACCGTACATACACTCAAGCACACACATACACATAAATGATAAGTAAAACTTTTTTTTTTAAAGTCAGGTGGTAGTGGTGTCCCCTTTTAAATCTTTCCGCTGTGTTGTGTACATGAAGCAAGTGTGCTCTACCACTAAGTTATGTATCTCCAGTCTGAAAGCAGGCAGCTTTTTAGTGGAAAAAAGGTTATGGAAAGTGGATTGAAGGGTACAGGGAAGGAGGGAGACAGGGAGAAAGGTCAGGAAAGATCAATCAACAAAAACATTGTTTGAAAATGTTATAATGAAGAAGGAAGCCAGGTGGTGGTGGCACATACCTTTAATTCCAGCACTCAGGAGGCAGAGGTGGGCAGAGCTCTGTGAATTTAAGGCCAAACTAGTATACAGAGCAAGTTCCAGGACAGCCAGGGCTATACAGAGAAGAAACCCTGTCTCTTAAAAAAAAAAAAAAGCCATGGGCTGGAGAGATAGCTCCGTGGTTAAGAGCATTGCCTGCTCTTCCAAAGGTCGTGAGTTCAATTCCCAGCAACCACATGGTGGCTCACAACCATCTGTAATGAGGTCTGGCGCCCTCTTCTGGCCTGCAGACATACACGCAGACAGAATATTGTATATATAATAAATAAGTAAATAAATAAATAAATGCCATAATAAAACCAATGTATCTTAACTAAAATATAAAATAAACCAGAGACCAGAAAGATGACTAGACAATTAAGAAGATAGGGAGGGGTTGAGTCTCTAACACCCACTTAGAGCTTACAACCATCCATCTGGGCATCTGGCACCCTCTTTTGGCCCCGATGGGCACCAGATGCACATGTGGTACATACATGCAGGCAAAACATACACATACAATAAAGATTTTTTTCCCTTAATTAAAAAAGGCAGCTTAATTAAAAATGGCTCAGCAGTTACACATTCTGGCTGCTTCTCTAGAGGATCCAAGTTTCATTTCCAGCGCCCACATTGAGACTCATAATTGTCTATAACTGTAGTTCCAGAGGATCAGATGCCCTCTCCTGGCCTCTTCAGGCACCAGACACACAAAGGCAAAACCCACACATTAAAAAGAAAAAATAGCCGGGCGGTGGTGGCGCACGCCTTTAATCCCAGCACTCGGGAGGCAGAGGCAGACGGGATCTCTGTGAGTTCGAGACCAGCCTGGTCTACAAGAGCTAGTTCCAGGACAGGCTCCAAAACCACAGAGAAACCCTGTCTCGAAAAACAAAACAAAACAAAACAAAAAAAAAAGAAAAGAAAAAATAATCATTACACCATCACAAGTTTACGCATGCCAAAATGCCAGCTTTTTACCCCGTCTCCTGGGGATGGAGGGCAGGTCTTCAGGCATGCTCCCATGCACTTCACCAACTGACCACTTTCTAACTTCCTCCTTGCAGGGCTAGAAAATGAACTTAGGCCTCATCTATGGTAGGCACCTGCTCTATGACAGGGCTATATCCCTGCCCTCTTTAAATTATTTCTATTTTCTTAATTTTTGATTACATGTATACATGTATTACATTACAGACCTGTGTGTGTCTGTGCACATGGGTGCAGATACCCAGAGGTCAGAGATATCAGATTTCCCTGGGGCTAGAATTACAGGTGGTTGTGAGCTGCCAGATGTAAATTCTGGGAACAGAACTCTGGTCCTCTGAAAGAGCAGAATATGCCCTCAACCACCAAGTCATCTCCAACCCCTATTTTCTTACTTTAGTTGTCTACTTTCTTATGGCAGAAAAAAAATCTTCGCAAGAGGCTAGATTTGGTAGCAAACAGACTATAATCCTAGCCCTAGGGAGGAGGAGGCAAGATGGTCACGAGTTTGCTGCCACTTGGGTTACAAAGCAATATCGTGTTCAAAAAAGAGTAGGAGTTTTCGTTAGCACCCAAAGGAAGACATTATAAGGGCACTGCAGAAGCAGCAGTGCTGAGTCACTGAGCACTGCAGTCTGGCTCTCAGCAGGCGGTCACATTACCCTCGGGTCTCTGCAGTTTACAGCCCCCTTCCCCAGCAAAGCCATCTATCTATGGCATTGTGCAGAAAGGCACGAAGTAACCCCCAAGTCCTGGGCAGGACCACACACACTGCTCCAAGCTGGGCAGTCAGGCAGGTGATGAGATTAATGTGAAGAGGCAGCCGAGCGGCAAGGACATGCATGGTGATGGCAAATGGCTGAAGGGATGCCATTTCCTTTCTCTGGTTCTGCTTCAGTGGCCTCCCAAAGGACCTGGCAGCTTCAGAGGAAAAGGATAGAAGGCAGATCTGAGGACATGAAATGAGGCCAAGGACAAGGAAAAAGATACAAAGAAATTTCAAGAAAGAAATTGGTCAGCTAGAGAAACAAGGAACCCATGGTTTCCTGGTCTGGGGAGAAAGGTAAAGTTACTTTAACAATACTTGCACGTGAAGGGAGGCTTTGTGGGCACCATCTCTTCCAAGCATCAATCACTGTAGTTACTATAGCCACATCCTGACATCTTCCATTCTTTCCCCAACACTATTCTCTTTCTTCCTAAGTGTGATGTCACAGCTAGCGTCCTCTAGAACAGTGCTCTTTATCAGCAACAACAAAACTAAAACAAAACAAAAGACAGGGTCTTGCATAGCTCAAACTGGCCCTTAGCTCAAGGGCAGCTGAGGCAGACCTTCAACTCCCTATCCTCCTAGTCTTCCTAGTTCCACTTCCCAAGTGCTGGACTTACAGTACACACAATCATGTCCTGCTAGAACACAGGTCTTTAAATTACTTTCCTCTTATTCCCAGGAACCACATCAGCACATCAGACAGTTCACAACCACCTGTAACTCCAGCTCCAAGAGAATCTCTAGCCTCCAAGGGTACCTGCACATGAAAAATAAACCTTAAGCGGTATATATATATATATCTTAAGAGAAATAATTTCCTCTCATACCTAAATACCTCCTGTTTTGTTGTTGTTGCTTTTCACAATATTTTCAGTACCTTTACTTATGTGTGTGTGCACATGTGCAGGTCAGAGGACAACTGGCAGCAGCTGGTTCTGTCTGCCACATGGATGCTGGGGATCAAACTCAGGTCATCAGGCTTGTTGCAAGCACCTTTACCCATCATGCCATCTCAACCTTTACCCATCATGCCATCTCAACCTTTACCCATCATGCCATCTCAACCTTTACCCATCATGCCATCTCAACCTTTACCCATCATGCCATCTCAACCTTTACCCATCATGCCATCTCAACCTTTACCCATCATGCCATCTCAACCTTTACCCATCATGCCATCTCAACCTTTACCCATCATGCCATCTCAACAGTCCTTTTCTGGCTTTTTTTTTTTTTTTAAAGAAAAAGCCATCTCTCCAGACCCCTTCTCTCAACTCTTTTGTGTGTGGTTTTTCAAGACATGGTTTCTCTGTGTAACAGCCTTGGCTGTCCAGGAACTCTCTCTGTAGCCCAGGCTCTCGAACTCAAGAGATCTATCTGTCTCTATGGATCTGGGTGCTAGAATTAAAGACTGACGATATGTACCACCATGCCCGGCCACCTCTCAATTTCTGGGAGTGTCTCACCCTGAAGTCCAGCCTGGTCTGGAACTCATTAAACAGATTAGGCTGCTCTCAAACTTGTGTCAAACCTGGCTCTGCCTCTTGAGTGCTTGGACTGTTCATCGCCATGCCAGCCAGGGTCCCTGTGCAGTCCTACACATGCTCCCTCATATGATTCATGACCATTATCCATTCCAGCAACACCAAAGTCCTTCTGCTAAATAATAGGCCTAACCAAGGCATGTCATCCAAGACTAAGAACTCCTTTGGGGACATATGCCAAAAATCTTTGTGAGCTTTCACCAGAAATGTTTAATAAGGGGCTGGCAAGATGGCCATGCAATCCCGTCAACTCGAGTCCTATCCCCAGAACAAAAACAATGGATGAAGAGAATAAATTCCCAAAAGATAGCCTCTGGCCTCCAGGTGCTGTGTCTTGTACCTGTCTGTCCATCCGTCTGTCCGTCTGTCTGTCTCATTTCTCTCTCTCTCTCTCTCTCTCTCTCTCTCTCTCTCTCTCTCTCTCTCACACACACACACACACACACACACACACACGCTTAATTAGCTGGGCATGATGACACAAGCTTGACCATATCCCATCACCTAGGAGACTAGATCACCATGGGTTCTAGGACAGTCTGGGTTACAGTGCCACCTTGCCTCAAAAGCACCAAAAGAAAAAGTTGGTTGAGCTTGGTGGTACATGCTTTTAATTCTAGCACTCAGGAGCAGAGGAAAGCAGATCTCTGTGAGTTCTAGGCCAACCAAGGGCAAATGATAGATACTGTTTAAAACTTTTCTTGCTTTGGGCTAAAGATACTGCTCTGGACTTTCCCAGGACACAGAGGTCCTGGGTTCAATTCTGAGCACCATAGAAATAAGTGAGTCCTGGTCAACAAAGCTAGTTCCAGGACAGGCTCCAAAGCTACAGATAGACTGTCTCAAAAAAAAGGAAAGAAATAAGTAACTCTGTTTACTTGTCCTGCCTTGGGAAAGTCTGGATGCACTAAGTACAGTAAGTACCAAAAGCATATAGGTATGTCGGACTTTTTTGTTTTTGTTTTTTGTCTTTTGAGACTGGGTTTTTCTGTAGCTTTGGAGCCTGTTCTGGAACTAGCTCTTGTAGACCAGGCTGTCCTTGAACTCACAGAGATCCACCTGCCTCTACCTCCTGAGTGCTGGGATTAAAGGTGTGCGCCACCACTGCCTGGCTTTTTTTTTTTTTTTTTAAGTATGTCCAGATCTTCTTCTTCTTCTGTATATAGCCCTGGCTAACCTGGAACTTGCTCTGTGGACCATGTTGGCTTCAAACTCAGAGATCAGCTGACTGTTGGAATTAAAGGCATGTGCCACCACCATCTGACAATCTTCAACTTTTTTTTTAAATGTTTTTTTTTCAAGATAAGTTTTCTCTGTGTAACCTTGGCTGTTCTGAAACTCACTCTGTAGACCAACCTGGCCTCAAACTCATGGAGATTCATCTGCCTCTGCTTCCCAAGTGCTGGAATTAAAGATGTGGACCACCACTGTCCAGCCTTCAACTTAAAAAATAAATAAATAAAATAAAAAGACAGGCTAGCCCCAAACTCTATAGCCCAGGCTGGCCTTGAATTTTAGGTCATTTTTAGGTCATCTTGCCTTAGCCTCCCAAAACTTGGTATTATATGCATGCCTGGCTCAAGTTCCCAGTTTTTGCACATAGTCTAAGGCTGACTGAGTCTGTAGCCAAGGCATCCTTTTTTCCCTCGGGCAGCCTCTCAGCTTACTTTCTAAGGCAGAGGGGCCACTGGGATCCTCCGAGCTCTCAGTCAGAAGATCGTACCTCACTCGGAGAGCAGTCAGTCTGTGTGCTACTGTCTTGAGAGTCCTGGTGCGGGAGAGGGAGCTGCCTCTTCCAGGCTTGTAGCTGGTGGGAAAGAACTTCCAGCATAACAAGGGAGTTCAACAGGTTCTCTTCCAGGTCGTGTCGGGACAAGGCAGTCAGATCCAAAGGACCGCAGCTACCCCAGGAAAGCAGAAAAGAAGACAGGAAGGAGAGAGATGTGAGTGGCAGGTCTAGGGATCAGTGCTCTAGAGGCGCAGGTCTGGAGGGGACACTTACCCCAAGAGGAGGCGCTCTGTCTCTGAAGCACTGTGCTTGGTGCCTGCTTCTGCTGGTGCTGGAGGAGTAAAAGAAGTTCCCACAGAACAGGTGGAGAGGGGTGTATTGCCAACGGCTGCATCCTGAAGCACAGCAGGAAAGGATAGCCTCTGGCGGAGATTCTGTAGCATGACTGACGTATTCACACCATTTTCTAGCCAGGCCAGTGGGGACATCCAAGTCTCTGAATCTAAGCCAGGAATCCTACTAGCATCTTCTCTAGTTGGGCCTGGAGCTTCCTGGGGTCCCATTTCCACTAGACTTGATGTCAGAGATACAGATGGGACGTCTTCTGCATTTGCAGCCAGTGCTTGATGTCCCGATTCAACCTCCTCAGGGAATGTGGGAAAGCTTGTTTCCTGTATAACTCTGTACTCAACAGTTTCCTCCCCTGGATCTACGTGATCAACGGGTAAATCTTCAGTCAAGGCCACAGAGAAAGTCAAGACATTTTCAGAAGGTACTAAGTGCTCAGTTGCAGCTTCAGTGTTAACGCCTTGTAGGTTTTCTTCAGAGCAGTGGAACTGTTCAGAACAGGGTTCTGGTGGATATTCTGGGAGGTGAGACGGAGGGTCCTGAGATGTAGGCTGCTCAGGCCTAACAGAAGCAACTTCTGTAAAGCTGTCTTCCATACAGGGCGCCACCTCCTTCTCCACCAGATCCTCCAGCCCCGAAGACTCCTTTAGAGAGCTGCTGTTTATCTCTGCTCTGGTATCTAAGGGGGCCTCAAGCATCAGGTCTTGCTGCTGCCCTAGTGGGAAGGGTAGAAGAACCATGGTCTCAATTAGACTTTCATCCATTGGTTCTACTACAAAGTCATCCATTGTGTCTGCTGCTTTCTCTGATGTACCAAGAGGAAAGGTGCTCTCGGGAGGTGGGTCAGATTCTCGCTGACAAGCTTCTGTGGACTTTGAAGAACTGGCCTGTTCTGAAAGGCAGTTGTTCTCAGGACTGATAAAATCCACTGGAGATAAGCTGCTGTTCCTTTCCTGCCAAAACAAAAACAGTTGTCTAAGGCAGTCAATTTAGTCTTCAACATATGACCGTGGGCACAACATCATATCCAAACTCAGAAAAAGCAAAGAGTCCTCTTGTTATCTCTTCTGAGGTAAGAAGCTAGCCAATCCTGGCCGGTTACCACGCAGAACCAACAGTAGGGAAAGAAAACTAGGAAGCCACTTGGACCCTTAATGCATCCCACATATAAATGAGGATCCAGCTGTTAGCATAAACACTCCTAGCATATCTGTTCATATCAGCGGGAGATTTTAGCTCGAATATGACTTGGCCATATCTTTTTCTAAATCCAACCTACATCTAAGAGCTACGTAGGAGGACTAGTACAGGGCGCGCTATGTTTCAAGTGCTGTCAGAATCTAGAGTTACTATACGCAGAATAAAGCTTTTTTTAAAAAATATTTATTTATTATGTGTACAGTATTCTGCCTGCAGCATCAGAAGAGGGCCCCAGATCTCACTACAAATGGTTGGGAGTCCCCATGTGGTTGCTAGAAATTGAACTCAGGACCTTTGGAAGAGCAGTCAGTGCTCTTAACCTCTGAGCCATCTCTCCAGCCCTAGATAAAGCTTTTTTGTTTTTGTTTTCTTGTTGTTGTTGTTGTTGTTGTTGTTGTTTTATTGAGACGGGGTTTCTCTGTAACTTTGCTGCCTATCCTAGAACTCGCTCTCTAGACCAGGCTGGCCTCGAACTCAGAGATCCACCTGCCTCTGCCTCCCGAGTGCTGGGATTAAAGGTGTGCGCCACCACTACTGCCTGTCTTAGAACAGATAGTTTTTTTTGTTTTTTTCGAGACAGGGTTTCTCTATAGCTTTGGAGCCTGTCCCGGAACTAGTTCTTGTAGACCAGGCTGATGACTTCGAACTCACAGAGATCCGCCTGCCTCTACCTCTACCACCCAGCAAGATAAAGTTAATGAAATAGGGTTAGAGGTACACAGTTCAGTAGTAGTGTTTGCTTAGCAAGCACAAGGACCGAGGTTCAATACCCAGCACCACAAAATAAAATAACAAAGTCATGGTCCGAGGTGGGGGTGGAGAATAAACGTTCATATTTCAAAAGAATAAGAAGCTTTATGGTTCCCATTAAGAGAAAGACAAATGGATAGCAATTCTTCAGGACAATTTCCCCAGGCAAGTAAGTTCTTCAAAATGCCTTTAGAGAACCCTAGGGGTACCAGGCAGTGGTGGCGCTGGCCTTTAATCCCAGCACTTGGGAGGCAGAGGCAGGCGGATCTCTGAATCCCAGGACAAGTTAATCTGAGGTGAGTACCAGGACTACACAGAGAAATTCTGTCTCAAACAACAGCAACAACAATAGAAAAGACTTGACAAAAATACAGCTCGATAAAGGTAATCATGCAAGGTAATACTTAAAGTATTGGACCCAGGAAAATTCTGATTACTTCATAGGATACTGTCTCACTCTCCATAAATGAGCTTCATAAATGAGCCAGCGTAAGTATTTCTCGGGAATTTGGTAAAGGTCAAACCAACAGCTAAATAGAGATGCAGGTACTCAGTGGATTCGTTTTAACTACCCCGGGGCACCTCTCTGTTGGCCTGAATAGCTGTAAATGGAAGTCACGGAAGTAGAAGGCTTCATTATCGCTTTTAATTACGTTCCAGCCCTGGCCCTCTGTTCCTCTGAGCACTCGGCCTGGGCAAACAGCCCAGTTGAGAAGCTACCTGGGCGAATCTCACCTTCAGCTCCAGCTTGCGCAGGTATGGGGTCAACGAGGAGAACATCGGCGGCCTTTTCTCTGAATTGGTGAGGGCCCTGGACTGCAGTTTCAGCTCTCGGAGAGGAGTTCTCATAGCTGGTTTTCCCTGAGAGAGAAAGCGAGTGTGAGGAAACCTGGCTCAGGCAAGCGCGCCCCTCCTCTCTCCGGAAAATGTTTTTTACCCCCCCCCCCCCCCCGCAACCGCCGGGTCGCGGGGCCAACAAAGCATCCCGCTGCCCGGCTCCGATGGACTTCACCGGCGCCACGCCCTGGTACTGCCCTCTCCGCGGGCGTTCTCTCCTCACCGGTTGGGGCGAAGGCGACAAGCCGAGATTCAGTGTCTTAACCCTCCACATCTTCAATTTGTTCACTTTTCTGACTAAATCGACTTAGTCACATTGACCCGCCGACTTAATTTGAACCCGATACGCGCTTCCGGATTGGCTGTGGGGCCGCAGTACGTCGCGGGGGGGCGGGAACTGCGTTTGCCACGCCCCCAGGTCTCCACGCACTTAATCTAACGCCTGTTCTTAGGCTACCGGCATCAGGGTTGCGTGTCTTCCGGTCAGGGACATCGTGGGCAGCTGGAAAGTCAAGGAATCCTGTTTCAGTAGCTCTTTTCTCTCAGTTACCGAGTGAACGGCACTTCACGCAGGGTTGGGCTGTCCAGGTGTAGATGCCAGATCCATAGGTGCCCCACTTTGGCCTTCAGGTAAATGCCTCTTAAGAATTTTTGGGCCTTTCTTATATCTAACCTTAGAGCCTGCAACAAGATTACTAGAATAACAGCGGACATGTACTGTACACTTATGATTACCGTGGCACTCTTTTAAAGTGCTTGCTATATCATTAACTCATTCATTTTATACATAAAAAAATGAGTCAAAGATAATATAATTTGCACAACATACTACGAACACAGGCTTCTGTCTACTGAATCCCTCTGTAGTTAAACAGGGTCTCACTATGCAGCCTTGGCTGGTGTGGAGCTCAAACTCAGAGATGTGCCTGCCTCTGCTTCCTGAGTGTTAGAATTAAAAGTAGGTGGCATTGGGCCTGGCAGTGGTAGCACTTCTTTAATCCCAGCACTTGGGGAGGCAGAGGCAGGTGGATCTCTGTTGAGTTCAAGGCCAGCCTGGTCTACAAGAGCTAGTTCCAGGACAGCTAGGACTGTTACACAGAGAAACCTTGTCTCAAAAAACAAAACAAAACAAAACCCAAAAAAGTAGGTGGCATATTAACTGGAATTTATTAATCCATTTTTTATTAATAGCTGCACGTTTTGTTGAGATTGAACCTCAATACATAGCACAAGGTGGCCTCAAATTTGCTTCTGCCTCCAAATCAAATTTTTTGTTTATCTTGTATCAGGGTCTTGCTATATGGGTTAGGCTGGCCCTGAACTCCCCATCATCCTGTCTCAACCTTCCAATTGGCTGGGACCACAAAGCCTAAAAAAGGTGAGAGTATTCAAGTTAATCATTGATGGCACCATGTTGAAGCAGGGTTTTGCCAGCCTCTTCACTAGCTCCAGTCCTGCCTTCAGCCTCTTGAGTGCTGAGAAGTCTTAATTCATGGAGAGAAGGAAGCAAACCAAGAGGAGCTTTTGGTTTTGTTTTAAAACAAGGTTTCTTTGTGTAACAGCCCTGGCTGTCCTGGAAACAGGTTGGCCTTGAACTCAGAGATCTACCTGCCTCTGTCTCCCAAGTGCTGGAATTAAAAGCACGCGGCACCACTACCTGACTTCTCTCTCTCTGAGACAGGGTCTCTCTGTGTAACTCTCTTTGTTTCACATGCATGCCTGGTGCTATTGGAGGTTACAAGAGGGTGCTGGAGCTAGATAGAGTTACAAGAGGTTATAAACTGCCTGATGTGGGTACTGGGAACCAAACTCACATCCTTTGAAAGAGTAGCAAGCACTTAGCCACGGAGGTACATTTTTTTATATGGTCAAGACATTTTCTTTTATAGCATTTGGATTCCCATCTAAAGGTATGAGATAGACCCTCATGCAAACAAACTGGCCTCAAACTCAGTATGATCCCAGGCTAGCTTGACCTTCAAGTGTCCTCTTGCCTCCAATCCCTGGATGCTGAAATTACAGGTATTTGCCACCACATCTGGCCTTTTTAGGTTTCTTTTTTTTTCTTAAAATATTTATTTATTATGTATACAATATTCTGTCTGTATGTATGCCTGCAGGCCAGAAGAGGCAGCAAACCTCACTACAGATGGTTGTAAGCCACCATGTGGTTGCTGGGAATTGAACTCAGGACCTTTGGAAGAGCAGGCAATGCTCTTAACTGCTGAGCCATGTCTCCAGCCCTTAGGTTTCTTTTTCTATCTTTTATTATTATTTTTTCTTTTTGATAAAGGTTTTCTCTTTGTTACAGTCTTGGCTGTCCTGAAACTCATTTTGTAGACCAGGCTGGCCTCAAACTCACTAAGATCCACCTGCCTCTGCCTCCTGAGCACTGGAATTAAAGGTGTACACCACCATGTCATACTTTTTAGGTTTCTTAGAGTTTTGTACTGGAATGCACTAGGCAGCATAGGATGGCCTCAACACTCCCAATTATCCTTCTGCCTTTATCTCCCAAGTGCTCGAGTCACAGATATGAGACATCACACCTGGTTCTCACAGGCAACACATGACATTTATCTCTAAGCTATCTAACATGACCTACAAAAGGGACCCAGTGACATATCTATCATTTCCTCTGGACGTTAGTTCATTGTGCTACTGTGATCAGATGAACTGATAGTAGTAGCCCTGTGCTAGGTACACAGTATCGTGTAATCTACTGCCCTTGTCCTTATTCTGTTTTTACTTTGTATATGATAGGGTTTCATAGTCAGTTCAAGTTGAAGTTGACCTCAAACTATGTGGATGACCTTGATTCTCACCTAGCATCCATAAGGCCCCAGGTTTGATCCCTAGGATCACAAAACCACTGAATCTTAAACTAAAGGTGTTAGGAGCCAGGACAATTTAAGGTTTTCCCTGAGGCCTGGTGTATGAGGAGGAACACAGTTCAAAACCAGGAATATGCTTAGCAGAGCCAATAATGGTCCAGGGCCAGGGCCTTGGAGGAGCTGTTGCTTTATATCTCGACAACCAACTCTTTCCCCTAAAAGGCTGTGGCTACCAGTCCCAAGGCTGCTGTGTGCCCCACCTGTGAGGATCTTGTGTTCCCTTTGCGTAACACTGCTTGATTAGCATCCTACTTACTTGGTTCCACTACAGATAGTTTTCTGCTGACTCTGGTCCATTTCTCTGAAAATTATATATGAGAGCCGGGCGGTGGTGGTGCACGCCTGTAATCCCAGCACTTGGGAGGCAGAGGCAGGCGGATCTCTGTGAGTTCAAGGCCAGCCTGGTCTACAAAGGGAGTTCCAGGACAGGCTCCAAAGCTACAGAGAAACCCTGTCTCGAAAAACCAAAAAAGAAAAAAAAAATTATATATAAGATGCTGTCCTTAATAAGCTCGCTTGGTGTGGCTTGAGGCCCAGTTTGTGTAAGACCTGATCCCAAACTTTCCTTCTTTACTTTCTGAATCCCTGGTTCTCTGCTGGTCCAGGTCAAAAGGGGAAATAAACAAACAAAAAACTCAACAACAAACTCTGAACCTTGGACTGTATGAAAAAATGATCAGTTTAATAATGTTTGTGTCCTTTTAGGAGGCTTTGTTTTGGAATAGATTTAGGAGGCTCTCATGTTTTCTAGAGAAGACATAATCCACCCATGCTGAAGTTTCTATTTTCTTCTTCACATTAGGCAACTGTTAGATTCACTTTCTAGTTTTTAAAAATTGTATTTATTGAAGAGTAGCTTCCAGATCACATTTTCTTTTTTTAAAGACTTATTTATTAATTATGTATACAGTGTTCTGTCTGCATGTATGTTGTAGGCCAGAAGAGAGCACCAGATCTCATTACAGATGGTTGTGAGCCACCATATGGTTGCTGAAATTGAACTCAGGACCTCTCTCAGGATCTCTGAAAAAACAGTCAGTGCTTCTAACCTCTGAGCCATCTCTCCAGCCTTTTTTTAAACTTTTAATTTATTTTTATTTATTTTTTTGTTTTTTAAAGACAGGGTTTCTCTGTGTAACAGCCCTAGCTGTCCTGGAACTCACTCTTGTAGACCAGGCTGGCTTCAAACTCAGAGATCTGCCTGTCTCTGCCTCCCGAGTGCTGGGATTAAAGGCACGTGCGCCACCACCGCCCAGGTACATTCATCTATTTATTTATTTCTTTGGGGGATTGCATACATGTTGTATCTTTCCTTCTCCCATGGGAGTCTTGGCTTCACACCAAGTCCCTTACCCACTGGACCATTTTGCCCTTTTTCTTGAGATAGAGTTTCAGTATGCAGCCTGGCTGTCCTGGAAATCACTGTGTAGACCAGGCAAAAGTCACAGAGATTTACCTGCCTTGTTGGGTGCTGGACTTAAAGGCATGTGCCATCATGCCTGGCATATAAAATTAATTTTAAATTATTTTTTTAAAAAAATATTTATTTATTTATTATGTATACAATATTCTGTTTGCGTGTATGTCTCCAGGCCAGAAGAGGGCACCAGACCTCATTACAGATGGTTGTGAGCCACCATGTGGTTGCTGGGAATTGAACTCAGGACCTTTGGAAGAGCAGGCGATACTCTTAACCACTGAGCCATCTCTCCAGCCCCCAATTTTAAATTATTTTTATGTGCCTGTGTGGGTATGTTTATGTATGTGGGTATTCACTTTAAGGAAGCCAGAGCTGGATTTTAGGAATTTGTGAGATCCCCACTTTGAGTGCTAAAAACTCAACTGAGTCCTCTGCAAGAGCAATGATCATTCTCAACACTGAGCCATCTCTCCAACTCCTATATCGTTCATTGGAGGGGGGGTGTTTCCTCTGTGTAACAGCCATGGCTATCATGGAACTTGCTCTGTATACCAGGCTGGCCTCGAACTCACAGAGATCTTCCTGCCTCTGCCTCCCAAATGCTAGGATTAAAGCTGTGCACCACCACCACCTGGCAGGTCATATTTTTAACTGCAAATTTATTCAGGTGTTGAAATGCCAGTTTTTGCAATCTGTAAAAAACATTCACGTTGCTTCTGACTAGTTTGTTAAACATATAATTAGCACCTCGGGATCTCACAAAGTGTCATTATTGCCCAAGAAAGGAAGTATCGCAGAAAAACATGTAGATGGTAAAGTTTAAGAAGCCTTTGTTTGGCAGCTTAAGGAAAGTACTGGAGAAGTGAAATAAAGGTCACCGCCTTGGCCTGCGATTGAGAGGTGGGCTGTATGATAGGAAAGCATTAGGGACAGTTTTGGCTATCAGCTGCAGAATGCCTAAGATCTAAACTCTGGCCCAATACCTACAATAGAATAGTAAGGGACAACAAAGAAAAAACTGGATCCTCAAGGTGGTCATACTGAGTTGGTAGTAAAAATCCTCAGGTTTCCAGCTGGCCCCCAAGCTACAGTAGAGAATCAGCGGAGATGGTGTGGACCAAGGACTCCAGATCACAGTCAAAGTCCTTGAAGGGCATGGACTCCAATGGACTGGTATTTTGTGTCTCCATGACAAGGTCCACTGGCTGCTTCTTTAGGAGCTCAGGGTCAAAGGCCACACCCCGAAAGAAAGGGTGGCCCTGGAAGTGATGCAGATGACGTAGGCGGTACAGAGGATTCTGGCATAAGAGCTGAAGGAGAACAGAAGGAGACTGGGCTAAGAAAGGCTAAACAGAAGCAAGAGGGAGCAAACAGTCTATGTAGCTATGGAAGGCAGGAAGATTTGTGAAAGAGAAGCATGGTGGTTGGAGAGAGTGGGAGGATTGGTGGGGATGAAGGAGATGAACCTGCAGATGATAAGGTAGAACTGGCCCGTGCTCTTCAAAAGGACCTTCTCTTCTGGTGAGAAAAGGATTTAGTGGCAGAAACTCAGGAATGAGATCTGCAGTACCAGCTACAGGGGAAATGGGTAGTTGGAGCATCTCAATCCTCATCAGACAGAGAGAAGAGCTGGGAAATCACTTCAATGGGCTTGGGAGTCTAAAAGGAAAGTAGTTTGTACCCTCACCTCATGGAGCAGGAGTGAGAACTCCTGAGTGGCAGAAGCTGGCATCTCTGATTTACAGTGGGTCACACTTGCCAACATGGCCACATGATCTCTCTCTGCAGCCACTGGGAACTGCATTAAAAGGGTAGGGGGCGGGAAGAAGACAAGGCTTTCTAAGGTCTTTTTCCCACCAAGTAAAGCTCTCTTCCCTGCTCAGCACCACTACTGTTCTCTCACCTTGCCAGTTGCCAGACAGAAAAGCAACACTCCCAGGGACCACCAGTCAGCAGTGTGGTTGTAAGGCCCACCACTTAGGACCTCTGGGGCTATGGTATGAAAGGGGCTTGTCACTCACTTCCCTAGGTGCTCCTCCCCACCAGAGCTTTAGCTGCTCTCTCACCCATGTACTGAAGAGTGCCACAGATAGTGTAGGCTCGTGCTCCCTGGGATAAGCGACGAGACAGACCAAAGTCTGTCAGTTTCAGGTGGCCTATGGAATAAGGAGACAGTGTTTTGACCTACGTCTTTTTTTGCAGAAGTACCATTCATCCTGAGACTGGAGGAGAAGACATACCTCGCTCATCCAGAAGGATATTCTCCATCTGAAATCATGGGCGAAAGGACATTATCTTACTCTTTCCACTGACTCTGATTTGGGTTTTCCATTGTTATTTTTGACATAGGGTCTCGTTATGTAGCCCAGACTAGCTGGGAATCTGGTACATATACCAGGCTAGCCTCAAACTTGGAGCATTCCTCCTGCCCCCACCCCCAACAGTGCTGGGTATAGGCAGGTATGACCACACCTGGCTTTCTTTCAGTCCACACTCAGCATTCGAACCTATCCTTGGAGGACCCATACCTAAAATCCTTCGCATCCACAGGAACCCAAATAAACTGTCTCTGCTCCCCAGGGCCTTCTCAGACCTGTTGGAACTTCTTATTGAGGCTCTTCCTCAGACTAAGAAAAAAGACTTAACTCTACCTTTACATCCCGATGGATGATACCCAAGTCATGGAGATAGCCTGTGGAGAACGGTGAGCATGGGTGTATGTAAAGTCTCGTCTATGCCAGTTTCTATAGCCTCCATCCCATTTCTCCCTGACTTCCAGAATTGAATATCAATCCTGTTTTCCCCTCCCCACCAACTTAATTCTTCCCTTTCTATTTCCTTTACCACTTTTTCACTTACACAGCACAAGGACCAGTTCAGCAGCAAAGAGACGGATAGAAGCTTCTGGAAAACCACCAACAGCAGACCACAGGGAGTAGAGATCCATGCTGCAGTAACTACACACTGCAAAGCGCCAGAAGTCTAAGCAATATCTGAGGTCTACAATGCCTGGGCTCAAGGCATTATAGACCTCCTGCCCAAACTAATCCCGCCAGCCTTTCCCCTCTTCTTTCGGATTACAGAAATACTATTCTGCAAAGCAGAATAGCGTCAGATTAGGAGAATGGTCTGTGAGCCTTTGTGGGTGAAGACAAAACCCAGTCCACTCACTAATGAAGAGGTGTCGCTTCCCCTGCCAGCTGTCCCCCAAGCTGTGTACAAAAGGATGGTTGATCTGTCGCTAGAGACAAAGAAAACAGCAAGTTAGGAAAGAACAAGCTTATTGCTGATTAAGAGCAGCCAAGGAATCAGGTGTTGCCTTGTGTTGAAATGAAGTGCTGCTTCACCTGAGAACCCTGGAGCCGGCACACTGCTAAGGAGAGTTCCCTGGCAGAATCTGCAGTATCTACACCTAAGAACGACTTTCTCAGGACTTATTTTGGTGCTACATTGCACCAAGGTGGAAACATGGGGAAAGCAGAGCAAAGAAAAGCAGGTAAGTTGGACTTTCTCCACCAGCAATTTAGTTCTTCCAGCAATGCTTTCAGAATTCTGCATACCTGGATGCTAACCTCCTCTTTGCACTGCCTCAGGGTATCCCGCTGTAGGACTTTTACTTTGGGCACCACCTACAAATGGAGAGGCATAACTCTTGGAAAATAATGCTGTTCAATTTATTCCTCCTAATCTCTGAAACTAATAGGTTGTAAACAGTAAGTACTGGGTGACTCCTACCTTCACTGCAAATACAGCTTTTTGGGCACAATCTAGCACTTTCAGGACAGTTCCAAAAGACCCTTTAGCCACAAGGCCTAAAATCTGAACAAAAAGAAAAAAAAAATGGAGAAGAGGGCACCTGAGACTGGCTGCTTCTAGATTCCTCCCAGACACACTTCCCGGGACTCCAATGACCTACCTGCAGCGTCTGCTGCCCCCTAACAGGCCTCATGGGAAACTCTGGTAGGAAGAGGCTGATGAACTGAGGCACTGGCCACTCAGACAGAGGCTTCTCTAGTTGCAGTGGGGCTGGCTGGAGGGGCTCCTGATGTAGGCACTGATGCCTCTGTAGTCCCCTTAGTTGTTCCACTCCTGACCTGATGGCCCCCATACCACAGAAGAGGCTCTTCCAGCCTCGGGCCCAGGGACCCTGGATGTTGCCACCCTGCTGAGAAGGGACCTGTTCTAAGCCTGCTCCTGCGGCACTGCAGGTCTACCCATCTTAACCTCCACAGCAGTGGCTCAACTTTCCTAACGCTACAGGAAACTTTGCTAACTTAATACAGTTCCTCATGTTATAGTGATTCCCAACCATAAAATTATTTTCACTGCTATTTCATAAGTGTAATATTGCTACTATTATAGGTTGTAATCTAAATATCTGAAATGCAGATTATCTAATGTGACCTCAAGGAAAGGGCTGTTCTACCCCAAAGGGTCTTAACCCATAGGTTGAGAACCACTGCTCTAGAGGGAAGGAAAATTCCCAGGCCTTGTGATGTGACCTAGATTTCCTCAACGTATTTCAAAATCTTGATGACAATAACAGTTTTGTCTTCCCTATGACAAACCAGGAATACAATCTGTGCCTGAGTGGGGCTATTCACATAATAGCCTCTATGCCCAGACCCCCACACTGGCTATCACTGACAGGCTCCTAACTAGGCACTTTCTGGCCTCAGGCCCATACCTCGTTCACTTCCCATTCATAGGCAGCAAGAGCCCCATACCCTACCTTCTGAGGAGCAGATACCCGGGTGTGTTGCCCCTGCCGACAGCTCACTGCTCCCATCCCCAGCCTCTGCATCCTCTCCTTCCGCTAAATCTGCTGTCCCAGTTACATAAGCAATTCCTCTCTCTGATGCTGTAGTACCCAGGAGCCCCGCCTCTTCCAGTGTACATAGACCCATCAGCTTTAGGTGAGTATTGTACCAGGGCTGGGAAGTATCTATTGTACGACTTCAAAGCAATGGAGAACGGCCACAGTCATATTACAGTGGCAGTTAAAATATGGGTGGGTTGGTGAGGAGGGAAGGACACAGACAATTTGAACGTTTTTACTCAATACAACTGAAAAAAAGAGAGAAGCCAGCATCAAATTTAAAATATTTTTTTTTCTTTAAATCTTTTTTTTTCTCCATTCTCCAGGGGATTCCCCAGGGAGGAAAGGAAGGTACCCATGGCCAGCCCTGGCTCCTAATGCCATCCTCCCAAGTGAACACAGATTGGGAAGCTGACCCCTCCCCCAATAGTAACACCTTTCATACAACAAGGCAGTGGAGTGAGGCACAGAGGATCAGACCCTCCCCTCAGCTTACTGGCACAAAGGGAGAGCAATTACACTTAGAAATATATATATATATATACTATATATATATATGTCTGTTTATAAAAATTTATCATACTTGATCAAAACTATCCCCCCACCCTTTCTTTTGCCCCCAAGAGTAGGATACTAGGCTTGAACACACTCCATAGGCCTTCTGGTTCTCTTGCCTTTCTGGCCCTGGGACTAATAAGCATGAGGGAATTTAGCACTTTTGTCCACCATGCCCTGCAGGGACAGGCCAGTTGTTGAAGTGTCTCTCTCAGCTCCCTATAAGCTCCAATGCCCCACAAATCCCGTGGGATGAGGGGAAGCTCTGCCCACCCTCAAGTCCCTGGATCCTGAACCAGAGTCAGATTCGATACTGTAGTCACTTGGATCTCCGGATCACTTGCGCCTGCTAAAGAGGGATTTCTTGCCAGGGTTCTTGTCACCCACACTTAGACCAATAAGGAGCCGTGCTTTCTCCTCTTCCTGCTGTTGCATGTTCAGGTCCGATTTCGTCTCTAGCTTTCCCCGGACCTCAGACCCTGTAGCAGGTTTCAACCTTAACTTTTCTTTGATTACCTGGCAAGTGGAAAGGAGTAAAAGGAAAGGCAAAAATATTAGTGGAAAGGCCAAACAATTCAAACTGAACCAATTCAAAAATTTATTAAATTTACATGCAAAGCACAAGGGGGCAGTTCAAAATATATAAATAATAAAGTATATAAATAATGGTTTCTGCTTTCAAGAAGCTTACAATCTAATCAGAATCCCTAAAGCTGAGGTTGTAGCAGCCCTTAGTTCCCTCAAATTTGATAGTTAACATGAAATAAAACAGCAAATATTCGATCATATTGTGGCAATGTCAAGGACAAAATCAGTCATTTTATCTGCCCCTTTCTTGGCTATCTTTTAATATAGCGTAAAACAAAATGCCCCTAAGAAGGCAATTTGCTTGCCAGTCCCTGCTAACGAAACAGCCATGAGCCCTGGCGAGATACCTGGGCAACCAGAGCTTTTCGGCTGTCCCTTTTGACAGCCATAGCAAAGTCCAGCCATGTCCACGTGTTGTTGTGGTACTCCAGACAGGGTAGCACCAAGTTAAGGTCACCCCAGTCCACACTGTTCTTCTCACCCTGCAAAAGGAAAAGGAGGAAGGAAAAATTACATCAGCTGCCATCTTGAATCTAAGACAGTACTCGGAGTATAATTCCTATGACAGCAACCTACAGATAAAGACTGGAGACAGACTGGATTGGTGCTGACTACTGCAGGAAGCAGAAGCAAGAGCAGGGTTGTCGTCATGGCTCACTTTCACAGGAAGCCTGGCTGTCACTCTCTATCATCTTTAGCTCCCTTCCTGCTCTGTTCTACAAAGTGCTGGGATGGGACATACCTTATAACTGACGCACAGTGGAACTTGTGGGATTTTTATGTATATGAAGGAGTTGTTCATGGCAGCTCGCTCTTTCATCTTGTCAATATCATCAACTGGGTGCTAGGAAAGACAAGAAAGGAGTATAAACCTCTAAAACCAGAAGAAACCAAATATCCTAAATATTACTCCCATCTTAACCTTGGAATGAACACTAAAGAAAAAGACCCAGCCAGGTCCAACAGCTTTGGCTGCCCTGGAACTTACTCTGTAGACCAGGCTACAAAAAGAGATCCACCTGCTTCTGCCGCCTAAGTGCTGGGATTAAAAGCACGTGCCGCTACTGCCTGGCTAAAAAAAATCCTTTTAAGCATATTAAAATGTTTTTTTTTTGATTTTGAGGGCTTCTTTTGTGAGACAGGATTCATGTGGTCCAGGATGCCCTTGAACTCATGATGTTCCGACTCCTGTCTCCCAAGTGTTATGATTATAGAGTGCATTACCACAATCAGTTTCTCTGATTTTTCAGTCTTTAGGGACATGTGCCATACCTCAGGTAATTTGCGAAATGATCTTCTGACCCCAGAACTCCGAGTCAAACCCTGTGCTACACCTTTCCCAGGGCCTAGTGGAACTGCATCATCTGTTGTCATCAGCTGCCGAGGCTTCACTACTGGAATTCCTATGAAAAAGCAAACACCAACACTCATCCTTTTCCTGAAGTGGCTCTGGGTGCTATTCTAGTCTTCTGGCATTCCAGAGTAACAATTCTCACCAGTTGTCACCAATTTGGACTTATCCTCTTCATCACCAACTTCATCATCTTCCACATTTCGACCAGGAAAGAAAAATCCCATCATTCTATGGAAAAACTGGTGCGACAGCTGGATAGTGAGAGGCACCACATTCACCTGTGGGGGAAAGAGATGAAGAAGCAGTTAAGCTCAGGTATTAGCCTTGTCTTTAGTTACTAACCAGTCTAACAGGTTTTAGTGTGATCTGCCCTTTGACCCTGGGTTCCCAAGGTACCGTTTACTAACCTCAAAGTGTTCCTTAACAGAGATACCCCCAACAGGTGGTCGGACTTTGCTGAAAAGGCGGAGGGCTAGCTGTCTCCCCGACTGGCAGGAACTCTGGGGCCGCAAAACCACCTTTAAGGCAAAGCAAATAACCCTACTAAATGTCTTCTCTTTTTAAAAATCAACTTACAAAACAAAACAAAACAAATCAATCCACAAACCTTCCATAGAAGTAAGAACTGAAACCAACCGCCTTGCTAAGCTGGGCAAGCTATACCATCTCAGATCACACTGCTTCCTATTATGAGTTGATATGAAAAAGCCATCACAAATACCCTTTGCTCTAAAGTGTGTGGGAGCGGGCTAGGAATGGGGAAATAAGGCCTGGGGGTGTAGATTAGTAGAGTGCTTGTCTAGAATGAACACGGCCTTGCCTAAATACCATCCTCCCCCCCTCCCCCCCACAAATGACTTGCCTTATAGATAGCATTGGGGAGAAGATTGTTCATAGTGAACCAGCCCAACTCCAGGAGATGTTCTGCTGTGTCATCAGACTTATTCACCTATAGACAGACAGATTTGTCCTGTTCATTATAAGCTTTCCTTAGGAACTCGATAGAGAATTACTGTATGTGCTAATCTAACCCCCTGATTTCATTTTTCTCCTTCTTCTTTAAATCAGAATCTCATAAGGCCTCGAACTGTACCTGTGGCTGGCTTTGAACTCCTGATCCTCTTTACACATCTAGAATGATGAGATTATATGCATGCACCACCACACCTTATCAATATCTCTTTCAATCGCAACTGTTACTATTTTTCCCTTTCTTGTTTGTTTTTTGTTTTGAGAGAGGGTTTCTCTGTAGCTTTGGAGCCTGTTGTAATATGAGTGGCGGGGCTATGTCCCCAGCACCCCGGCCGCCTGCTAGCTTATGCCCCGAAATAATTACACAGACACTGTATTCTTTTAAACACGTCTTGGCCCATTATATCTAGCCTCTTCTCGGCTAACTCTCGCACCTGGACTAGCCCATTTCTAATAATGTGTAGCACCGAGGTGCGCTTACTGGGAAGATTCTAGCCTACGTCCATCCTGGGTCAGAGCTTCATCGCGTGTGCCTCAGAGAGCAGAGCTCTCGCCTCTGTCTGGGAGAGGGGAGCATGGCGTCTCTGAGCTCACTTCCTCTTCCTCCCAGCATTCTATTCTGTTTACTCCTCCCACCTATGTTTTAACCTATCAGGGCCAAGCAGTTTCTTTATTGCTTAACCAATGAAATCAACAGATATATGACACTCCAACATCAGGAGCCTGTCCTGGAACTCGCTCTGTAGACCAGGCTGGCCATGAACTCAGAGATCCACCTGTCTCTGCCTCCTGAGTGGAGTGTGCGCCACCACTGCCCAGCTTCAATCACATATACAATTTACAAATCTACAATCTTCAATCTCATATACAATCTACAATCCTCTAATCTAATGTTTCTCATGAATAACACCAGTTAAACCCCCAATTGTTAATACTTTTAGTTACTGTGACATTTAAATATCTCATTTATTTTCAAACATCCCTAGTAATAATATTTTTCCCAGTGCAGGACATTTGCAGAAATGCTGTCAGTATCAGAAAGGTACTATTCCAACTTGACTTAGAAAATTACTTCCCTCTGAGCCTTAGTTTTAAGAATAAACCACCCCCATTTTTTTGTTTTTTTGTTTTGTTTTTTATTTATTTATTTTTTTTTTTCTGGAGACAGGGTTTCTCTGTGTAGCTTTGGCTGTCCTGGAACTTGATTTGTAGACCAGGCTGGTTTCGAACTCAGGAGATCCACCTGCCTCTGCTTCATGAGTGCTGGGACTAAAGGCATGCACCACCCACCTAGGCTGATCAATTTTATCTATACACCTATCATTTATTATAGGTCAATGTGTCTCTAATCATGACCATCATTAATAACCATATAATTAGCCCTTTTATCTCTACATGGATTGAACTGGAATAGGTTAAGACCCCGGACTAGCCTGGCGCTGTATGACTGGGTACCCCAATACCTTGCTGTAGAGGAACCTTTGTAGCTCCAGCTCAGCGATTCCCAACTGTCCGTCTTCCTCGGTCAGGCGCCAACGTGCCTGAGCAAAGTAAAACTCAGTGCGACGGACTACACTCACATCTTCCTGTTGTTTCCGCAGCTCCATTTTGTTGGCCCGCTGCAGTTGGAAATCCTTAAAACATCTATGTGTGAACAGGAGAGCCAAACGAGTTAGGGAAAGAACACACAGGCAGGAGTGCTCCATGATGCTGCAGACTCTAACTCCAGAGACCAACCTCTGGCTTAGCTAATGCTTCATTGTTTTCCTACTGATGCATTTTTCTGACACTCTGAACTATGGAATAGAAATCCTATCTTGTAGTTGGATAGCTTCTTCCTCTTTTTTGTTTGTTCGAGACAGGGTTTCTTTGTAGCTTTGGAGCCTGTCCTGGAACTTGCTCTGTAGACCAGGCTGGATTCAAACTCACAGAAATCCACCTGCCTTTGCCTCCCAAGTGCTGGGATTAAAGGCGTGTGTGTGCCACCACCGCCCAACCTCTCAATTTTGTTCCTTAGTAATCAGTTTTAATGTATTTTCAGTTCAGCTACACACTGCTCAGGCCACAAAAATGATATTTCTCAGGTACCTAATTTTATAGCAGAGCCTTTCCCAGGAGCATTCCAGTGAGAACCCAGAGGAGGGGCTTTCCTGTTTGCACTCACCACTATGGCCAACCTCAGCAAGGCTTATGGGAAGAGGTGCCTCTATCTACTTCTACATTAGAATGCACACTAGACCTAGACCATCATAACACTGGCAAGAAAGACAGCCTAGCTCTCAACTGAGTGGAAAGACTGCTGGGTACCTGATGAGGATGTTGAGCTCTTCACTTTCCAGCTGCAGGTTGGCCTTTTCCTGGTTTAGCTGTAACTGAAGTTTTTGGTTCAGGTCAAGCAAGTTCTCATTCTTGTTGTCATCCTGTAAAGACTAGAGAACCAGGAGAGAAGAAATTAAAGAGATCCTCCCTGTCTGCTGCAGGTGATCTCTCTGTCCTCAGGCTACCTGGGGTGAATACCTTCATGATAGAATACATCTGTTTCTCTAAGTGCCGGATCTGGGCCACATGTTGCCGCACAGCCTCCTGCAGATGCAATATGCTACTGCGCTGCTCCTCAGGATTGCTGGAGATCTCAAGCTGGAACCTGACACGCTGTTTCTTTTCACTATGCTCCTAAAAGAAGGGAAAAGGGAAATGTGTACTTTTTTGTGTGGTACTGTGAATAAAACCGCAGAGCTTCACGCATGCTAAGTACACTCCCAGCACCGTGAATTAACATTTTCTAAATGAGTAAGTTTTGTAGGAAAGTGAATGGGGCTCTCTTCTGGAAAGCTGACCTTTACCAGTCATGATCAGTAGCAAGAATAAGGGGTAGGTCAATGTAAAAGATCTGCAATGTGGATTGCATAAGCTACAATGTAGAGATGGAGGCAAAAGTGTGTAGTTACCATTGTTAGAGATGTATGGTTGACTGAGAACTGACTAGAACAAACTCTACAGTCTTAGAGACACTTAAACCTTAACTATTTGATTTCTTTTCTTTTGATTTTTCGAGACAGGTTTCTCTATGTAACATCCATAGCTGTTCTGGAACTCACTCTGTAGAGTAGCCTGGCCTTGAACTCACAGAGATCTGCCTGCTTCTGCCTCCCGACTGCTGAGAATAAAGGCATGTGCCAGCACTGCCCAGCAACTATGATTTCTAACAGCTATGACTGATTGAGAAGATATACCAATCAAACTAATATTCTTTCTTATCCACTGAGCCACCTCATCAGCCCAGCATTACTTTACTTACTATGATCCAAGTAAGGACAAGGTAAAAGTGCAGGTGAGGCTAACCTGAATTCTAGAAGGGCTAATGCTCACCTTCCGCTTGGGTTCTACATGGAGCAGCAGGTTGTTGACGATGTCCAGAATCATAGCATACTGAGCTGGGTTGGTAGAAATTTCCAATTCGTGGTGGATGAGAGTGAAAGTATCCACAGCCCCTATATAATTGTTAGCAGTTAAATAAGAGGTTCAAGTTTCTTCCTAAATATTCAATCTCCTAACCCATATATATATTGGACTGGGTTTCACTATGTAGCCCTGGCTTGCCTGAAAGGCCTCTGCCTCCTGGATGCTGAGAATAAAGCTGTGGACTACCACACCCAGCCTAACAGACATGGGAACCACTTCTCTTAGTCAATCCCACAGAAAGGGAATAAAAGATACTTGGGAATATGCTTATTTCAGAATGGCAAGTAATAGCCATAATCCCTATTTCTTCTAAGAGTACAAGTTGGTTGTTCTAACGGCTGAACTTAAAATACACACATACTGCACAGGAAACCCTTTAATAATAATTTTACTGTCTTAAAACCACTAAGGAAATAACTACTTCACAAATCCCCTGGCCTCCCTAAAATGCCTTTAAATCCTGAATACCTTCCTGCTTCTTTAAGAGATCCTCCTTTTCCTGGTTCTCATGAACCTCAGGTGGCTTAATTTGAGTTGCTAGCTCAGGGTCAATGTCATGACTGTAACTAATGTAGTACATTCGGCAATTACAACGTGAAATGATCCGCTGGACCTGCTGGGCTTGCTGAGCTTCAGCTGGCTGGTTCCAATCTGGGAAGAAGTGAAAAAGATTCTCTAAGCAAGGTATGGTGCGAGCCTCCCATCTGTATGACTCTAAGGAATTCCAGAAATGTGGCTTTCAGTCTTGAACAGCAATAAAATACTACCACTTCGACATACACTTGTGTTAAAATAGAAAAACTGGCTCAGAGGTTGGGAGCACTGACTGCTCTTCCAGAAGATCAGGGTTTAATTCTTAGCACATACCTATCTGTAACTCCAGTTTTAAGGGATCAGATACCCTCACACAGACTTACATGCAAACAAAACAGCAATGCACATAAATAAAAACAAACAACAACAACAAAAAAAAACAAACAGAAAAATTGGGACTACACATGGTAGCACACACTTTTGTTTGTCTGTTCTTTTTGTGTTTCGAGACAAGGTTTCTCTATAGCTTTGGAGCCTGTCCTGGAACTAGCTTTTGTAGACTGACAGAGATCTGCCTGCCTCTGCCTCCCAAGTGCTGGGATTAAAGGCGTGCGCCACCACCGCCCAGCTGTATGAGATTATTTTCATCTATGGTATCTCTAAAGGAGAGATTCTAGAAAATGGCACACTGTACTTTTTTTTTTTTTTCGAGACAGGGTTTCTCTGTAGTTTTGGAGCCTGTCCTGGAACTAGCTGTTGTAGACCAGGCTGGCCTTGAATTCACAGAGATCCGCCAGCCTCTGCCTCCTGAGTGCTGGTATTAAAGATGTGCACCACCCAGCCTGGTCTACAAGAGCTAGTTCCGAGACAGGCACCAAAGCTACAGAGAAACACTGTCTCGAAAAACAAAAAACAAAAAAAAAAGGTGTGCGCCACCATTGCCCGGCTGGTAGTACACACTTTTAATGCCAACGCTTGAGAGGCAGAGGCTGGAACTCTTGAGTTCCAGGACAGCCTGGTATACACAGGTGAGACCCTCACATAAACAAGACTAAAGATTGTTGTTGTGGAATATTACTTTAACTATGTAAAAATGTATTATGTGGCTATATATTGCAACCCTGTTTCAGATAGAGCTAGATGGATGGATGGATGATAAGGCTAACTCTAAGGTACAGCAAACGCCTGGCATGTGAGTGACCCTGAGTTTGATCCCCAGTACTGCCAAAAGCTAAATAAAAACAGTACGTGGCTCATGCTTGTAAGCCCAGCATTCAGCAGCCTAAGACCATGAGTTTGAGGGCAGCCTATGCAGATTGACACATTGCTTCAAAAACTGAAAGGAAAAAAATGCAGAATGTAGGTTAGATAAGTAAATGAGACCCCTTTGGAATGCACATTTACTCCAATTCATAGCATAGGAGAGGAAGAGAGCTGACCTGTGGTTGTGGTAACCATGCCTCCCACTGCCTGCCCACTTTCCATCAGCTCCTGAACAGAGTCCAGACTACGTTCCCGGTGCTCCTCAATATTCTTCACCTGAGAACAGAATGAGGAACCTTTAGCTCCTGGGAAAAAGGTGGCTTATTCTAACACCATCATAGATGGTCGTGTTTCAAGTAGTCTTATGCTGCAAAAGAATGACAGATTGCATGCCCAATGGTAGTCCCATACCTGTAATCTCAGTAAGAGGCTGTGAGGCCAGCCTGGACTACACAGTGAGTTCCAGGACAGCCTGGTATACACAGTTGAGACCCTCACAAAAACAAGACAAGAGGTTATTGTGCAATACTATTTTAACTATGTAAAGATGTGCTATATTGTTTATGCTACAGAATATTACTTTAACTATGTAAACGTGTGTAAAGGTTTATGTTGCGTTTGTTTAACTAGGTAAAGATGTGTTACATTTGCTTATGCTGCATTTAATTATTTAGGTAAAAATGTGTTGGTGTTTCACCTTGCCTGCCTAAAGCACCTGACTGGTCTAATAAAAAGCTGAGCAGCCAACAGCTAGGCAGTAGAGAGATAGGTGAGGCTGGTAGGCAGAGAGAATAAGTAGAAGCAGAGAAGAGAAAGAGAACAAAAGACGAGAGAACAAGGGAGAAAGAAAGGGAGATACCCAAGGTCAGCTAGGCAGAGTAGAGGATACATAATGAAAGAAAGGTAAAAAGCTCCAAAGCAAAACTTAGATGGAAGAGAAACAGGTTAATTTAAGTTATAAGAGCAAGTGGGACACGCATAAGCTAAGGCTGAGCCTTCATAACTAGTAATAATCCTCCATGTCATGATTTAGGAGCAAGTTGGTGGCCCCAAAATAAGCCTGCTACAGGTTGTATCACCTAATGATAGTGTGGTCATCTTAGTCCATACAGAGAAAAATACTCAACACACACACACACACACACATATATACACACATACATGTATTATATCTACATACATATGCATACAACATGCACGTACACACATACCACACATACACACAATATATACATATAACTATATAATATATAGTTACACCTATACATATAATACACACACACACACACACACACATATATATATATTTTTTTGGTTTTTCGAGACAGGGTTTCTCTGTGGTTTTAGAGCCTGTCCTGGAACTAGCTCTTGTAGACCAGGCTGGTCTCGAACTCACAGAGATCCACCTGCCTCTGCCTCCCGAGTGCTGGGATTAAAGGCGTGCGCCACCACCGCCCGGCCAACACACATATATATATTTAAAGTTCTGACTTTCTTGCTTCTACCTCTCAAGTGTTGAGATTATAAACATGGGCTAAGATGCCTGGCTAGTATGTTTTCTGTGCTTTTGTTATTTTGTATCTTCAGAGAGAAAATCACCCTGAACACCATGGGATCAGCAATTGGGATCAGCAAAAGACAGATCTCTGAGTCTGCTAGATTTTGAGGTCAGCCTAGTTTACCTATCAAGTGCAAGGTAGCTAATACTATACAGTGAGACCTCAAAAACTACAGCCAGGGACCATGGAACTGGTAAAATGCTTGCTGCTGAGAAGCTATGGTCTATCCCTGGAACTCATATAAAAGGGGAAAGAGATAGCTCAGCAGTTAAGAGCATTTATTGTTCTACCAGAAGACCAGGGTTTGGTTTCCAGCATCAACAACAGGCAACTCAAACTACCTGCAATTCCAGTTCTAGGGTATCCATTACCCTCTTCTAGTGTCTGAAGGCATGTATGTGGTATATACACAGACACTTAGGCACTTACATACATATAAAAAAAGTAAAACCGATTCCACAAAATTATCTTCTGACCTCTAAACACACACATCTCTCTCACACACACAGTAATTTCAAATCCCCAGCACCCATGTAAAAAGTCAGGGATGCCCATTCATGCCTGTAATCCCAATTCTATGGAGGTTGGAGTCAGGAAGATTTCCAGGGCTTGCAGGATCCCAGTCTAGCTCCAGGGTCAATGAAAAACCCTGTTTCAAGGGAATAAGACACAGCTTGATAAAGTAAGACACCTGACACCATCTTCTCTGCACACGCATAGGCACACATCCCTATACATACATGACATGCTCACTCATACATACACCCATTTACAAAAAATCATTCTGACATTGTTGCCTTGGAGGCCAAGGTAAATAACAAAATAAGTATCACATAAGATCAAAGCAGTAAGATCAAGGCTTCAGGACTGGAGAGGTGGCTCAGTAGTTAAGAGCACTCACTGGCTACTCTTCCAGAAGATAAAGGCTCTATTCCCAGCATCAACTGAGCAGCTTACAATTGTAACTCCAGACCCAGAGGATCCAATATCCCTCTTCTGGCCTCTGTAGGTACCAAGCACACACCTAATACACAGACATACATGCAGGCAAAACACCCAAACACGTTTTTAAAAAAATATTAATGCTTCAAGGACTGGAGATGGCTCAGCAGTTAGGAGCACTTGCTGTTCTTGCAGAGATCCCAGGTTCAATTCCTAGCACCCACATGGCAGCTCACAATTACCTATAATTCTAGTTCCAGACTTGAAACCCTCTTCTGGTCTTTACGGTCACCCACAACCACATAAATAAAAAAGAAAATCTCTAAAGCATATAGAAACCCATTAGATCAGATGGCAGATCTATTTGATTACAAAGTCACAAGGGAAAGACAAAAAAAATAGTATTCTAACTCCAAGGATCTGTACTTTAATGCTAATGCAATTTGGGGGAGAAAAAAAAAGCCTTCAATCAATCTCTATCTTGCAGTGTTCCTTCCCCAGCCTTAGCCAAGAGTTCAGTCTCACCAGCTAACAGAAACACTGTCTTGCCAATGTACTGACTTAAAAAAAAAAAAAGAAGGCCGGGCGGTGGTGGCGCACGCCTTTAATCCCAGCACTTGGGAGGCAGAGGCAGGCGGATCTCTGTGAGTTCGAGACCAGCCTGGTCTACAAGAGCTAGTTCCAGGACAGGCTCCAAAAACCACAGAGAAACCCTGTCTCAAAAAACCAAAAAAAAAAAAAAAAAAAAAGAAAAAAAGAAAAAAAATGTGGCTATATGGGCTACTATCTATCTGAACACATCTAATGTTTCCAAAGCACCACCTCATTTGATTCAAGAGGGCTCATAGCTGTACAATGTACAATGATGTAATTGTCAAACAACCAGACTCCTAGATAAATAGTCTTCCATTTGATCTCAAAGCTTTGCTGAAACAACCAATCACCTTGATGAAAGGCCATAAAAAGACTTCGCTAGCCATGTGGCACAGGTTTCTGCGCTACAGAAGTGGAGTCAAAATGATCTCCAGTTGGAGGTCACCTAGGCTACACAGAGTTTGAGACCATTCAAGACTACATAGCAAGACTTGTTTCAAACACACAAAACAAAGTTTTCAGGCCTACTGTCTATTTTCTTAATTGCCTGTTAGTGTGACATTAAGAGGGACTAAAAACTTAGAAGTTCCCACAGCTAAACACTAGGTGGTGCCAGCGGGGAAGAAGGATTATAGGAGTCAGAAGGCACAAGGACATGGCCCACAGAATCACTTAAGCAGGATTCATAGAAATTCACAAAAACTAAAGTGACAAACACAGACCTGTAGGGTCTAAGCTAGGTCCAAGCTAGGTCTTCTACATATACCTTATGATTGTGTAGTTTGGTGGTCCTACGGGACTCCTAAAAGTGTGTGTGTGTGGGGGTGTTTGTGTGTTGTGGGGGAGTATCTCTGACTATTTGCCTGCTCTTGAGACCCCTTCCCTCCTACAAGGTTACCACATCCAGTTGTGATGAGGGTTTGTGTCTAGTCTTATTGTATCTTGATAGGCCATGTGCTGTGGAAGAAACTGTGTACACTGTAAATATGTATTACTTTCAATGGTTAATAAAAAAGCCAATAGCTGGAAGGGTAGAGTTTAGGCAGGAGAGCCAAACTGAGAGGATGATGGGAGGAAGAAGGGCAGAGTCTCTCAGGAGTCTCAAAGCAAGACAAACGTGCCGTGTTGAAAGAAGGCACTGCCATGTGGCAGAGGGTAGATAAAAAATATGAGTTAATTTAAAATATAAGAGTTAGCTAGTAACAAGCCTGAGCCATCGACCAAGCATTACAACTAATAGTAATTAATAGTAAGCCTCTGTGCATTTATTCGGGAACTGGTGGTCCTGACAAAAAGCCTGCCTACAGCCATGTGCCATGTTTGGTGGATATCCGTGTGAGGCCTGGTTTGGTTTGGTTTTCCAAAGGGAAACAGGAGGAAGTGATCTAAGGGAGAGAAGGACTATGAAGACTGCAAACATGGGAAACTATGATTGGAATGTAACGCATCAAAGAATAAAAGTTTAAAAAAAAAAAGTTTCTGTCCGTTTACAGCTGGTATATAAGACATTAGAGTATCTGAGGAGAGAAAAGCACTGTGTTTCTATGCCACAGAGGCTGCTCACAGTCAAGGGGGTCAGCAGTTTCCTTTTTCTACTAAGCAGAAGGTAAGTACTGTGAAGAATCTTCCAGTGGTTCTAGTAAAAGGGACTTAAGTAGAGACATAATGGCCTTCCCACCCATGCTGACTGACCTCTAGCCAGAGCTGTCGGCCATCCTGTTCAGTAGGGCTGCTTTCAGTGGTGGCAAAATACTGCATGCCATCTAACAGGCAAGTCCAGGATGTCTTTTGTTTTAGTGTGTCACCATACCAAGCTGGATGGTGTTGGCACTGCAGCAACTGGGCTTTGGCAGCTGACACAATGACACAGCCTTCTGTCTCTGCTCCACGGAGGACCATCTGTCAAAGAGAAAAGCAGAGTCTTATACAAGAAGGAAGACAAGAAGGATCTTCAGGTTACTTTATCTGACTGACTCGGGTTTACAGAGTGAATGTCACTGGGTTTTATACTCGGAAATGATTACTTAGGATACCTGAAGAAAGGGACAAATTTACTGGGCATAGTAGTGTACACCTTTAATCCTAGCCCTCAGGAGGAAGAGACAGGCAGATCTCTTTGAGTTTGAGGCCAGCCTTGTCTACAAAATGAGTTTCAGGACAGCCAGAGCTGTTACACAGAGAAACCCTGTCTTGAAAAACGAACAGGTCGGCAGTGGTGGTGAACGCCTTTAATCACAGCACTCAGGAGGCAGAGGGAGGTGAATCTCTGTGAGCTGAAGGCTAGTCTGGTCTACAAGAGTGAATTCCAGGACAGGCTCAAAAGCTACAGAGAAACCCTGTCTCAAAATACCAAACCAAACCAAACCAAAAAAACAAAAACCAACCAACCAAACTAACGGAACAAATCTGAGGTCTATCCACCCTTCTTCAGTTTAGATGTGGAGAAGCACACTCATAACTTATGCATTCAAAAAACCAAGGCAAAATGGTCAAGTTTGAGGCCAGTCTGAGCGATACAGTGGGATCCTATTTTATTGTTTTGTTTATTTTAATTATTTTGAGACAATGTTTCACTTATATTGTCCTCAAATTCAGAGATCTACCAAGTTCTGCCTCCCACATGCTGGAGTCAAAGATCTTTAAAAAAAGCTGGGCAGTGGTGGTGCAAGCCTTTAATCCCAGTACTCGGGAAGCAGAGGCAGGCAGATCTTTGTGAGTTCGAGACCAGCCTGGTCTACATGAGCTGGTTCCAGGACAGGCTCCAAAACCACAGAGAAACCCTGTCTCAAAAAAACAAAAACAACAACAACAAAAAAAGAGAGATCTTTAAAAAAATTCTATCTTTAAAAAATATTTTTTTAACTGGTGCAAAGTAAACAATATGATTGGGATCTAGCCTTTTTTTGGCATCCTATAAAGAAAACGTACCTGGCAGTTAACCAGCTCAATAAGGCAGTTTCGGTTGTATATGTCATCCGTCTGGCAGGCAGCAATGCCACACAACTGGTCACTCATACCGGACTCCTCTTCTGTGAATACTACAAACCTATCTGTCTCTTCAATCAGCTTCTGTAACATGTAAGCACCTGGAAAAGAAGTGGGGAAACGTCACCATCTCAAAGGGAAAGAGAACATATTCAGGGCCACACTGATCTTCCATTAATTCCTATCTAGGTAAGGGCTGAGATATATCTTTCAACCCGGAACACCAGTCCAGTTCACTCTACCCCACCCTCAATCCAAAATAGTAAAAGTTTCTTAGTTCCCCGATCAATGTTAATAAAAGATTTCCAATAGAAATAGAAACACCAGTTTAGCCGGGCAGTGGTGGTGCACGCATTTAATCCTAGCACTCGGGAGGCAGAGGCAGGCAGATCTCTTGAGTTCGAGGCCAGTTTGGTCCTACAGAGCTAGTTCTAAGACTCCAAAGCTACTGAGGAACCCTGTTTTGAAAAACAAAAAATAAAAACAAAACAAAACAAAAAACCCCACCAGTTTCAATGGCACTAGTTTTTTTCCTAAGGGCCCAACCATGACAGTGGTAGGAATTGAACCCAGGTCCTCTGTAAAAGCAGCAAGTGCTCTAAACTGCTGAGCCATTTCTCCAGTCCCCGCTTTTCTCCTTTTCACATACTTGGTTATGACTATTCCCTCCTACTCCCTTGTCAGCAGTGGTAACATATTCTAGCTTGGCTACTTCTCCCGAAGGTCTTAGAAGTATCTCCTGAGACCCTGGCATGTCCCCTCCTTTCTCTTAGTAAGTTTGTCTAACAGAGTATTATGGTTAGGAGTAGTGTCAGAATTAGACTAGCCTGCCTGTGGTCAAGTTCCTATCTCTCTAACAACTATTCAATTGTGACTTTGGGCAGCTTGCTTATACTCTTTGTGACTCAGTTTCCTTATCTGTAAAATAACAGCAACTATCTCATAAAGCTCTTGTGACAACTTAATGAAATAACGTTTTTGCTGAGTGTCTACTACACAATAGCAACTACTATCATCTTTTTTTAAAATATTTATTTATTTATTATGTATACAATATTCTGTGTGTATGACTGCAGGCCAGAAGAGGGCACCAGACCTCATTACAAATGGTTGCGAGCCACCATGTGGTTGCTGGAAATTGAACTCAGGACCTCTGGAAGAGCAGGCGATGCTCTTAACCTCTGAGCCCTCTCTCCAGACCACTACTATCATCTTTTTGGCATTAAGTTTTAGCTCTGTGAAGAAATGTTCAGAAACTCTTATCTCTAGCTTAAAGCCTTAGACTCATTTCCAGATGTCAGACTTGCCTAGATATCCTACCACTGCCACAGGTTCAGCATGTCCAAAGCTCTTCAGTCTATGACTCTTCTATTTCTGATACCACAGTTACCAATGTGCCCACAGATCAATAGCCACAAACTTTAGGCATCACTACCCACCCACTTTTTCCTTTTCTTTTCTTTCTTTTTTTTTTGAGACAGGGTTTTACCGTGTAATAGCCTTGGCTGTCCTGGAACTCACTCTTAGACCAGGCTGACCTCGAATTCAGAGATTCAGTTGCCTCTGTCTCCCAAGTGGTGGATTTAAAGGTGAATGTGACTACTGCCCAGCTATACCACCTGCCCTTTAAAAAAAGATTTTTATTTTAAGTATATGGTTTTTTTTTTTTTGGTTTTTCGAGACAGGGTTTCTCTGTGGTTTTGGAGCCTGTCCTGGAACTAGCTCTTGTAGACCAGGCTGGTCTCGAACTCACAGAGATCCGCCTGCCTCTGCCTCCCGAGTGCTGGGATTAAAGGCGTGCGCCACCACCGCCCGGCTAAGTATATGTGTTTTGCCTCAATGTGTATGCCTGTGCATCAGACATACACAGTATCTAAAGAAGCCAGAGGACATTAGATTCCTTGGAACTGGAGTTGCAGGCTACCACCCTAAGGGCTGGAAACTGAATTTGGATCCTCTAAAAGAGCAACCAGTGCTCTTAATCACTAAGCCACTTCTTTAACCCCTACTTGTTTTGCTTGAGACAGTTTCTCTATTTATTATGTGGTCCTGACCATCCTGGAATATATGTAGACAAGACTGGCCCTCGAGCTGAGACTAATGTCAATGCCTCTACAGTGCTGTACACCAAGCTTCTTTTTTCACTTTAACTTCTTCCAGCAGCCATGTCTATGTACAACAGCAGCATTCCATCTATCACAACCATTCCAGCTGCTCCGCCTCCTTCAGTCCTTGCTGCCTCCTGTTGACATATTGTGATAGTTTCCTCAACTGCTTGTCCACATACAGCCCTCTCACACACACCATTGCTACAGTTACCTTCCTAACAGCCAAAATCTATCACAGTCTAGTCAAAGACCTTCAGTGTTTCACTGTCCCTAATGAAGAAGGACCTGCGAGGAAGGTCCCCAAATGATCTGTGTTTTCTTTTTAACCCATTTTCTCATTCCATTTGGTACCATGTCAGAGAAAACTGTTCACTCTCCTTTGAACACAGCACCTCTCCCAATGCCATTCCTACTCATTGACTGCCCCCTTTCCCATTCCCACACATTCCAATCATGCCATATCTTAAAATTAGGCTCAAATGATACTGCCTCAATAAACCCCTGCCTGATTGCATGCCCTGTCGTGTAATGTCCCTAGTCTTTGAATTCTTCTTGTGGCATTTATCACTTTTCACCTTGTTCTCAGGCTCACCCACACATTTTTTGCCCAAGTCTTATCTTTTAAATTTTTTCCCAGGGTGCCGGAGAGATGGCTCAGCAGATAAAGAACTTAATACTGCTTCAGTTCCGTTTTTTTCCCTTTGAGACAGGGTTTCTCTGTAGCTTTGGATCCTGTCCTGGAACTCATTCTGTGGACCAGGGTGGCCTCGAATTCACAGAGATCCGCCTGCCCTCTGCTCCCTGAGGGCTGGGATTAAAGGCGTCCACCACCACCACTCAGCTGTGTTTCAGTTTTATGCCAACTAAGTACTTAAATTTTTGTTGCCTGAACAAAATAATTAGATCAAAACGATACAAAACTGTGGATATGGTGTTAGTATTTGCCTAGAATACACAAAGTCTTGAGCTCAATGTTCAACATTAAAAATTAGAAAAAGAGCACAGTCAGAGCTGTTACACAGAGAAACCCTGCCTAAATAAATAAATAAGAAAAAAAGAAAGAAAGAAAGAAAGAAAGAAAGGAAGGAAGGAAACAATTTTTTTTTTTTGTTTCTTGCAACAGGGTTTCTCTGTGTAGCCCTGACTGTCCTGGAACTTGCTCTTTTGACCCCAATACTAGCTGATCTCTTCCTGGACACAGGGTCAAATTTCTGATGCTTCCTCTTTATGAGGAAGCTTTATAAACTTAAGATGGGCAAACATATAAAAATGCTAGTTTCATAAAACCTTTTCCAAGCCCATGTTCATGTTCTAACCCTGAACCCGAGCATCATCTGCTCCGGCCTACCTCCTGATGATCCCTTATCAGGCCGTCCACTGAAGCTAGGAGTGCTGACGTGAGGTGAGACTTGGGCATTAGGTGGGATACCACGTTTTGGCTTTTTGGCTGACATCTGGGGATCAATCTTCAAACCTTTCAGGGCCTCAGTAGAGAGATTACGTTTGAGTACAGCTGCCTTTTTGTAGCCATCGTATAAGCCAAAGGCAATGTCCCTGTTGGTGGTCGTCCAGGAAATCCGTAGGTCTACCAAGTACAGCTGATGTGTATGAAAGGCAGGGTCACCATCTCGAGTAGAGAGCTCCTGAGGAAAGTGCCAAGGACACCAGGATTACACAGACATACCACCACTACTCCTGGGCAAAAAAAATGCAGAGACAGACTTGTTAAACCAAGGTGGCTCTGGGAGAAGAGATGAGAAGACCCTGAAGAAAGAAATATTAAGTGGTCTCAGTCTGTACATTACTTTACTCCTAACTATACCTAATGCATTTTTAATGAATCTGGTAATTTCAAAAGCTGTCCATAATTGGGAGAGAAGGAGAAAGCCAGTACTACATGAAGTGTTAAAAACTTTTACTTTATTTCATGAAGACCAAGAGACTTGTTAGAGGGAGAAATCAAGAGATTTTCTTTATGGGGGGAGTGGTTGTGCTGGGGTTTGAACTCAAGGCTTTGCAAACACTTAAGGCAGTGGTGAAGGACAGAAAATTCAAATCAAGCTTGGGTTTGAAGGGAAAAAAAAGTCATAGCAGCAAGGGGCCAGTGATATGGCTCAGCACTTAAAAAGATCTTGCCACCAAGCCTGAAGACCTAAGGAGACACACACAATAAATGTAATAAAGATAAATTTTTTAAAGTGAGATGAGTCTGTGGGTAAAGGTGCAGCCACCAAACCTGAGGCCTTGAGTTGGGTCTCCTGGACTAAAATGGTGGGAGGAGAAAATCATCCACACTAGTTGTCCTCTGACCTGCATGCATACACGCCCACACATCCATTCCCCAACACGCCTACTCACCCAATAAGCAATCTTAAAAGGAAGAAGAGAAGCTGACACAACTACACCAAGTAACTGTATCAGAAAGACACACATGCTATGGTTAGGAACCTTACCAGAAATTACCTCTCACCCCCAATGTGATCATAGTTGGAGTCAGGAGATAATTAAGAGTGAATCAGGACATAAAGGAGGGTAGGGCCCACATGACAGCAAGAGCCATGAATGACACTCTATTATTGGACCTCTCAAGTCTCCGAAACCACTAGAAATTTCTGTTATTTAAGACACCAGTAGTCACCGGGCGGTGGTGGCGCACGCCTTTAATCCCAGCACTCGGGAGGCAGAGGCAGGTGGATCTCTGTGAGTTCGAGACCAGCCTGGTCTACAAGAGCTAGTTCCAGGACAGGAACCAAAAGCTACGGAGTAACCCTGTCTCGAAAAATAAATAAGACACCAGTAGTCTATTTTGCTCACTTAAACTGCAACGCCTACTAATATAACTGATGTAAAAAAGAGTGTCAAACAGTACCTCTTCAGTGGTGCGATTGCTGTGCCGTTGGTATGTAAGGGAAGACAGGCTCAGTAGGTGGGTCTTGGTTATCAAGGGATCAAGGCAGTGGTCAGCATTCTCTTCAGTAGGTGAAGCCATCAGGTGCACAGTCACCTGACTTAAGTCACTCACCATCTGGGTCACACTCCACTCGGAAATGAGGCGCCGCATCACTGTGCCAGCTGAGAAAAGAAGCATACAGTCCATGTAGGATGGCATGAAGGATGTGAGTCATCAGAGAAGAGGAGAATAAAGGAACAGACTAGGAGGAAGAGAAACTCTGGCCTGACCTTGAGGTATAAGCCGCTGAGTTCCCCGAGCGAAGACGTGGCCCTGACTGCACTCAATCTGGATGCCCCGTTGCTGGGCAAATGAGGCCCAATAATGTACCTGGTATCAAGAACAAAGAACTGAAGAATGGATATCAAAGGGATGAGTCAGTATGTTAGAAAACAAGGAAACTAAGAAAGGGGAACCCAGCTAAATGTTAGAGGTCAGAGTCTAACCTGTAGCTGGGGAAAGAGTGCAGTACAGGAAAGCTGTTTGTAGTGTTGGCCAAGTTTCTTCTTGCTGGGCTTCAAGTTATTAAAGAGTTTCCCTCTACAGATAGGCCTTGTTACGCTAGTCCAAGTTGCCCAGAAATTTTGCATCCAACGCAGGGTACTACTATACAGCAGAATTCGGGGCTGGGATATTGCTGCAAAAGAAAGGATAGGCATATCCAAGCTGTGGTTGAAACAGAGGTGAGGAAGTACTTTTCCAGCTTCAAGTTTTAGAGATCAGAAAACACAAACAGCCTCCTCACATCAGTATCCCAGCACCTCTTCTTTCAAGGTCTACGCTCTTTCTTTCACCTATGGCTATGGTGTAAATGTTTGTGTTTGTCCCCCTCCCCGACTCTAAACACCAAGGTGATAGAACTGATGAGGAAAACTGACTGGTATCGAGGACAGAGACCTTCTGAATGATACTAACGACAAAGGGTGGTCTGGGTCAGCTGACAGCTGGGTCAAGAGACCCAAAGGACTTTACTGCTCTTTCTACCATTTGAGGACATAGCAAGAAGGCACTGCCATAAGAGGAATGGACCTTCACCATACACTGATGCTGACAGCACTTCTATCTTTAACTTCCCAGACTACACAACTTTGAGACTATCCATTACTCTTAAGCAACATAATTTACGGTTTTAATAGCGATCCCCAAAGGCACTGATCCTCCTACAAACAAAAGGCACAACCTAAATTCTGCTCTATCCTTCTATCCTTTTTTCAATCGAAAGTAGTCAGTATCCCAAGCCCATCCTCCCCATTGTCCCAGGCCCAAGTCTCACTCCCACTATGGCGAGTCAAATCCATCTTGATGGAGAGATTGAGGTTCTCAGAGCGGAAGGCCCGGTAGGAGTCATGGAGCTGGCCCAAGGGTACCTCAGGCAGGAACTCTGGGGCCCTCAGAGTGACACTGTGATGATCATGAGGGTTCCCATGGCACAGCCACTGCAGGTCCAGTGTCATGCAGAGGTCAGGCAGGTGAAGGAAGCAGCAGTCGTCATACCTGCCTCACAACGGAGCCCCAGCCCTCAGTGACTTGGTCTCTTGCTTCCCTTGGTTCTTCCCCTCTCCCTCCACCCTGACTCCCCCACCTAGTTAAGGCCCCACTCTTCACTCCACTCACTTAGAGGCTGTTCTTACGTTGACATCCAGGTCCCCTTTGAACACAAACTGACCAGGTTTCCAATGAAAAGAAAGGTGGTTCCATTCCCAGTGCATGTTTTCAGTTGTATTGTATGGATCCTGTAACGACCCCCCATCCCAAAGAACAAAGTGAGCTGTGGTTAAGCGAACTGCCTCCCAAACCAGGACCTTTCTCTCTGTGCCCCGCATGCTGCACAGGCCACAACTACACTATCCTAATAAGGAAATGACTCCGTGGAGCCCCTCACCTCAGTGGCTAGCTGATGCAGGTTTGCTTGTTCAATATCCATATGCCAGTCCCCATGGAACAGAAGACGACTCTTATCCCACCAGGGCAAAGGTGGGCTGGGGTCAGCTGAGGGCTTGGTCAAGAGGTCCATACATTGACCAATCAGTGTCCAGGCTGGATCCCAGCATGGGCCCCAGACCACTGTATACTGGAAGATTTCCGCTAGGGTAGAGGAGGAATACAGGCTTCAGCTTGCTACAAAACAGCTCTCTGTTCCTCCTTTGCTCCAAAGCTTATCTTCCATCAGAGGCCCGCAAATACCCCTCAGCCAAACCACTGCCTCCTTTACTCACAGTGGAAGTCATGGTAGAACTTGAGTGGGGGCATGTTCCTCTCTACTGCCACGTTACCCCAGGGAAGCCCCAAATGCAGGATTTGACGTCGACGGGAGCAAGGCTGGCCACTCTGCTCAGTGCCCGCAAGTCGACCCATGAGCCGCCAGTCCCGGATCTCAAACAGGTACCGTGGATAGTCTCTGATCCGAACTATTATTAGAAAGCAGATACACACTGATTATTCACTTTCACGTTTTTTCCTCTTATTGTTCTTTTTGCCCATCTATAATTAATTAAGAGAACAAGCGCTGGCAATTAAGAAACAAAGCTAAGGGGCTGGAGAGATGGCTCAGAGGTTAAGAGCACCAACTACTCTTTTCCAGAGGTCCTGAGTTCAATTCCCAGCAACTACATGATGGCTCACACCCATCTGTAAATGAGACCTGGTGCGCAGAACATTGTATACACAATAGATAAATCTTTTTTTTTTTTGGTTTTTCGAGACAAGGTTTCTCTGTGGTTTTGGAGCCTGTCCTGGAACTAGCTCTTGTAGACCAGGCTGGTCTCGAACTCACAGAGATCCGCCTGCCTCTGCCTCCCGAGTGCTGGGATTAAAGGTGTGAGCCACCACCGCCCGGCACAATAAATAAATCTTAAAAAAGAAGCAGCAGCAAACCTAAGACCTAGAGACCATGAAGCAGAGGTGAGAGGCAGAGAGAGCATGAAATTCAAGAGCCACAATAACCTTAAAGATGGCTGTGCTCATGGCCCTATGATGTCAGCTGAAGAGTTTCAGGGTGAAAATTAGGATCAAAGAAAGGGAAGCAGAGCCCACCCACCCCAATCCAACTACAATTTCCTATACAATCTAGCTCTTTGTAATCACTCAGAGGGCTTCCTAGCACACACAGGACAAACACCAGGGTCCACTCACCCAGAAAAGTTTTGACACTGCACTTGAGCATACGACACCACTGAATGACAAGGTCTATTCCTTCAGCAGGAAAAGGGCTGCCAGGGTCAAGCTCTCGAACCTGCTCTATCACACGTTCAGGTCCATGGAAGGATGAATCTGCCAGAGCTACCAGCTCTAGCCCTGCCAGGCTCCAAGTGAGCAGTGCACGGCGCATGGGCGTGTTGCCATAGAGACGACGAGAGCGCTGGATGTAGATTTCAATGTTTTTGCGTTCCAAAGAGGCATAGAGCTCCTCAATTTTTCGAGCTGGCAACAATTCCCCATGCTGCTTCCGCAGGGCAGCCACTTTGGCATCCAGCAATTGCAGCCTTTTGGCGCTCTCCTTACTTTCATCTTTCATCAGTTCATAGTTATCATGAAGCTTCACCTCAAAGACATCATCCAGGAAAACCCAAGAAAAGTGCTGAACCTTTAGGAGTAGATCAGGTGGGAGTGGGGCAGGGCCTGGAGAAGCCCAAGCATGTGTCCCTCGATGTAGCCCCTTCAGCCATTTCTGAACTCCCACAGCCTCATCCAAAGTTCGAGAGAAGTCATACTGATAAGGAAACTCCACTGAGACTGATCCAAGAGAAAAGAGCCAAACCCGATTCCGGAGGGTCTGCAGTACAGGGAAGGGGTTCCTGTGGAGGATCATCTCTTCCAGCTCGGGTAGTAGCTGCACCTCCACCTCTTTAAAGTTGAATATGCTATTGCCATCAAAGCCAGCAGCCAACTCTGGGCAGTAAGCCTGCAGTGAGCCTCCATGCCGATTCAGTGACACGTTCTCTGCAGCCAGGGTAATGAACTTGTCCTCAGCAACGAAAGCTGTCAGTTTGGCTGTGCTCACCTCCAGGGTCAGGTTTAGCCGCCTTGGTGGGGATGGCTCGGGGAGATGGTCTTCTGGCTCAGAACCGGACTGTGGAGTCTCTAGTTCATGGGATTGAACAATCTCAGGAAAGACAGTAGCTCGTAACAAGTCTCGGCATTGTAGAGTGGACAAGACATGCTGGTACAGGTACATGTGATCTGGGGGGCTCCAGAGTAAAGTCAGTCCCGCACCACACTGAACCTTTAGGGTGTAAGAAAACAATCTGTCAATCACTATGTCTCTGAACAACAGAAGTAACAGGGATTATTACACATGCCTACCTGGTTCAAGAATTATATCCAACCCCAAGCCGTTCCTAAGAAATCACATTAATTACTGCCTTGCTTGGTTCCTGTTAGTACTAAGATGGTATTAAGAGTTGCCATTTATTCTCATACTTATGAGCACTTAGACTTTTGATCTTTCTTCACTAGATGCTAAAACGCTTTGGAAGTAGGGTCATATGTTTTTCTTTGGTTACTTACCATACTACATCTAATATACACAGACACTTGTCTTTGTTTCCATTCATCGAACACTGTCTAGAAACAAGTGCCACTTGAAATATTTCATCGACAGATTGAATGACTTGATTCCTAAAACACAGTGTAAAAGTACTGGCCACACAGATTTTGTGTTTTGTTATTTTTTAAAGCTGGTGGCTCATGTGTTTTATTCACATTTTTCTAAGATTTATTTATTTATTATGTATATAGTGTTCTGCCTGCATGTGTGCCTACAGATCAGAAGAAGTTGGCCACGCAGTTTAACACAGCAACTGACTTATGAATGTATGTCCTTGTCATCCTGAAAGACAAAGTCAGTTCTGATAGCTCAAGGGATAGAGAAATTGAAATATCAAAGACACAGACGTTCTCTTAGGTTCAGTCTCTGAAAAGCAACCTCCTCAGTTTCCAAGGCAAGTGAGCGCAATGCCTCTCTCCTCCCAGGAAGACCCCATTCCCACCTGATACTCTATGGAGAAAGACACTGGAAAGCTTCCATCTTCAGAACCCTACTAGCCTTCTAAAGAACTGAGTGTTTCCATAAAACAGTAAGTGCTCTTAGTCACTGAGCCATCTCTCCAGCCCCACTAAGTTTTTGTTACAAGGTCCCTCTGTGTAGCCAGTACTTTTACACATGAGGTCTGTGAGCTTTCATGATTCATCTGTCTCCATCCTTCAATGCTAGGGCTTAGGCCTGGCTTTTATATGGGTACTAAGAATTTGAATTCAAGTCTTCTATGATGTACAGCAAGCACTCTTATCTGCTGAACCAATTCCCAATTTTTCAAAAGTCCACTATTTTTTATATATACACCTTGAAATAATTATAATAAAATGATGTAGCTGGTATCTCCTTTAAAATAACACCAGAGCTTGGGGTAGGGAGGCTAAAATGAGTATGGCTACAACATGATAGTCACAAATGTAATTACTGCAGCTGGAAATACTGAAGTTCAAATAGTCTCCCTGTATTTTGCATGTATTTTTAATAATGTAGCAAAACATTTAAATTGCAAAGAAAGGAAAGATGCACACCAGCTGCCACTTTCTCTGAGTTTCACAACATGAATCACAAAGACTGAAGAAGGTTTTAAGGGGTAGGAAGACCACATCTGGCCTGAGCCCCAAGCATTACCTCTAGGGAACGGACGCTGCTGTGGTAGGTGAGGGAGAGCATGGAGAGGCCGAGCACTGGCGTGGGGATGTCAGGTGCCTTGCAGCAGGGCTGCATCTTCTCTGTGACTGACTTCACAAGTGCAAGCACGAGCCCTTGAATCCCCACAGTGGAGGTCTCAGCACTGCCCAAGACAGTCAGTGTGTCCAGTCGGACCTCCGAAGCACCTGACAGAGAAACCAAGACAACCTGCATCCCAAGTTCTGAAATGACAACCTGTCCTTCCTTTCTCCTCCCTTTACTGTCTTTAGTCCCCATGCTTCCTTTAAATGATTCCTAATATTTTAGGGAAACTTTAGATGTGGCAAATCCAAGTTTTCCATTGTCAAGAAATTACCCGTTTATCATTTACTCCCCAGAACTACATACAAGAAAATAAAAAGAGGGGCTGGAGAGATGGCTCAATGGTTAAGAGCACTAGCTGTTCTTCCAGAGGTCCTGAGTTCAATTCCCAGCAACCACATGATGGCTCACAACCATCTGTAATGAGATCTGGTGCCCTCTTCTGACCTACAGATGTACATGCAGGCAGAACACTGAGTACATAATAAATAAATAAATCTTTAAAAAAAAAATATGTAGGAGCCAGATACACCTAGAATCTTTTGTTAGGTTGAACTGGAGGGTACCCTGGACTATTTAACAAGATCATGTCTCAAGAAAAAAAAAATCAAAGAAACCCTACTTTGGTCTCATTCTCTTGACCACATCGAGGCTAAATTCTCTCCATCTCTGTCTTTTTAATACTTCCCAGCAATAGCTACTAAGCAGCAGCACAAAGCCTGTTATTCAAACCTTTCTAACGTGTCATGCCTCTAACATGGAAACTTTCCAGATAAACGGCTTCCTTAAATGAGAAGAAGCTGACTGAGCCAGTATAATCTGCTGAGTTTACATGAGGCCTACTCAGCCAACTTCCTGTTCCACTTACCAACCAGTGCAGAAAGAGTGAACAGGTTCATGTCTTCCACCTTCAGGTCCACCTTCCAGAGTAAGGTCACAGATTCCCCAAGTGAAGATTTCCTAGATACAGCTGACTTTTCAGATTGTGGAATCAGTAAGGATAGTATTCGAGACAGACACTGGGCACAGATGTCTGATATTTCTACCTGAAGTCCTCGAATAGTACAGTCAAGAAAGAGAGTATTGGATTGGGTGCTGGACAAACCCAGGGGCTGGTTGTAGCTACCCTAGAAAAGACAGGAAACCTACTGAAACCATGCAGATGCACAGTTAGAATACCTTGGTGTGCATCGCCCACACCAAGAGCACGATCAGCACTCAGAAGCATGTCAGGGGGAGGGAGCTCTGTGGGCCCCTATTTACCACACACGCCCACCTACCTGTAGTGTGAAGGAGTCCAAGACAAGTGCTTCACCCCAAACATGCATATTAGGTGGATGTGGTGCCCTCTGAATGTGGGACTCACTGCCTACTCGCCAGCAGAGGTGATCCACAGTTAGGACAGCCCGCTGATGGATACTCTGTGGTCGAAGGTGCTGGTAATCTGAAACAGGTGGTAAAAAAGATAGTCCATTAAGCTACCACAGAAAGGAAATAGGCAGAGTTGTAACCAAAGAGCAAATCCTTGTTCCCTTCCCATCTCTGAGCCTTACCCAGGGAGATGGAATTGAACCCCAAAGCAAAAGGTGGTGTGTCTCCAAGCTGAATGGAAATACTGACATTGGAGACAGAGGTGCTGAAGATAATGGGAGCCAGGATCTGAGGGAAGGTTCTACACAGGGATAAGAACAACATCACAATAATTGCAGCTTCTTATCAATGAAGAGAATGCTCAAAGTTGCTGACAATTAGATTTTGTTGTGAATTTTAGGACTGGCAACAACTAGAAAGTAAAAGGCTAAGTTTGTCAGATTGCTACTCCTCCCATTGGTAATCCGAAGGAACCCCAGAAAAACATGAAGTTAAACAAGATGAAATTCACATTCATAGTCAAATATAGTCAATATCAGCAACATTGCATGATTCACCCTAATAACAAGATCACATACAAATCACTTCCTCTGTGCAGAACAATGTCAAGACTACACAAACAGAACGGTCCTGTATATCTGACACCACCCCTTGCAATCCAAGGCAGATGAGACACTGTTTATCACTTTAGTCCACTTCAAGAAATGTTTGTCTTATATAAATAAGGCACTGTGCTGGGCAATCAGAATGAAAACATAAAAATAACATTCTCTTACCAACAAAGGGTATAATCCCACAGGGAAGATATATAAAACAGGTTTGCTTCTGAAACTAAGATTTAAGGAACTCAGACAATCCAATATGTATTTAACACAAGATACCACTTTGGATAAAAAGAATCTACGTAATAAGAAGGTGACTTAAAATTCACCTTTTTTGCAGGGCAATGGTGACACATGTCTTTAATCCCAGAACAAGGGAGGTAAAGGCAGGAGGTTCTTTGTGAGTGAGGCCAAACTGGTCTTCAGAGTGAGAACAGCCAAGGCTACACAGCAAAACCCTGTCTTAAAAAGCCAAAAACAACTCACCGTTTTTTCCTTTGTTTAAGATCAGGTAAGCTAGCCCCTTGGGTCTCCAATGCTAACATAAGCAGCCAGTGAGAGAATTCCTGGTGTCGGTAATGAATGATACATGTGTTCAAAACAAGAGAAGCTGAGAGGTCAATGGTAGTTACCTGGAAATAAGAAGACCCCAAGGTTTTACTCCCATAATTCATAACACAACAATGTGGAGAGAGCAGAGAAAGATTCTTAGTAGTATGAGTAGCACACCTGAACATTAACTTTGAGGGAGTTGAGGCAGACAATCCGCTGGCGACTCTGGGACAGCAGCAACCCATCTGTAAGAAGCGAAAGGCAAGGAGATGAATAAACTGTCACCAAAACTGTAAGGTAGGGGTTATTTTCTCTCACTATGGTCCCTCCTTCCCTCCCCAATTACAGTGATATTAAACTATGGAATCATGCAAGGATTAACAGAGAATGCTGGTCCTCCCTTCTCTTAAAAACAGAAACCCTAGCCGGGCGATGGTGGCACACGCCTTTAATCCCAGCACTCGGGAGGCAGAGGCAGGCGGATCTCTGTGAGTTCCAGGACAGGCTCCAAAGCCACAGAGAAACCCTGTCTCGAAAAACCAAAAAAAAAAAAAAAAAAAAAACAGAAACCCTTCCAAGAACCTTCTAGTAGGAGTTCAGTGCTCATCTGTGCCATATCATAGTTGGCCGTGAAGCTTCGAAGGGGCAACTGATCCTCATCACGGTGGTACAGGAAATGCAGCAGCTTCAGTGTCCAAGTCAGGTGCCTGGACCAGAGATACAGTCCACATCAGAGAAACCTGGAATGCCATCCCTCCCTCCTTCCTCTCCGCAGACAACGTACATTATCCCCCCCCCCCCCCACCTCGTCACAGATGAGACCTCACCTCTTCTGACTATTCATAGACAACACCACACTTGTGTTCTCCATCTTCACCTTGACTTGGTCTGGCAGCTGCTGGAGAAGGTATAGGCCAGGCAGAGTTGGTTCAGCAAAGTCCTCTGTCAAATCTGGAAACAGGGATGAGTAAAATACATGAGAACCATCAAACCTTAACACTCTCAAATCCTCTCAGCCCTGACCTCTTTGGTCAAATCCTCACCCATAAAGGCAGATAAAAAGATCAGCTAAGCAAATACCTAAGAGGACACAAGGTCAATAACATCACAGACCTGGGTACTTTCTTCCCCAGACTCTAAAAGCATAAACAGTCTGGGGAATAATGGAAAGAATATGAACTTGAGTGTCAAATAACTGACATTCATTTTTACTAACTATAAAACCTCAGCCAGGTTACCTAGCTAACTGTTCTTGGGCTGTTTCCTTATTTGTAAAATGCAGAAAATGCAGTGAAAGTGTACATAAAACACACAGTACAGGTATAACTCATGGCAAGTAACCATGGAATGTTAGTTTTTTGACTCAACAAGGAAATGCTTTATTTCCTCTACCTACCTATGAATCAAAGGTCATGGTGTCTGATGACTCACACCTGAACAATTGGTGAAAACACTGTTTTTTCTACTTGCAAAATAATCCCCGAGGATAAGGTAGGCAGGAAACTCAAAGACTGGAACTTTACCTGAACAAGAAACAGACTTGGATTTCTGGCCTGGGGTCTGACACAGTAGTTGACTATGAAAGAGACCTTCATGGAGCTCAGCATGGAGCGTCCATACATCCATAGTGATAGCCCTCAGGTGCCAACTGCTGATGTCCACCTGTAGACACAGGTCCAGGGCCAGTGACAGTTCTACCAGGCATGTATCCTCCTGTGTAGGGAGTTTTGAAGTTTTAGGTCAAATTGGAATGGTCTGAAGCGAGTGTGGTGATACACACCAATAATCCTAGTACTCAAAGAGACTGAGATAAGAGGCTCACCATGAGTTCTAATCCAGCCTGGGCTACATACCAGGCCAGCCAAAGCTATACATGACAAAACAGTCTCCCCGAAACAAACAGAGCTATGTGGTTAGAGAATCCAGAACACAAACATACTCAACTCTTTTATATCTTATGGTCAAGAAGAAATGAAATATCAGAGTGACCATGACACTCACCAGCTGACCACTCTTCAAGATTTTGCTATTGATCTTTGATAGGTTCACCTGACAGATTAGACTGGGAAAGAAAAAAAACCCATTTAGTCCAAGGGTGGTGGCTCTTCAATCCCAGCACGTAAACAGCAAAGGCAGGGAAGTTTCTGTGAGTTCAAGGACAGCCTAGTCTACATAAGGAGTTCTAAGACACCCAGGACTGTACGTTCAGACTGTCTCACAGGCACAAAATAAAAACCTCTTGACCCCTTTCCTCACGAGAGCTTAATTATCTCTCATCCATCTGTTGGCAAGGACACTACCAGACCCTCTTCTCCCCACCACTTACCCTTTCCCATCACTGTCCAAAAGAAATCTGCTTTTGCTGATCTGGATGTGCCACAAGGACTCGGAGGTGGCCACCTTAAGAACCATGATGTTTATGGCATCGACATGAATGGAGAATAGCTGAAGGAACGGGACAAGCAGTATTACTGTAAGGGCGTCATTCCTCCTTTCCCCCAAATGGTCCAAAGCCAACCAACCATCCCTGGAATACAGCTGAGAAGAGAGGAGCAGGGCCAGAGAGATGGCTCACCTCTCCTGAGAACTCAGGTTCAAATCCCAAAGCCCACACAGCAGCCCACAACTATAACTCCACCTCCACAGGATCCAACACTATCTGCTAGCCTATTCAATCACTACACAGGCATGAACATACACAAAATAATAAAAATGCTTAATTTTTAAAAAGAATCATAGTAGACTCACTTGGCAGAAGATCTTCAACAAGGATGGGCTAAGGGACAGCTCCTTCTGCTCCACCTCCGTGTTCTGAGAGAATGGAGCAGACAAGCTAGAAACCTTCTGGAGGTCTGTTCTGATGCGTACTTCTCCAAAGCACAATGCCACATAGTGTCTGCCCAGAAGAGAAGCCTCATTATCATTGGTTCCACCCCTTTCCGAGCAGTCTCTCCTCCCTCACATCCCTCCAGTCCCTGTATAGCTTAAATAACAGAGGAAATCTCCAGCTGTTTTCAGTGTGCCTCACAAAACAGCACTTGGACTAATAGGAGACTCCAGCAAGAACCTCCCTCCCACCTTGACTAAGATGTCTCTGCAGAAGAATTTCACTGATAAAGCTCAACCTCAAAAATGTTCCCCAAGGGCAGAAAGGAGTAAGGACGTGTGGCACTCACGGCAGATCATAGCTAAGGAGTTTTCTGGAAATCCACAAGTTGTCAATTTCCTAAAACAATATGAAAGAAAGCTGTGTATGTTGGCCACTAGGAAGGCAATGATGGGTAGCTTTACAAAGCAGAAAAGGGCCTGAGTCACAGGAGAGGAAGTTCTATCGGCCCTCCCACTAACTATACCCAGTGGCTTTCACTGATGTCTCTGACCAGCACTGGGTATCTTGCTCATCATGACGATGCCAGTTGAATTTGCTTAGTAGTTCTCTTTTATGGGTAAGCTGCCACCCTATTTCCTCTCTTAATCAGAACAGTAAGTTTGCTGTTTCCTGTTATCTTTCTCCTGTTTCTTCTGAACCCTGGGCTCTCTGTACCATTTTATTTTGTTTGGTGCTAGATACTAAACAGGATCCAGTTTATGCCGGCCAGGCTCTACCACTGAACCACTCCAGCTCCAGCTCCTTTTAATTTTGAGGCAAGCCCTCACTAAGTTGTCCAGGCAGGCCTTGAACTTAGAATCCTCTTGCCTCAGCCTCTTGAATAGCAAGGATTTCAGGCGTCCACTTCCATTTCTGGCCCTTAAAACAACTAGCATCAATTGCATCAATCCTCCAAGTAGCTCCTAGGATCCTCTTAAGAAAGAAATAACAATGGTGGAGTTAACTAGGAAAACTAGCTGTGAAGGAGGCTAAAGTTTGAAATTTAATTAGATCCACCACTTGCCCCCCCCCAACAACACCAAAACACACACACACACACACACACACACACACACACACGCACACGCACACACGCACACGCGCGCGCACGCGTCATTCCCAGAACTCACCACCGTATGCTGGTGCTGCTGAAACTTAAGACTGACATTTTGGATCCAGAAAAATCGGAATGAGCCAATCTTTAGTTCTGCCTGCAACTTCCGCTGACACCACCTGGTGGCCAACCGGACCACAAGCCACCTGGATAAAAATCAGTTTAATTTTAAGACCCTCTTTCCTATTTGGTTCTAGAAAATCCTTGCAAATAGGTGATATCCTGAAGCCGGATTTTTCTTGGGAACTTTCCGATTTTCCTAAAGCACTTCTCTGTCACATACTTTTAGCCACAATAATTAGGGCCACGGATCCCTAAATTCAAACGAAACCAGACAAACTAAACTCACCCTACAAGACAGGAAACTAAATAAATAAATAAATAAATAAAAATCCTCAAATCTTTAGGAACCCAAAGTAAAAAGAGGTCCTCAAAAGCGGTCAAAGTGAAGAAACACGTCATCACAGACTCCCTAGAGGGTCTTTCTCCGCGTCCCCACCCTGCCGACGTTTGCAAAAAGGCAGAGGTCACACTCGGGACAACTCAAATAACCGCTTTTCCCTAGACAGCCAGTCCTCCTGACCTCTCTCCAGGGCGGGGCTGCAGGTGCCCTTCGCAATCTGGGAAGAGGACGTTGGGGCGAAAGGAGCAGAAAAGGAGACCACCGAGGGAGGCCCCTTCCTCACACACACCTACTCAGCTCCTGGCCTCTGCAGAGCTCCGGGCCCCGCCCGATGCCTCTGCGCCCCCTCTCCCGATGCCCTCACCTCGCCTTCCGTCACCGCAGTCTGGGCTGAGCGCCCCTTCCCGCTCCCAGCCCCCCACCCCCACCTCGCCTACTGCTCCCGACCAGCCCGCGCCTCCTCCAAACCCTCTTCCTCGTCCGGTCACCCGACCACCACCGTTGTGGCTGGAAGTCCCTCACCGGCCTAGGAAGAGTGCGCTAAGCGCAACCAGCAGCAAGACCAACAGCGCGGAGAGAAGTAGAGGCATTTAGGTCCGGGTCCGGCCCGGCCTGGCCCCGACCCCCGCCATGCCGGGCCCCGACGCCGGAACCGCACAGTGCCGCGGCGGGCCTCTGCCGCGCACGCACACGCAGGGCGAGGAAGCCTTGGTGCGCGCGCGCACCCCCGCCCCGGCCGCTCGCCGACCAGCCGGATTTCTCCCTCCGCGCCCCGCCCCGCGCACGCAAGCACCGAGGGCCGACCCGCGGCTTGCGCGGAGTGGAGGCGTGGCTCCGGAGAGGGTGGGCGGGGCGGACCGCGGACGCGCTGGCTTGAGCGCCGCGCCCAGGGCTCAGCCTGAGCGGCCCACAGTGGACCTCGCTCAGGGCTGGGCAGAGGTCGGGAGTCGGCCGGTGACCAGGGTGGCACGTTTCCGCCTCGTGTAGTTAAGGCAGTTAAGAGCCCGCCTGGCTTCTTAGAACCTGTTGGGGAAGCTGGCTAAAGTTATGTGTCCCTAGGTCAGACGTGATCCTGTCTGCAAAAAATTGAAGAGGAAACCAAGAGGTAATTGACGACAGACCTCAGATATCACCTCATCCCACGGGGAAACGAATGGAGGAGTCTACTTCATTCACTGACTGAATACTTTTCTAGCCACGTTAGTTTTAACACGCTGGTCGCAAGGAGCCATTCTGTACAATTTAGTTTTAGGTTTGTGCAATGATCACCAAGAATTGGACCTGGAGCAGGGTGGAATATAGCAGAAGTAGTGAATATTGTTCTGTGCTTCACGAAATAGCTGGGGAGCAATTTTAATTACGTGAAATAGAGAATTCAAGGTCAAATCATGTCTGAATTGTTTTCTTCGTTGTAAAATGAAGGAAGTAGATAAGGTCTGTTCTGATTATTCTCATGAGTCAGTGTCTGAATACTGGCTCACTAATACAGTACAAGATAAAGAAATCCTGATGGTTCCCAGGTATTATGGAATATTTGTGTTCTTGGCTCTCGGGTCCTAACCTCCATACAGTCCTTCGGGGATTTACTCAGAATTTCTCTTTTGGTCTCTTTAGATAACAACTTCAGGGCCTAAAAGATGACTCAACAGATAAAAACACTTGCTGGCAGGCCTGAGGACTTGAGTTCCATCCGCAAAACCCACATGATGGAAAGAAGGCAATAACTCCCTCAAATCACCCTCTGACCTCCACACACCTGCAGCCTTCCGCTCAAGAGTGGTCAAGGCTCAGGGATGCTCCAAGAACTCTGCCAAGACACGGAGGGGTGCATCACAACACATCTTCCTACTCGATTCATCTTTTGGGGGTCTCTGCAAACCCCAGAGCCAGCAGAGTGGCAACAATCCAAATGAGACAAGAAAAATCCAGTTCAACGTGACTCAGGAACTGGTGTTGGTACACACTTCTAGAGTCTGGAGTCTGGCACCGGACAGTTTATTTTAGGCATATTTAAGCACAGCATGATTTTGGAAGGAAGTTTTCTGATGGTAATTAACTCAATCCTGTGTGTGCAATTAAACTTAAAACATGTTTACATTGAAACTCGTAAGTACATAAGGCCTCTTTAAGATGCATTCTCTAGCCGGGCGATGGTGGCGCACGCCTTTAATCCCAGCACTTGGGAAGCAGAGGCAGGCGGATCTCTGTGAGTTCGAGACGAGCCTGGTCTACAGAGCTAGTTCCAGGACAGGCTCCAAAGCCACAGAGAAACCCTGTCTCGAAAAAAAAAAAAAGATGCATTCTCTTCACTGAGATGGTGTTCAATATAAGGGTGTAGGAAGAATGATGAAAGTTAACATAAAATTGTGGGAATCCAGAGTGGCCTGGTCCTACAGGTAGCACAGAGGTCACTAGGCTATTGTAAAGGACATGGGATGGGTTCTGTTGAGGTCTATCTAGGGAAGAAAGGTCCATGTGGCCTACAGATAGCACAGATCACCAGGCTTTTAATGACTTCCCAGATTTCTGGGTGGAAAACAGGTGTATGTCCCCTCTGCTAAGGAGACAACGCTGCCTGTTTAAACATTCAGGTTTCCCTAGTGCTTATCTCTGAGCACAAGGACCTGTGCTCTCTACACAACTATTCAAGACGTTCACTCAGCTAAAATAGCTATTGATTTTGTCTTCTCCCACAAGTGTTTACTTCTACCCAATTTCCACCTGAAATGTTGTCATTACTTTTTTTTTTTTTTTGGTTTTTCGAGACAGGGTTTCTCTGTGGTTTTGGAGTCTGTCCTGGAACTAGCTCTTGTAGACCAGGCTGGTCTCGAACTCACAGAGATCCGCCTGCCTCTGCCTCCCTAGTGCTGGGATTAAAGGCGTGCGCCACCAACGCCCGGCTCATTACTTTTTTTTTAAACTTTTTTTTTTCCCGAGACAGGGTTTCTCTGTAGCTTTGGGGCCAGTCCTGGAACTAGCTCTTGTAGACCAGGCTGACCTCAAACTCACAGAGATCCGCCTGCCTCTGCCTCCCGAATGCTGGGATTTAAAATGTGTGCCACCACCACCAACACCGCCCGCCCTTTTTTTAAAAAACTTTTTAAGATAAGGTCTCAACTCAATATGAAGCCCTGGCTGGCCAAGAACTTGATATGTAAACCAGACTGACTTCAGACTTGTAGTGATCCTCGTCCCACTGCCTCCTGAGTGCTGGAATTACAGTTGCATACCACCATGACCCCTTTATTTATTTTTAAATATTTATTTATTTATGTATACAATATTCTGTGTGTATGCCTGCAGGCCAGAAGAGGGCACCAAACCTCATTCCAGATGGTTGTGAGCCACCATGTGGTTGCTGGGAATTGAACTCAGGACCTTTGGAAGACGAGGCAGTGCTCTTAACCACTGAGCCATCTCTCCAGCCAGACCCCTTTATTTTTAAGACAAGGTTGTTCTATGCAGCTCAAACTGGCCTGGAACTCATAATCCTCCAGTCTCAGCCACCTAAGTACTAGGGTTACCTATGAAATAGCTGATCAATTTCACCTACCAAAATGTCACCCCAAGAATTTAAGAGATTAATAAAGGAAACTTTTTTAAAAAAATATTTTATTTATTTATTATATATACAACATTCTGCCTCCATGTATGCCTGCAGGCTAGGAGAGGGCACCGGATCTCATTACAGATGGTTGTGAGCCACCATGTGGTTGCTGGGAATTGAACTTAGGTCCTCTGGAAGAACAGTCTGTGCTCTTAACTGCTGAGCCATCTCTCCATCCCTGGAAACTTTCTTTAATAATAGCCAGAGCGCCAGACTTGAGCAATAATTCTTTTTTTCTTTTTGGTTTTTTGAAACAGGGTTTCTCTATGTAACTATCGTGGCTGTCCTGGAACTTGCTTTGTAGAGCAGGATGGCCTCGAACTCACAGAAATCCGCCTGCCTCTGCCTCCCAAGTGATGGGATTAATACTGGGATTAAAAGCGTGTGTCATCACTGCCCGGCAAAACTAAGTAAATCTGGGGCTGGAGAGATGGCTCAGCGTGCTCTTCTAAAGGACCCGAGTTCGATTCCCAGCAACCACATGGTGGCTCACAACCATCTGTAATGATGTATGGTGTCCTCTTCTAGCCTGCAGGTATATATGTAAACAGAATATTGTATCCATAATAAATAAATATTTTTAAAAAACTAAATAAATCTTTAAAACACAGAGAGATTGAGTATCACAAGTACCACGGTTTTCCAGGTTTCCACTGACCAAGTTTTGCATAGGCTTTGTATCCATAGGAAACTCTCAGACATGATTCACATATGGCAACAAAAGGTATCTCTAACACAAAGGATGGATTAAGGCTGGGTGCTACTCCAGAGCTAGGCGAGGTCTGGTCAGGCCAGCACTACATTCTGTAACAGTTCTCTGTGTAGCACTGGCTGTCCTGGGACACACTCTGTAGACCAGGCTGCCTCAAACTCACCTGCCTCTCTGCCTTCCAAGTGCTGGGATTAAAGGCGTGCACCATCACACACCTGGCAAATTTATCATTTTTACTTTCTCCTTCATGAAGAGATAATCAAATAATCAAAGTGGCAAAAATAGAGTAGAGCAAGGAGAGCAGGGGAAGAAATGTAATTCTAATTCTTGGTTTGTGAGAACCACAACTTCTTTGTAAGAGAAATTTCTTATTTTTTAATTATTTATTTATTATGTATAAAGTATTCTTCCTGCAGGCCAGAAGAGGGCACCAGCTCTCATTACAGATGGTTGTAAACTACCATGTGGTTGCTGAGATTTGAACTTAGGACCTTTGGAAGAGGTTCAGCCAGAAGTTTCTTACTCCTAACATCATGGGCCATATCTAACACAGCACTGATAATCCGTGGGAAGCAGATGCAGGTGTATTTGTGAGTTCAAGATCAGCCTGGTCTACAAGAGCTAGTTCCAGGACAGCTAGGACTGTTACACAGAGAAACCCTGTCTTGAAAACAAAACAACAAAACAAAACCAAAAAAAAAAGGCAACACATCTTTGCATCATTAAACAAATATTTCACAGCATAAACAAACGTACATCTTGAACTATTATTCCACAATACATAATAGATCCAGAGGAGGATGTCATTGGCTATATATTATGCAGAACTCTGAAGGCCTTACTCAATAAAGATGAGCTGGAGAAGAACCGAAGGAGCAAAGAGAAAAGGCTTATATGCAAATAAACCTCTAAAATGGCCCACAGTGAAGACTCCCAGCATTCTGAAAGTCTTAGGACTTGGGGATTTAGCAGGCAGATAGATCCGGAAATAGCTCACCTAATAAATGACCACACAATGACTACAATTCTTTTATTTTTTTTTATTTATCATTTTGGAAAAAGAAAACTAGGGGAAAACCAGACAAGTCAGCAATCCATGATGTCAGAGGAGTAAAATCCCCAGCTAGGAGGGAAATTCCTCAGCTTCCTCTTATCAACATGAACGAAAGGATCTCTACCCTCATGAACAGGTCCTTTCTTAAGAACTGACCAAACTGGGGAGAGCGACCAATTCAAGTGTGAAGGCTGCAGGCCCAAACGCAGCCCCTGCTTCCTACAGTGCCCCTTCATCTCAGGGAGCCTGGAGCAGGGCTCCATGGGCAAAGCAGCAACAGACGTCTACAAACACTGTGTGGTGACAGTGGCACAGAGGATTTAGAGTCACAGCTCTGCATGATGAACCTCTGCCTTCAACAATTCACTGGGCTTCATGAAGATGCCTTCCATGGCCTTCCAGTAGTTGTTCTGACTTGGCTGGGCCATACCATGTACCTCCTTTTGTCCACTTATGGGTCGGCCATATTGTTCTCCCGTGACAGACAGGAGAACTTCGGTGGAAGAATGTTTGAATCTCACTTCACCGTCTCTCACCCAGTAAGGTCCATTACAGAGCACTGTCCAGTCATCCAGATAGTCACCTTCACCTTCCTCGCCAAAGGCACTCACTTCCTGAAAGACAGAAAGTGGTAACATTAACACATCTGACAGTCAGCTCTGGAGAGCACACCCACAGCCCTAACATTGAGGAAGTAGAGATAGCAAGGTCAGGAGTTCAAGATGATCCAGCTACATAAGAAATTTAAGGCTAGCCTAGGTTATAAGAGACTATACCCTGTTGCCAAGTAAATAAGCTGCGATCTTTCTCAAGGCTTTCACCATGAGGAAAATGTTAGATTTCAAAGGTGGGGCATGACTCAATAAGAAAAAAAATAAAATTAAAAAAATAAGTCCTTTTATCCCCGACATCTTAGGGAGGCTGCAGTGGTCGTCGCCACTCTCCGAACTTCATCACGCCGCCCAAGGATGACAAGAAGAAGAAAGATGCCAGAAAGTCGGCCAAAAAAGACAAAGACCCAGTAAATCAGTCCGGTGGCAAGGCCAAAAAGAAGAAGTGGTCCAAAGGCAAAGTTCGGGACAAGCTCAACAATCTAGTCCTCTTTGACAAGGCTACATACGACAAACTCTGTAAGGAAGTTCCCAACTATAAACTTATTACTCCAGCCGTGGTCTCTGAGAGACTGAAGATTCGCGGTTCCTTGGCCAGGGCAGCTCTTCAGGAGCTCCTTAGTAAAGGGCTTATCAAGCTGGTTTCAAAGCACAGAGCCCAAGTAATTTACACCAGAAACACAAAGGGTGGAGATGCCCCAGCTGCTGATGAAGATGCATGAACAGATTCAATCAGCTGTACATTTGAAAAAATAAAACTTTATTAAATCAAATAAATAAATAAATAAAAATAAGCCAGGCAGTAGCAATACATGCTTTTAATCCCAGCATGCGGGAGGCAGAGGCAGGCAGATCTCTGTGAGTTTGAAGCCAACCTGGTCTACAAGAGCTAGTTCTAGCATAGGCTCCAAAGCCACAGAGAAACCCTGTCTCCAAAAACCAAAATAATAATAATAAAAAATTACAATAAAAAACTGAAAACAAACTGTGACTGTTGTTGAACAAATTTGGATTTTCTTTTTTGTTGCTGTTTGATTTTGTTTGTTTTTTGTTTGCTTGTTTTTGATACAGGGTTTCTCTGTGTAGCCCTGGCTGAACTGGAACTCACTCTGTGGTCTAGGTTAGTCTCAAACTCAAATTATCCTGCCTCTGCCTCCCAAGTGTTGGGATTAAAGGTATGCATCACCATATCCAGTCTGTTGAACAAATTTTTAAAATAAAAGTGTAGCACATTTGCTTCATTAAGTTACAGGGGGAAACTAGGGTAGATGGTCTACAAATGCAAAGTGAGGTCCCAGAGAAACCAGCCAATGAACACTCTGATACCAAACTTTGGCCTCCTCCCAGACAGTGAATAAATCCTGTTGAGTTAAAAAGGAAAGTCAAAAGAAGGACCAGAGAGATGGCTTGGTAGGGAAGGTACTCATTGCTTAAGTTTGGTCTCTGGGATCCACATAGTAGAAGGAGAAAACCAACTCCTCCTGCAAGTTGTCCTCTAACCTCAGCAGGCTTGCACCTGTGCTCGCGCACACACAGCATACACACCAACCTCAATAAAAAAAAATCTGTGTTTGGAGTAAGGGGTCAGAGGATCAATGGAGTCACTGAGGAGGGCCTGAAAGCACGAGATTTCAAAAAGCAGCATAGAAATGGAGCTTGAGAGATGGCTTGGTGGTATCTTTTTCTTTTTTTATGTATAAGTGCTCTGTCTGCATATGTGCCTGCAGGCCAGAAGAGGGCACCAGATTCCATTATAGATGGTTGTAAGCTGTCATGTGGGTGCTGGGAATTGAACTCAGGATCTCTGAAGAGCAGCCCGTGCTCTAACCTCTGAGCCATCTCTACAGCCATGCAAGACCCTTTATTATAAGTTTGGAAACAATAGCTTTACTGTAATATTCATCAAAACTTAATGGTATGCTAATGTATACCTTTCCTCCCTATTCTGTGCTTTGGTCTAGATGTAAAGTCTCCACTCTGAACAGAAACAATTTTCTTCACACTTATGAGACAGAGTCATTTCTCCAAGTCTGCAGAAAAGAGAACATCTATACCTAGACAGCAAAGGGTTAATGTGCTCATTTAAGCAGCACAGATACTAAAATTGGAATGATACAGAGATCAGCATGGCCTCTGTTCAAGGAGGACACACAAGTTTGTGAAATGTCTCATATTTAGGAAGGAGGGAAGGAAGAAAGTAAGAAAAGAAAGAAGGAATTAAGAACCAAGAGATCACGCCGGGCGGTGGTGGCGCACGCCTTTAATCCCAGCACTCGGGAGGCAGAGGCAGGCGGATCTCTGTGAGTTCGAGACCAGCCTGGTCTACAAGAGCTAGTTCCAGGACAGGCTCGAAAGCCACAGAGAAACCCTGTCTCGAAAAACCAAAAAAAAAAAAAAAAAAAAAAAAAAGAACCAAGAGATCAAACAAGTCAACTGGGCAAGACAGAGCAGATGTGATGGCTATTCTTGGTTGTCAATTTGAATATAAGTGGAATGAACTATAATCCAGAAATGGACGGCACACCTGTGATCCGGATCTTGAGGCAAAAAGACAACAAGCCTTTAATCCAGACCTTGAGGCTGGAAGGCACACCTTTTATCTGGACTACCTCTTCTGCAGGAAACACATATAAGGGCAATGGAAAAAAGAAGGGTTTGTTCATCATCTGCTTGCCCTTGCTCCGTCAAGACATCCATTCGTTCTTTGGGATCCCAGAAGACCAGCTGAGACAGCCAACCTCATGGGACTGAGCAGCCACTAGATTCTTGGACTTCCCATCCATAACTAGCTATTGTTGGACTGCAGCGTGTAAGTCACTCCAATAAATTTCCATAGACAGATAGACAGACCGACAGACAGACAGATATTCATTCCATAAGTTCTGTGACTCTAGAGAATCCTGACATATACAGCAGGAATAATCCATTGCATGCCCCTCACCTGGTTTCCAGAAAGAGGTGACGTGAAATGGTGGCTGTGGAGGTTTCGACCAGTGTTGATGTGTGTCAGTCGGATGGGCTGGCCACATTTGATAGGGGTTCCCCTTTCACACACTGTGGCTGTCTTCCCCCGTATTCTCCAATAACTATTGCTGTCATCCACAGAGGTTACACCTGTCACTGATTGCTGCCCACTACCTGCAAGCAAACAAACAAAAGGCAGAGAAGAAAGGCAGTTGGAGAGATGCCTGATACCTGGTTCTGAAGAGCCATTTTCAATGCAGTGGGAGACAGCAAGGACCCATCCATTGTTAGGTAAAGCTTCTACCAAGGTTGCATTCATTTTTTCAAAAAATAAATTTTTATTTTTATTTTATTTTTATTGGTGTTTTGCCTGTGTGTATGTCTGTATGAGGCTGTCGGGTCCCCTGGAACTGGAGTCACAGACAGTTGTAGCTGCCATGTGGGTGCTGGGAATTTAACCTGGGTCCCCTGGAAGAACAGTCAGTGCTCTTAACCACTGAGCCATTTCTCCAGCCCACCTGCATTGTTTTTAAGAAAACCTACATCATACCTTCAGTTATATCCTCCCTAGATACTAAGGATATTGAAATTTCACTTTTTTTTTTTTTTTGGTTTTTCGAGACAGGGTTTCTCTGTGGTTTTGGAGCCTGTCCTGGAACTAGCTCTTGTAGACCAGGCTGGTCTCGAACTCAAAATTTCACTCTTAAAACACTGGCTATTGTGGAACAGCAGCCAGGATGGTAGGGAAGAAGATCATGCTGCACTGGTTGACTACAGAATGAGACCTGTCCTGTGAGAGGGCCGTTTGTCAAATCTTCACTGCCTCTGTAAGGCCTTGGACAGCATATGAATTTGATCCTCTGAGACTGTTATGAGTTCAGCAAAATCAAGAGACAGGATGCTAAATAGCCAGAGTATAAAGAAAAACAGGTTCTAGGTCTGCTGTTGTGTTCGGAAAGCTTGGTATCCACCATTATGAAAAGGCTACTCTCTAAAGATACTGACACTGCTTGGAACCCACTTGTCCTCCTGTTGGAGGTCTTAGGGTTGGGAGGACAGTTATTCATTTTACTTTTGTGAATTTTGCCTGCCTGTATGTCTGTCTGTGCATGCTTATGCCCACAGAGGTCAGAAGAGGGAGCCAGATAGCCTGGGACTAGAGTTAAGTTAACCATGTGGATGCAAGGAACTGAACCTGGATTCTTTGTAAGAACAAGTACTCTTAACCACTGAGCCATCTCTCCAGCACTGTTCGCTACATTTTAATCGTCTCTTTAATTTTTCACTTTTTTTTTCAACTCAACTTCCTCTGGAGACCTCCTTATTCTTTGGGAGTAGCTAGAATTCTATCTGGCCTTAATCTGTTCCTGAACACTTAGGGGTCCAGATAAAGTAATTCAAGAAACATTTACTGTAACTGTAATTTTTCAGATTGAGCTCATCCTGAGCAATTTGATCTATTCATGTAGCTTCAATCACTATCTGGACAAGAATGTTGTATCTAGGCAGTAAAATGGCTCAGCTGGTAAAGACTGACAATCTGAATTCAATCCCTAAGACTCACAAGATAGAAGGAGAGAACAATGCTTTTCTCTGCCTTCCACATTTGCACTGTGGCAAGCGTGCATCCAAACACACACACACACACACACACACACACACACACACACACACTGGAGAAATGTAATTTAAAAATAAAGCCTTTAATCTCAGCACTCAGGAGGCAGAGGCAGGTGCTGTGTGTTCGAGGACAGTCTGGTCTACATATTGAGTTCCTGGTAGCAGGGCAACCAGAGCTAGATAGACACTGTCTCAAAAAACAACGAAGCTTTTACAGAATATTGTACCTAACTCTGCATCAGATTCCTCTAAGGTTCAGACTGAGCATGGTGTCAAAATCTGACTACCCATAAGGACTACCGGGAGAGATTTGAAGTCTACGAGGCCTCTTTCTAACTCCATTTTAATTTAGTAGATCCAAAACAGGAAACAGATTAAATTAAAATGTAATACGCCTGGCGTATAGGTAGGTGTTTCCTGAATCAAGTGGCTAGGAATATAAAGATATCCCAATGATGACTGTGCACTCCCGGCACTAAACTGGTCAGACAGGTTCTTAGAGGTGGGAACCACAGACCAACACAAAAGGGTGAGTTCCTCTCTTAGCGAACAGCATCCACCATCATCAGTCATTCAAATTACCTTGAATACATCTCATGTTAAATCTCATGACTTTTTGTTGTTGTTGTTGTTTTTTGTTTTTGGAGACAGGGTTTCTCTGTAGCTTTTGGAGCCTGTCCTGGAACTAGCTCTTGTAGACAAGTCTGGTCTCGAACTCACAGAGATCCACCTGCCTCTGCCTCCCGAGTGCTGGGATTAAAAGCATGCGCCACCACCACCCAGCCGAATCTCATGACTTTTATCCTCCTCCCCCACCAAGAACCTAGAGTCTTTAGAATACTTGGCAAATAATATAACATTAAGCTATTTAGCCAGCTTTTGAGCTTTTTTTTTTTTAAAAAAAATGTATTTATCACATATACCTGTATTTGTGCCTGCGTGCCAGAAGAGGGCACCAAATCTCATTATGGATGGTTGTAAGCCACCATGTGATCCAGGGAATTGAACTTAAGACCTCTGAAAAGGAATCAGTGTTATTAACTCTCCATCGCTCCAGTCCCTGCTTTTGAACTTCTTTTGTGTTGTTTCGAGATAGCTCTCCCTATGTAATCCAGGCTGATCTTTAAGTCACAACGCTTCCACTTGAGCCTTCTGAGTGCTAGGATAACAGATATCGGCCACCACGCCTGCCATTAGAACAATACTAGACACAAAAGAAAGAAAGAAAGAGAGAAAGAGAGAAAGAGAGAAAGAGAGAAAGAGAGAAAGAGAGACAGAGAGACAGAGAGACAGACAGAGACAGAGACAGAGAGAAGGAGAGGGAGAGAGAAGAAAAAGACTCTTTAGGGGCTGGAGAGATGGCTCAGAAGTAAAGAGCACTGACTGCTCTTCCAGAAGCCTTGAGTTCAACTCCCAGCAACCACAGGGTGACTCACAACCATCTATATGAGGTCTGGTGCCCTTTTCTGTCCTGCAGGCATACATGCAGGAAAAAACGCTGTATACGTAATAAATAAATCTTAAAAAATATAAATAAATCTATGCTGAATGAATGAATCCACGAATACTTAGCATGAATTGCATATGATAAAAAGCAGACTTTCCTTTGCAATCCCTGCCAAAGCTTAAGTTATTGAGCTAAAAAACAAGTATAAGACCAAGGGTTGTAATCAAAGAGCGAGCTCTTTCAAGTCTAAAACTCAGAGATTCAAGATATGTTGTCAGGCTCTATATGTCTCTCTTCTCCCAGCACAAAATAGTGGCAGCCCATGGATCCTGAAAGATTTTAAACCTGGGCAGATTGGATTAAACCCTGTACCCACCATTCACTAGCTGTAAGGCTTTGAGCAGTACCTCTGAGTCTATTTTTTTTCACCTACTAAAGTAACTTTACTGTCGTTCTCAACACATTATTAGAAACTGACAAGTATACATGTGACACATTTAACGCATAACTCATCAAACAAAAACTAACATTACGACTAAATTCCCTTAGCAACTCGACCGTCCTCGCCAAGCAGCTCCCTAGGGCACCTTTAACTTTCCAAGACCACGCCCTCAGCTCCTGAGGCCCCGCCTCTTCGGGGCTCCCCGGGCCTACGCAGCCCACCCAACCCCGGTTGGTTCCCCTCAGTACCTGACCCATAGCGCACGTCGTGAGAGTGCAGTCGGACATTATGGCGCGTATTGAGTAGCTTCACCACGGAGCCGCAAGTAACGACAGCCAAATCGGACGCTCCCACAGCGCTCCATAAACCACCCAACAACAGAAGCGACAAGACAGCCATCCTAGATCCGAGAGCCCCTAACCAGCCAAGAAAATTTAGCCCTTCCCCGGAACCGGAAGTTAAGGGTGGAACAACGACAAGGAGGAAGTGAAGCCACTCTAACCTGAATCTTTATGGTTCCTCTGTCTCGAGCGGATGGGTGACCTGGGAATCCGCTTTGTTCTGGTTGCTCTGTGGCGGCTGCGTTCGTTTGGTTAGCGTTCGCACGCTCGAGACGAGAGCGCTAGCCACCGGACGGGAAAAGAGAGCACGAAATGGCCCGCCCACCCCCAGTGACAGAGAGCCGGAGGTGACGTACCACGTTTACGTAGCAGCGGCGACGGCGGCGGTGGTGGTAGTGGTGGCGGCAGCGGACGCGGAGGGCCCTTGCGGTGGGTCCGTACTATCCTTTGCCAGTCTCGGTTCGGAGACCCCATTTTCTTCCGTGGGAGCTTAAAGCAGCGGAGAAACAGCGGCCCTTAAGCAGGTAAAGCTCAGCCGGGAGAGCGTTTCTGGTGTGCGCAGCGAGCCGGGCTCCCAGGGCCTAGCCCGGTAAGGGAACAGACATTGGGGTGCCCTGGCCTTTCCTGATCTGCCGGGGCAAAGGGACAGGAAAGCGCAGTGGTTGCTCAACGTCTCCAGGCCTTTCCCCCACGCAGTACCACCTGGAACCTGTGAAGTGGCCTTGTTTGTTGAGTCAACAGACTTTCTGGGATCACATCTTCCCCGCAGCTTCTGGAATCTGGGCCACACGAAAAATTGGGACTAGGAGAGACCTAAGGGTTTCTTACTTGGCATCAGGTGATCAGATTAGTTATTCCGTGCGTTTGGATCCTACCGGACTTAAGATGGTTCAGCCATGAGGCTGGTGTACTGTGCTGAATGTTAGATCTTCTCATATTGTTGAATAATTGAACTTTTTCCCCTTGGATGGCTGAGTCCCTTAACACTTTCGAAAGATGCGAGTTTGTATATAAGTGCCTGAAACCCTCCATCCTGCGTAATTCATTTCCTCGAATGCTTGCGACCTACCGTAAATATCAGAATGGGTTGTTGAATCCGAAATCTGTATTCTTGATTGACATCAGGTACTCAATTTAAATATCTAAGAAAAGCTGTTTCCCTGTGTTACGGAAAGAATTGATGCTTATTTTCTTTTAGGAGGCAGATCTCCTATAATACCGATACGGAAAGTCACTGTAGTATCAAAAGTAGTGGGGTACTTTTTTCCATTTTCCTCTACACACCCCATTTCTGATGATTCCCTTCTTCACAATCCCCCGTTACTTTCATTTATTTTTCTGTGTATGTGTGTGGTTCAATAGTTAATTTAAGGTTACTTACAGGAATGTGAGGGATTATTCAGAGAAACCTCGGCTACAACACTAAAGAAAATGTGCTTCTCCCCCAGCAACCATGAATTGCTCTAGATCCTTAGGATTGGTGGGATCACGTGAGCCCCTCCCCCCCCAGCTACCGTTAACTGCCTACAAATTTTCAGGCCCCTCCCCAGCAAGGGAGTATTATGCTACACTGTGCAGAAGGTGCTGAGTTAAATTAATTTTTCGGGGAAAAAGTTTATTCGACCGTTGAACACTGAAGTTGACAGTTTGTAAGTCTTCGGTCTCTTAATTGCCTCCTGAGTGCTGGGATTAAAGGGCATGTGTCACCACCACCCATCTAATTTTTTTTTAATTCTTGTAGTTTTATAGTTTTCTGCTTATACTAGTTTAACTTTCTTACCTTTCATTGACGCTTTAGTCAATAGCAACCCGACTGACTTCTCTTCTAACTGCTCATCAAAATTGATAGCTTCAACAGTGGCTACAATGTTGCCAAATCCAATGGATACTCTTAGTCAATACAGTTACTCCTTGAAGCTTTGTCCCTAGTTGTTGTATTATACTTGGCTCTTGAATTTTTCTCTCTTAAGATAGCTGCTCCTTTTTAGTCTTTAAAATACCGCTTTAATCCCAGCACTCTGGAGGCAGAGGCAGGCAGATCTCTGTATGAGTTCGAGGCCAGCATGGTCTACAAGAACTAGTTCCAGGACAGGCTACAGAGAAACCCTGTCTCGAAAAATAAATAAACAAACAAACAAACAAAAAACCCAAAAAGAAAAGAAACAACTTCATTGTATTTTGTGTGCATGGTTGTGAAGTAGGTGCTTTCTTGGTTGAGTCATCTCCTTCCCTGGCCTTTTTGGGGGAGGATTTATTTTTATCAATGTTTTCCCAGCTTGGACTGCCTTACTTCTCCTTAGGCATACTGGTGGTTCCTCACTCCCCACAGGTTAAAGGTAAAAGTGTAATCATTGTGATACTGATGCTAATCCGCATAGCATGCTCCTGCCCAGAACTCCTGGAGCCAAGCAGTCGTCTTTCCTTAACTCTCAAGAAGCTGGTCCAGACTGTAAGGCTGTAGGCATCCACCACTGGACCTGATGTGATTTTGCAGGGTTTTTGGGTTGTTTGTTTGCTTTTTGCTTTGTGGGTTTTGTTTTTGAGTCAGAGTCTTGCTGTGTAGTCTAAATGGCTCAAACTCTTTGAGCCTCTTGTTTCAGCTTACTAGATGCTTCATTCTTGTTTACTTTTCTGCTCTCCCTAATATCTAAATGTTTGTTGGGCTTCTCTCAGGGTTTAATTTTGAGTCCTCTATGTGTTCAGATACCCTCCCTGTGCTCTGTTTTCTAGGCCACCATCATCTTTTGCCTGGGCTATGATAGTTCCCCGGTTTCCTGTTTCTACTCAAATTCCCCGACAGTCTTTGAAGCCTTTAACTTACTCTATAAAGATCCTGTGTCTTCATGTGAAACCCTCTTCCTCTCCCTGGTCAAACTGACTTTCTCTGTTGCCGCCACCATTCGTGCTCTACAGAAGCTTCTGCACCAGAGTCTCCTCCAACCACCTCCCCACGCAGTCAGTTTCTACACTTTATTCCTCACTCTTTGGGTATTTATAAAGTTTATTTCTTTTTATTTTAAGGATGTTTCTATTTTATTTATTTTTTTAAGACAGGGTGTCTCTATGTAATAGCCCTAGCTGTCCAGGAAATCACTCTGTACACCAGGTTGGCCTTGAACTCACAGAGATCTGCCTGCCTCTCCCAAGTGCTGGGATCACGCGCAGCTACCACCACCCATCTATTCTAAGATCTTAAAGATTTATTTAACTTATTAGAGAGAATGAGAATGTGTGTGTTAATTCTTGTATCGGTGTGAGTAGATCTAGGATAGCTTTGTGGATTCAGTTCCTTTATTCCTCTAGTTTTTTAGTTTTTACTTCTTTACGTTAGTTTTGGAATCTAATTCAGGTCATGGGCTTGCATGGCAGGCACTTTTGCCTGCTGAACCATATAACCAGCCCCCAGCCTATATTTTAAACATCTTAATTTCTTATAATTAGATTGTGTGTGTGTGGTTTTTCGAGACAGGGTGTCTCTGTAGCTTTGGAGCCTGTCCTGGAACTAGCTCTATCTAGTAGACCAGGCTGGCCTCGAACTCACAGAGATCCGGCTGCCTCTGCCTTCTGGGTGCCGGGATTAAAGGCGTTCGCCACCACCACTTGGCCAGACCATGTTCTTATGTCCTCACTTGGAGTCCCTTTTTATGAAGTACTCTGTGACTTCTGTCACCATATTGTTCTCATCACTAATTACGGGATTTTGTTTCATTTCTCTTTTCTGGTTTCAGATATTTAACCAGAGCCTTGTGCATGGTAAGGAAAGGTTCTGTCCACCATTGAGATATACCCACCTTCATTCATGTTTTGTCATAACATAATTTATGAAAATTATGAACTCTACCCAGGAAGAAGCATATTTTATTCTGTTTTACCTACCAAGACCCAGAACAGAGCTTGACCCTAAACAGACAGAATCTAAATGTTAATTGGAGCTTCAGAACAAAAGGAGTTAACAAGCCAGATCTCTTCAGCCAGGTCTCCTCTTAATTGCCTCTTACAAGTTCTTGTTAGAAAGGAGGAATTGCCAAGGGCCTCTCCTGTGGCCATCTGATCCCAGCCCTGTTCCTCTTCCTGAGAATGCCATGGTAACCACTACCCTCTCCCTCTGAGTCACATCTTACTCGGCAGCTGGCTTTTGCCTGGAGAGCCCTCCCTCCACCACTCTACTCCTCTTCAAGGCCTATTCCAGGTGCAAATTTAACTATAGTCTTGAATGTGGGGAAAATTTGAGGAATGTGAGTACTAAATGCAAAAATCAAAACTACAGTCAGCTTATCTTATTAAATCATGTATGAATGATGTTGATATACACAAGTGATATATATATATATATGTATATTTATATATATCTTTATTCTGGAGTCGCTGTTGCTTGGCATCTTCAGCCTGCAGTGCTGATGCAGTACTATTCAAAATCTAGCTGTAGAAAGTCATGACTGCTTCTGGCAAACCTTTTAACTGGAAGGCTTATTGCTGAGCTAGATTAGGAACATTAGAGTGTGTTTTATCTCTAACCTAGCTTGGGAGTTGGGAGGGAAAGGAGACAGTTGTCTTCCCAAGCTGATTGTAAGGGGACCAAGAATAAGCTGTTATCTCAGGTGGGTTGTCTATTTCTTCTCTCTGTTAAGTAGAACAGGGACATCTGTCTGTAAGAGCTAGCTTGAAGATGTTGATCCTTTAAAAGACTGAATTCATGGTATGATGACCTAATTAAAGTAAACTGTGTGCGGTTTACTATTTTTAATGTCTCAGTTCAAGGCTTGAGGGGAGCAGTGTTAAAATTATCAGGCATAATGGCTCTTTCTTTTAATCACAACACTCAGGAAACTGAGGTAGGAAGATTGTTGTGAGTCCTAAGAGTTAACTTTAAGGTCACACAGCCTAGAGTAAAGCCCTGCCTCAAAACACCAAGTATAAGAGTGGTGTTCTAACTCTCTCTTGCTTCTGTCCAGGTTGTTTTTCTTTTTCTTGAAATGTGGTCTCACTGTGTTGTCCTGCCCTGGAACTCTGTATATAAACCAGGCTGTCCTCTACCTTCTACATACTGGACTTAAAGGCATGAGCCACTACATCTAGCCTAGAACTACAAATTTAATTGGCAGAATTTTTAAGATTCACTTGGCGTTACTTTAGCTAAAAGACCTTAAGGATGCAGATGTCAGAAAAGGGAAAGCGGGGCATCCACCTAATCCCATTGTATAGTCATTTGTTGTCATAGTTTTTTTGTTTGTTTGTTTTGTTTTTTGTTTTTCAAGACAGGGTTTCTCTGTAGCTTTGGAACCTGTCCTGGAACTAGCTCTTGTAGACCAGGCTGGCCTCGAACTCCCAGAGATCCGCCTGCCTCTGCCTCCCGAGTACTGAGATTAAAGGCGTGCACCACCATCGCACGGCTGTCATAGTTTTTATTAGTGCTTCAGCTGGGTACAATCTCTGTCTACCAGAAACTTTTTTTTTGAGACAGAGTTTCTCTGTTTAGTCCTGGCTGTCCTGGAACTCACTCTGTAGATTAGACTGACCTCAAACTCACAGAGATCCGTGTGCCTCTGCCTCCTGAGTCCTGGGATTAACGGTATGCAACGCCGCTGCGCCCCCCCCCCCCAACTCTTACAACTTAACCCATAATTCTTATCTGTGGTTAGCCACGTGGCTTGGTCCCTTTTCTCAGTAAGGCATTCTCATCTCACAGTCTGATTTGTGACTGCCTCTCTGCCTTTTCCCTTCTCCTGCCACTTCCTGAAAGCTAGAATTAATAAGCTTCTGCTGTCACAACTGGCTTTGCAGTGCTGGAGATTGAACCTAGGGCTTTATGTGTACCAGGCAAGCAATGCACCTACTGAACCGCATCCTCTGCCTCTGTGTGTGTTCTTTAATGTCCTACTCAAGGCTCAGTTATGGAGTTTTTGGGTTCTCCTGCCAGGCTTTAGCTATGTTGGAAAACAGGAATGTAGAAGATGAAGTTATTAATTGGTACAGAATTATAGAATGCTAAGTAAAATGAGACCCAGTAATGTGAGCCACCATGTGGTTGCTGGAAATTGAACTCAGGACCTTTGGAAGACGAGGCAATGCTCTTAACCACTGAGCCATCTCTTCAGCCCTGAAAAATAGTTTTTTAAAAATTTGTATGTGTTATTAGTGTTTTTCCTGGGTGCGTATGTGTACCACATACATGTAATGCTCAAGGAGGCCCAAACAGGGCATCAGATCCTTTGAATCTGGAGTTACTCAGTTGTTAAACCTAGCTGTCAGGGCTGAAGAGAGAGGTCTGCGGATAAAAAGCATTTGTTGCTCTTGTAGAGTACCCCAGGTCTCCAGCACCTGCCTAAGGTCTGGTGCCCTCTTCAGGCATGCACGAAGACAGAATATTGCATGCATAATAAATAAATAAACAAATAAATATTTTAAAAGCGCATGCCTTTAATCCCAGCACTCAGGAGGCAGAGGCAGGCGGATGTCTGTGAGTTCGAGACCAGCCTGGTCTACAGAGCTAGTTCCAGGACAGGCTCCAAAGCCACAGAGAAACTCTGTCTCGAAAAACCAAAAAACAAAAACAAAACTATTTTTCATGTGCATTGCTGTTTTGCTTGCATGGATGTCTGTGTGAGAGGGTCAGGTCCCCTGGAACTGAATTTACAGACAGTTGTGAGATGCAATATTGGTGCTGGGAATTGAACCTGGGTCTTCTGAAAGAGAAGCCAGTGCTCTTAACTGATTAGCCTTCTCTCCAGCCCCAAAACAAAGTATTTTTTTAAAAAAGAAACCCAGTTAACATTTATTTGAAACTACATTCTTTGCTTGTTGTGATGGTACATAACCTGTAATTTGAATACCTGGGAGGTAGAGGCAGGAGGATCTAAAGTTCAGACTCATCCTTAGCTACGTGGCAAATTTTAGGCCACTCTGACCATACTGAATCATTGTCTCTAAAGCAAAAAAGAAACTGTTGACTCCTTTGGTTTTTGAGACAGAGCAGCTGCATTGCCCTGGCTGTCCTGGAACTCACTTTGTAGACCAGGCTGGCCTGAACTCAGATCCACCTGCCTCTGCCTCTCAAGAGTGCAGCGATTAAAGGTATGTCACCACCAACCTGGTAATTCTTTATTTCATGTATTATGGGGCAGAGGACAACTCTTGCGGATCTGGGTAGCTTTAACTGTCAGCTTAGAGTCATCCGAGGAGAGTGAGCCTCAGTTGGGAATTGCCCAGATCAGATTGGCGTGTGGGTATGTCTGTGGGATTGTCCTGATTGTTAATTGATATAAGAGTTCATAGCCCACTATGGGCAGTACCATTGCTAGGCAAGTGGTCCTGAACCATATAAGAAAGTGTAAGCAAGCCAACTAGAAAGCAGCATTCTTGTGTCTTGCCTGTAAAGTGAGTACCTTAGTCAGAAGTTATGCTGTGTGTTATAGCCAGCGAGCCTCCCTTCAAGTTCCTGCCTTTACTTCCCTCAGTGATGGACTGGGACCTGGAATTGTAAGGTGAATAAACTCCTCCTCTGGATTGCTTTTGGTCAGTGTTTTATCACAGCACCAGAAATAAAACAAGGAGGTAAATGATACAAATGGATTCATCATGGTTCTGATGTTTCTGAAGAGGCTCTTTTTCAGCCAAATTCTTCAAACCAGTGCACAAGTAGGCATAAATTCTCATAATGTTGTTTAATCTATTGAAAAGGGATTTTTTAAAAAATAATCTTATTGTTTTTATTATATATATATGTTTTGATTACATGTATGTCTGTGCACCATTTATATGCCTGCTGCCCAAGGAATTCTGAAGAGGATATTGGATCCTCTGGAACTGGAGTCACAGATGGTTGTGAGCAACTATGCGGTGCTGGGAATCAAACCTGATTCCTCTGGAAGAGCAGCCAGTGCTCTTAACCACTGAGCCACACCCTATTCTTCCCCTCACCTCCTTTTTGAGGGACAGGGTCTTACTGTGTATTCCCTGGCTTCTGGAACTCACTATTTAGACTAAACTGGCCTCATTTCCCAGAGATCCACCTCTTGCCTCTGCATCCTGGGATTAAAGCCCTGTGCTACCATGCATGGCAGGAATTTTTCTTGACTCTGCTCGAGTATGGATGAAAGCACCGTATGTAAAGTCTTGGCAATTACTGTTTCTCAAACTTCTTGTGAGCAAGTCATATAATCTCACTCTACCATCATAGCCTCACCTGTATAATAATCCCTGTTTGCTTTCTTCATTTGCCCAATTCTGCCTGGAAATTTGTGAAGATTAAGAGGAATGATAAAACCAAATGTGGTGGTTAGTTCCTATAATCCAGCACAGGACAGGCAGAAACAGGAATATTGCTGTGAATTAAAGGCCAACCTTAGCTACAGAGTGAAAAACCCTTTCTCAATAAGAGTGAGAAAGAGAAAAATGATTCTGATGTAAGTCTTGTATGATAGCCATTTCTTAAAATACACACAAGAGGCCAGGCAGTGGTGGTGCACACCTTTAATACCAACACTTAGGAGGCAGAGGCTTACAGATCTCTGTGAATTCAAGGCCATCCTGGTCTACAGAGCTGGTTCCAGGACAGGTTCTAAAACTACAGAGAAACCCTGTCTTGAGAAACTTAAAAAAAAAAAAAAATGCTCACAAGGAGCGACCCTTGGTAGAATGGGAGGTTTGGAGCCTTGTTTTCTGGTTTTGGGAATCAAACTCAGGCCTCTTTCATGCTAGGTGAGCCTTTACCATTGAGTTACACTCCCAAGCTGAGCTTCCTGATTCTTCCTAAGGAGAAATGCTGGAGTAAACAGAGCCATGGTATGTAACTACAAGGATTCTGTGAAGAAGTTTAAGAGCCCTGTTTAAAATCGTGTCTTTTTTGTTTGTTTGTTATGGGACAGGATCTTAACTATGTAGCTCTGGCTATTCTAGAACTCATGCTATAGATCAGGCTGGCCTCAAACTCACAGAGATCTGCCTGCTTCTGCCCCCTGAATGCTGAGATTAATAAAGGTGTGCACCACTACACCTGGCTCATGTGTCTTATTTTTGTTCACCACCCTCCCACACACACATACAAACTTCCTTTTTTCTGTAGTTTCCAAGGAGACTGGGAAGCAGCAGCAATGTCTGATTTTGTAGAAAGTGAGGCTGAAGAGTCAGAGGAAGAATACAATGATGAAGGCGAGGTGGTACCTAGAGTCACCAAGAAGTTTGTGGAAGAGGAGGATGATGGTAAGGAGGCCCCAGCCTCAACCTTCTCCCCACTATTCCTAAGCTTTGGATAGTTGGATTCTTGCTGATGAAAGAGCACAGGTCTCACACATGAGGTACCAGCTTGAGAACGTTGAGTCATTCTTAGAAATGCATAGTGCATCGCTCTGCTGTGTCCCAGGCACAACAGTTAGAACCAGCTAGGCAAAATAAGATGCATTTACTGTTTATGTTAGAGTTTACATTAGTGTGTGGGACAGACAGTAAACTGATAGAGAAATCTCTGATGCTTCCCACTTTTATTCCCATGAATGTTTTTGTGCCCCATTTTTTAAGCTTTAAGGCCATCAAGAGAGTAGAATTATGAAGTAACTTTAAAGGGGGAACAGGAGGTATAACTTTCAGCAAAAGAATAAAAGAAGGAATGTCCTTTGAGGAAAACAGGTTACTGGAAGCTGTAAAGCATCTACTAATGTGAGGAGGCAAGGTAATTGGGAAGATCGTCTTTCCTAAAGACAGCTGGTAAATGTGGGGAAGAAACCTTCCAAATCCTGCTCTGTGCCATTACATGGGACAGAGAATAGACATGCCACCTAGTCACTAGGTTCAGGGGGCGTGGATAATTGAAATTAAGCGGGTAGTCTGCCTTCACCCTCGAATCCCAATCTCCATGTCTCAACCCACATGTTTTCAGATGAGGAGGAGGAAGAAGAGAATCTAGATGATCAAGATGAGCAAGGCAACCTAAAAGGCTTTATCAATGATGACGATGATGAAGAAGAAGGGGAGGAAGATGAGGGCAGCGACTCTGCTGATTCAGAGGATGATGTTGGCCACAAGAAGAGAAAACGCAGTTAGTAGCATGTCCCGGTGTCAGCTGAGGCAGGGGTGGAAGTTGCAGTGGAGAAGAGCCTCCCCTCACCATGGGTACACTTTGTTCTCTTTAGCTTTTGATGACCGTCTGGAAGATGATGATTTTGACCTCATTGAGGAGAATTTGGGTGTTAAAGTCAAGCGAGGAGTAAGTACTTTCTTTATCCTTTTTCCTGAATAGTTTGGGGTCATCAGAGAAGAGAAAGGTCCCCAGCAGCATAATGCTGTAGGTCCCAGATCTGAAGTCTAAAAGAAAAAGATTTGTCAGTTTGCAGGACGGGCCTTGGGGCTGCATAAACATCACTCAACGTGTTCTTTCCCATCTCACTTGACAAAAGTAATTGTAGTAGGAATATAGAAGTGAGCCTGGATAACAGGTATCCTTATTAGACACCTACCTGCCCCATCTTAATAAAGCATATTTTCTCAACACTAGCAAAAATACCGACGTGTCAAAAAAATGTCTGATGATGAAGATGATGATGAAGAGGAATATGGCAAAGAGGAACATGAAAAGGAGGCTATTGCAGGGGAAATCTTCCAGGATGAGGAAGGGGAAGAAGGACAGGAGGCTGTAGAGGCCCCCATGGCTCCTCCAGAGGAAGAGGAGGAGGATGATGAAGAGTCAGGTACACGACAGATGCTAGACAGGGAAGCCAACATTGGGTGGATGTTGACATTTCCTGTTCCTTAATAGGGAGGTCCTTTAAGGCAACCCCCTAATTTCCCTGGCAGGAACCAGGCTTATCCACTGACTGAGCATTAACTTTTTCCTTCTCCAGATATTGACGATTTCATTGTGGATGATGATGGCCAGCCTCTGAAAAAACCCAAATGGCGAAAAAAGCTTCCTGGATATACGGATGCGTAAGTGTACCTGCCACAGTGTGGTAATAAAGACATTAAATGGGCATGTGATCAGGAAGTCTAGAGGCTTCTGCCAAAATTAAGATGTCCCAAACTCACATCCATTTTTGTTCTGTGCCTCAAATCACACCTCTACTAGACAGTGGTTTCAAACTGCTCCTTCAGTCACTGAGTGCTCTCAAACATGTGAAAGATTAGGCTGAAGCCAGGCTTGGTAATGTAGGCCTTTAATCCCAGGATTTAGGAGGCAGAAGTAGGTAGATCTCTATGAGTTCAAGGCCAGCCTGGTCTATAGAGCTAGGATAGCTAGGGTTGTTACACAGTGAAACCCTGTCTCAAAAAAAAAAAAAATTAGAAAAGAGTTCCACATGGGCATACATCCAGGATCCCTGATGTGCCCAGTATATTCACATATAGATGACCTTCTAACCTGCAGCAAAGTATAGTAGTTTGGAAGGTTTTGTTCTAAGGGAATGCTGTAGCAACTTGGCAGAAGATGGTTTGCCAAGCAGAATAAGGACCCATCTGACTGTGATATTTGGCTCTTATCCCTGGCAGGTGCCAAAGATAGACTTTTTATCCTCTGATAATGGTTTGCCTTGAAACTTCCAGGCACCTATTTATTCCACATTGAATATGGTTTTCCAACTGGCTTTTCTCTTTGCTCCTTTAGTCCTGAGGCATGCAGAGGATGTAGGGAGGGGCTGCATTTCTCCTCCCTCTCAATCCCCTTATTCTCACACATAGAGCCCTGCAGGAAGCTCAGGAGATCTTCGGGGTGGACTTTGACTATGACGAGTTTGAGAAATACAATGAATACGATGAGGAGCTGGAGGAAGACTATGAGTATGAGGATGACGAGGCTGAAGGGGAAATCCGGGTGCGCCCCAAGAAAACCACCAAGAAGCGTGTGAGCCGCAGGAGCATCTTTGAGATGTATGAACCAAGTGAACTGGAGAGCAGCCACCTCACAGACCAGGACAATGAAATCCGAGCCACTGATCTGCCTGAGAGGTTCCAGGTAGGAAATCACAATGAGTAGTCTCCATTGGACTTTGAAACCCATCTGAGTCAGGTCCAGGGAGTCTATTTATTCTGGCAGTACTGAGTGCTGTTGTTGATTGTTCTCTTCTTACTTTTTAATTTTGAAACTGAGTCTCACTAACTTAGGCTGGCCTTTGGTTGATTCTGTAGCCCAAGCAGGTCTTAAACCTCAGCTTCCTGGGTAGCTAGGATTACAGGACTGACATTGAAATGATGGCTTTTTTGGTCTTTTTTTTTTCTTTTTGTTTTTTGCTTTTGTTATTTTTATTGTTTTGTTTGTTTTTGAGACAGGTTTTCATGTAGCCCAGAGTGGCCTCAGTAAGTAGTCAAGAGTAACCTTAAATTTCTGATCCTCTTGCCTTCATCTTTTTTGTTGGGGAGTCTGGGACAATGTTTCTCTGTGTGAACCTACCTGGTTGTCTTGGCACTTGCTCTGGCCTTGAACTCAGAGATTGGTCTGCCTCTGTCTCAGTGCTGGGATTATAAGCACCGTCATGCCAGATTTTGTGCTGCTGAGGTTTTGTGCATGCTAGACAATCACTTCTGCCAACTAAGCTATTTTCTTAGCCCTAAAATGGTATTCCTTTTTCTTTGGAGGATGGGTGGTGCGGGGTTTTTTTGTTTTTTGTTTTGTTGTTGTTGTTGTTTTGGTTTTTCTAGACAGGGTTTCTCCTTGTCGTCCTGGCTGTCCTGGAATTTGCTCTGTAGACCAGTCTGCTTTTGAACTCACATAGATCGCCTAACTCTGCCTCCTAAATGCTGAGATTAAAGGTTTGCACCACCACCATCTACCATGAAATGATACTCTTTGTTTTTTTGAGACAAGATGTCTCTGTGAAACAGTCTTGGCTGTTCTGTAGACCAGGCTAGTTTTGAATTCACAGAGATCTGCCTGCCTCTGTCTCCCAAGCGCTGGGCTTAAAGGCGTGCGCCACCACAGCCCGGCTGACATGGTATTCTCAACAGATCTGGAAAATGCCCATTTTGTGTCAGGTGACACTAGAAGTATGTACCTGAGGATCACATGCTTCTGTTCAGAAGTGTACGTTTTTTCCTGAGCAGGATACAAAAGTGTCACCCTCTTTTCCCCTATAGCTCCGCTCCATCCCTGTCAAGGCAGCTGAAGATGATGAGCTAGAAGAAGAAGCTGACTGGATCTACAGAAATGCCTTTGCCACACCAACCATTTCTTTACAGGTACTCAGAAGTTTAGATTTGAGAGGCTAGAAAGCTGGCTGGATAGTTAGAAGCGTTGCTGCCCTTGCAGAGACCACAGATTTGGTTCCCAGCACCCACATATGGTTCACAACTGCCTGTACCTAGAGTTCTGTGGTTCCTACTCTCTCTGCTGACCTCTGTGGGCACCAGGTACTCAAATGGCACACATATATACATGTAGGCAAAGCATTCATACACATAAAGTAAATGTTAAAAGTTCTGATATGAACCAGAGGTCAGTTGATGAAAATGAGAAGCTATTCTTTCCCTATGTACTGCTTCTGTATGCCTGGGAAAGAGTATGTATATATGTGTATTAAGAAAAATACTAAGTAAGCATTGGTGGTGCACACTTTTAATCCCATAATCCCAACACTTGTGAGGCAGAAGCAAGCAGATATCTGTGACTTCAAGTCCAGCTTGGTCTACAAAGCTTGAGTTCCAGGATAGTCAAAACTACACAGCAAAATCCTGCTCTAAAAACTGAGAGAGAGAGAGATAAAAAAGCAAAGAAAAATTTTAGATTTCATCAGAAAATGCTCTCATGTTTTGAAGCTCCTGTGTGCTAAGACAGGAAGTTAACATGTCTTGCTTCTTTTGTTTTTGCTTCTTACTATAGGAAAGCTGTGATTACCTAGACCGTGGGCAGCCAACTAGTAGCTTCAGTCGCAAAGGACCCAGCACGATTCAGAAGATCAAAGAGGCCCTGGGCTTCATGCGGAATCAGCATTTTGAGGTTGCTCCTTGAGCTCTAGTAGCCCAGTGGTTAGAAATTCATTACAATTTAGAGGGTGAGGCAAGAGGTAGCTACAATCAAGTGGTAAACCCCCTTTCTCATCTTTAGAAGTCTCTTAAAGTCAAGAGTGCTGTGACTTGGGGGCTGGAGAGATGGCTCAGAGGTTAAGAGCACTGACTGCTCTTCCCGAGGTCCTGAGTTCAATTCCCGGCAACCACATGGTGGCTCACAACCATCTGTAATGAGATCTGGTTCCCTCTTCTGGCCTGCAACCATACATGCAAGCAGAACACTGTATATGTAATAAATGAATAAATCTTTTAAGAAAAAATAAAGAGTGCTGTGACTAGCAAGAGGTACTAGTAACCAAGGGGACAAGATAGCCTGTCTGTAGTGTTACCTACTCCACTGGGGAGAACATTGCACTGCATAGCCAGTTGGAAAGATCATTCTTGTAATTGTGAATTTTATGGCACTATTAGACTAGGAAATTATTATCTTCTAGCAGAGGAGATGTTTGCAGATCTTTCTTCTGCTTGACAGCAGCATCCTTGCTACCATAGGTGCCTTTTATTGCCTTCTACCGAAAGGAGTATGTGGAACCTGAATTACATATCAATGACCTGTGGAGAGTGTGGCAGTGGGATGAAAAGGTAACATGGACAAAAGGCCACGTGGAGTTGAGAACTGGGTGGAGAAAAACCAGTATCAGGGTGCTACAGCTCTGACCTCCAGGACTGCCAGCTTCCCTGGCTTGTGCGTCTGCTAAAGGGAACAGCGGACTTGGGTTGCCAGGGCTTAGTTCCAGTCCTCACTCCTGCCTTCCTGTATCCTAGTGGACTCAGCTGAGAATCCGAAAAGAGAACCTAACACGGCTGTTTGAGAAGATGCAGGCCTATCAGTATGAGCAAATCTCTGCTGATCCTGACAAACCTCTTGCTGATGGCATCCGGGCTTTGGATACTACTGACATGGAGAGGTAGGACATAAAGGGCTTGTTCCAGGGAACCACCTAACTGAAGGCAGGTCCTCAGGAGCAAGTCTAAGGCCTTATCCTCCACTAACCGTTTCTGTTTGGCATTTTTCCTATATTTGTGTATATATTGTTACAGGATCTCCTATATAACAGTCTGGCCTTAGACTCCTGATATTCCCACCTCTCAAGTTCTGGGACATCACACCTACTTGTTTGTTTTTGAAGCAGATGTTGCGGGATGTCCCAAGCTGTCTCAGACTTGTGGCAGGCCTCTTGCTTCAGTTTCCAAATATTACAGCCATGCACTGCCACTCCCAGCAACATACATTCCTTTAAGATATCCTGGTTGTGCTGAAACTGTAGTCTGGGACTGTTCTGTGACTTTATTTGCTTATCTTTACTTGATCTTGCTTCCTGGGAATTAGAAGTATTATAGCAAAGCTTGTTCCCAGTAATAGGATCTTGCATCTTTCCCCTTTAGGCTCAAAGATGTACAGTCAATGGATGAACTGAAAGATGTCTATAATCATTTCTTACTGTACTATGGTCGTGACATCCCCAAGATGCAGAATGCTGCCAAGGCTAGCCGTAAGAAACTGAAACGCATAAAGGAGGATGGAGATGAAGAAGGTGAGTGTTGAGAAAGAAGATGCCAATCTCCATGGCTAGGTTGGGTGCCATTTGGACATCTTGACATCTCAGGTCCTTGGAACTGATTAGAAACAAGAGCTGATTGCCCTCATTTTTGTTCCCAGGTGAAGGTGAAGAGGCTGAAGATGAGGAACAGAGGGGACCAGAGCTCAAGCAGGCCTCCCGCCGAGACATGTACACTATCTGCCAGAGTGCAGGGCTGGGTAAAACCACCTTTTGTCACATAGACATTTCAGCTTTGAATAAGGAAACATTTCCAGTAATGCCCTAGTAGATAGGAACAGGAAAGAATATATTAGTCACTCATCTAAGAATAAACTGTAGAGTCTCCATAAACACTCCCCCAACCAACCATCTTTCTATTCCCTACCTCTATGATTATTCAATGTCTCTTAAATTTCCTAAGTAATTAGAAGTCTCCCAGATAATTAAAGTCAGGTTGTATTAGTTGTTCTTTGATGGCCTCTCTTTAAACTCTGATGCCCAAACAGCTGCTGTAGCCTCTAACAGCTGGGCGGTCTGCCAGGCTGCTGCCTCACCTTGCACTCCTCTGTTTGCTGTAGATGGCCTGGCCAAAAAGTTTGGCCTCACACCTGAGCAGTTTGGGGAGAACCTCCGTGACAGCTACCAACGACATGAGACGGAACAGTTTCCTGCAGAGCCCTTGGAGCTGGCCAAAGATTACGTTTGCAGGTGGGCATAAAGCCGACGGCCAGAAGGAAGGGTGACCTGATGGCAGAGACACCCTCATCCTACAGCTCCACTGTTGTCCCCACAGCCAGTTCCCTACACCAGAAGCTGTGCTTGAAGGTGCCCGATACATGGTTGCACTACAGATTGCCCGGGAGCCCCTTGTCAGACAGGTGCTGAGGCAAACCTTCCAGGAGAGAGCCAAGCTAAACATAACCCCAACCAAGAAAGGTAGAAAGGTAAGTTGGGGCTGTTGTTCTAGGTGTGGCCGCACTCTAGACTCCTTCTGCCTCCAACTGAAAGGCAGTTTTTTTCTCCCAGGGCCAAGCCCTGCCTACCTGCTAATGATTCCTTCTCCCTGTGTTCAGGATGTGGATGAGGCCCACTACGCTTATTCTTTTAAGTACTTAAAGAACAAGCCTGTTAAAGAGCTAAGAGATGACCAGTTCCTCAAGATAGGCCTGGCTGAGGATGAAGGACTGCTCACCATTGACATCAGCATAGATATGAAGGGAGTGGAAGGGTAAGGGTAAATACAACTTACTCCTGGGCTGAAGAGGGGGGCTGGAGGAGGGAAGGCAGCTTTCAGGAGCATAAGCTACCGTTTCTGAGTAAATGAGCCTCACACACTCATGGATGTGTGAGGGTCATGTTTTCCCCGCCACACACCAGAGCTTTGTGCCCTTCCTCAGGTATGGCAACGACCAAACATATTTCGAGGAGATCAAGCAGTTTTACTACCGGGATGAGTTCAGCCACCAAGTACAAGAATGGAACAGGCAGCGCACCATGGCCATTGAACGAGCTTTGCAGCAGTTCCTGTATGTGCAGATGGCCAAAGAACTCAAGAACAAGCTGCTAGCAGAGGCCAGAGAGAGTGTTGTAAAGGTGAGGCCTGCAAGCCAATGCCTTACTCCTCTCTGGGGTGGGCTCAGACATTTAACCTAAGGATATTACCACACAGCCCTAGCCCTAAACTCCAATTTTTCATTATTATATTTATTAATTACAAGTGTGGGTATGTGCATGAACATGTGTGATCAGAGGATATCTTTTGGAAGTTGATTCTGCCTTTCTTCTGTGTAGGTCCCATGGATTAAATTCAGGTTGGCCGCAGGTGCTTTTACCTGCTGAGCCATTTCTCTGGTCCTACTGATTTTTTTTTTTTTTTTTTTTTAAAGACAAAGTCTCTGTAGCCAAAGCTGACCTTGTGGTCCTTCTGATGCTTATGCCACCACACCCCAGCTTTCATTGTCTTTAGTTGAACTGAGAATGAAGATAGCCCAGAGTTGTCTATAGCTGGAGAAAGAATGGGGACATGTAGAGCGTAAGGCAAGAAAGAGTCAAAACAGGGCAGAGGGCTTATGCCCAGGTTTGCTCCAGGCCTCTTCCCTCTTCATCTAAATGTCTCTCGTTTATGTTGCTGCCATTTCCAGAATGCAATTAAAGTTTTGTGTTGTAGACCTGTCAGGTGGCTAGGAGCATGTGCTTCATGAACACATACCCTTACACATTTGAAGGCCCTGGTGACCATAGTGTCAGCTGTGTCTCTACTTTAGGCTTGTAGCCGAAAGCTCTACAACTGGTTGAGGGTGGCGCCCTACCGACCAGATCAGCAGGTGGAAGAAGATGACGACTTTATGGATGAGAACCAGGGGAAGGGCATTCGAGTCCTAGGCATTGCTTTCTCCTCTGCCAGGTACCTACCTACCTACCTTGCACCATCACCTGTCTTTCACAGTTTCTTCTTCCCATTTGTGGTTCATCCTGCTAATTGTTGCATTCTTCTTTCTGTGTCTGGCTGGCAGAGATCACCCTGTGTTCTGTGCCTTAGTCAATGGTGAGGGAGAAGTGACTGATTTCCTCCGCCTGCCCCATTTCACCAAGCGGCGAACTGCATGGAGAGAAGAAGAGCGGGAAAAGAAAGTAGGTCTCTAGAATAGGTCACAAGTGTTTACTCAGTGCACTCTGTACTTCAGTGAGTTCAAGTGTTGTGGTCTAAGCAAAACAACAAACTTCACATAAGTAAGTCGGGTTCATCACATCTTTTCTTTCTTTTTCTCTCTCTCCCTTTTTTGGTTTTTCAAGACCGGGTTTCTCTGTAGCTTTGGAGCCTGTGCTAAAACTCACTTTGTAGACCAGGCTGGTCTTGAACTCACATAGATCCACTTTCCTCTGCCTCTCTAGTGATGGGGTTAAAGGCATGCACCACCACTCCTGGCAAGTTTTTTTAAATAACAAAAACATTAATTTAAATAAACAACACTCTACTGATACAATATACAGATATACAAAACAATACATATATAGTACAACAGATACAGCACTCTGCTGATACATTATACAAATATACAAAACAATACATATATAGTACAACACAGATATAGCACTCTACTGGCAGTCTATTCCCCATCTTTTTTTTTTTCAAAGATTTATTTATTTATTTATTTATACAGTATCCTGCCTACAGGCCAGAAGAGGGCACCAGAGCTCAATATAGGTGGTTGTGAGCCACCATGTGGTTGCTGGGAATTGAACTCAGGACCTCTGGAAGAGCAGTCAGTGCTCTTAACCGCTGAGTCATCTCTCCAGCCCCTATTCCCCATCTTAATATTTAAAAATCGTCTCACCTTTAGGAGTCAGTCTCACTTGTAGGCAGTAGATGACACTCTTCACTGGGTGTGGTTTGCTTCTAGCATCCATCAGTGCCTAGGCCTTGTCTACTTCTGGATCTGCAGTGGCTGCTTCTGTTCTTAGCAGCATCTAGGTCAGACTGTTCCATGACTGGGAGCCACTGGGGCATTATTCCAGCTTTTTCCCTGCTTCTTCCCTTCATCACCTCTTTTTCTAAAGAAAGAGGAATTTGAATGCTGTTTTGCTTGATTGTTTTTTTGTTTTAAGACGGGGTTTCTCTATAGCTTTGGAGCCTGTCCTGGAAATGAGCTCTTGTAGACCAGGCTGGCCTCAAACTCACAGAGATCTGCCTGCCTCTGCTTCCTGAGTGATGGGATTAAAGACATGCTACCATACCCAGGAAAATAATCTTAAAAAGAAAATCTCATCTTGCTTGAAATCTTTCCATGCTTGGAGCTCTTCAGCTATAATTTTCTTTTAATCCAGGCTCAAGATATTGAAACCCTAAAGAAGTTTCTTGTGAATAAGAAGCCTCATGTGGTTACTGTTGCAGGAGAGAACAGGTAGGAGCATGAGGCTATGGGCAGGCCTGGTGCAAAGCTTTGACCCAAAGTCACCCATCTCTCATTGCTTAATCTGGCTTTGTTTCTGGGTGTAATGTTGATACTTCAGGGGTCTCTTTAGAGACATGGTTCCTCTTTGCTTTGAAGTTCTTTCTTCCCCACCCCACCTCAGTCAAGAGTACCCATTCCTAAGGAAATAGATCCATTAACCAATACTCCTCATCCTTCCAGGGATGCCCAGATGTTGATTGAGGATGTAAAGCGCATAGTGCATGAGCTGGACCAAGGCCAACAGCTTTCTTCTATTGGGGTGGAGCTAGTTGACAACGAGTTGGCCATTCTGTATATGAACAGCAAGAAATCAGAGGTAATGCTAATTCCCCTGTCCTCGTGGCTTGCTCTGGCAACTGCTTTGAACCCCAGAGAGATTAATTAGGAAATGCAGGTTTCAGGGTTAGGGCTATACCTGTTAGTTTATCCATTCAGAGACTTTCTGGGCTACTATAATTCAGATTAACAGCTCCAGAGATTAAAGTGGTCCTTGGAAAACAAAGGCCCCAAAGGGGATTTTTAAAAAGTAGCTCAAGGCAGAATGGTTTAGATTTCTTCTTACCTTGTCACTGTGGACACCCTAAGGTTCTGTGACCTTCCTTTGGTTCTAGGCAGAGTTCCGGGATTATCCACCAGTTCTGAGACAAGCCGTCTCTCTAGCCCGGCGCATCCAAGACCCTCTGATAGAATTTGCCCAGGTGTGCAGCTCTGATGAAGACATCCTGTGTCTCAAGTTTCATCCCTTGCAGGTGAGTAGGATGGACAGGTAAGCCAAGTGGATCAGAAGGCACAGTAACCTTACTTGCTGCTGTATTGGTAGGAGCATGTTGTGAAAGAGGAGCTGCTCAACGCCTTGTACTGTGAATTCATCAACCGAGTCAATGAGGTTGGTGTTGATGTCAACCGCGCCATCGCCCATCCTTACAGCCAGGCCTTGATCCAGTATGTCTGTGGCCTGGGACCTCGGAAAGGAACCCACCTGCTGAAGGTAGGCTTGGATTGATAAGAAAATATCATTTCATTGAGTGTGAAGGGCTTTGCCAATGTGATTGACAGATTAGGGAGGTAAAGCAAGTTGTTGAGAACTACCCAGCTTCAGAGCCAACCTCAGGCCTAGTAGCCAAGCCCTTAATCCTCACTACTGTGCTGTGGTGGCCATAGCCATGATGGAAGCAAGAGAAACCAGAACAGCAGTTTCTTCTCCCAGTGTAAACAGAAAAGAACCTCAGAGAGCTTCAATAGCATTCATAACACTGTTTTCCTAACATGAATGTTGCTCTCTTTGTTTCTGTACACTTTCGAGCCATGCATAGTCACATGTCATTGCCTTTGGGTTGGATTTTCCTTTTGGTTTTTAAAATTTTTTTTTGACGGTCAGTGGTGGCACACAACTTTAATCCCAGCACTCAGGAGGCAGAGGCAGGTGGATCTCAGAGTTCAAGGCCAGCCTGGTCTACAGAGCAAGATCCAGAACAGCTAGGGCTGTTACACATATAACCACCCCCCCCAATGTTATGTATACAGTGTTCTGCCTACATACCAGAAGAGGGTATCAGATCAAATTATAGATGGTTGTGAGCCAGCGTATGGGTGCTGGGAATTGAACTCAGGACCTCTAGAAGAACAGCCAGTGCTCTTACTTAACCTCTGAGCCATCTCTCCAGCTCCAGCTCTAGTCTAGTTTGTTTTGTTTTGTTTTGTTTTTCTTTTTCTTTTTTTTTTTTTCTTCAAGACAGGGTTTTCCCTAGCTGGCCTCAAACTCAGAGATTCCACCTGCCTCCCAAAAACTGGGATTAAAGATGTGTGTCACCACCACCTGGCCTTGGATTTTTTTTTATTCATTTATTTATTTTTGAGGCCATTTCCTTTAGCATTCAGTGGCCTCAAGCTTAATTTGTAGGTGAGGTTGACCATGAACTCCTTATGATCCTTCTGCCTTAATCTAGCATTACGCGTGTGTGCCACCATGCCCAGCTATACATAGTCTGATAGGTAAGTTGTATCTCAATAAAGGCATTATTAAGTGGTAACTTGATGGTGTCCCAGATACTATATTTGACAGAGGTCAAGCCATAGAATTTTTTTTTCTACAGGTTTCTCTGTAGTTTTTTGGAGCCTGTCCTGGAACTAGCTCTTATAGACCAGGCTGGCCTCGAATTCACAGAGATTCGCCTGCCTCTGCCTCCCAGGTGCTGGGATTAAAGGCGTGTGCCGCCACCGCCTGGCCGAACCATAGAAATTTAACAGAAAACAGTCTAGGGATGCAGGCCCTCTTACTGCCCTGCTCACTTCTAGCCCTCTTCCCTAGATCTTGAAACAGAACAATACCCGTCTCGAGAGCCGAACTCAGCTGGTTACCATGTGTCACATGGGTCCCAAAGTCTTCATGAATTGTGCTGGCTTCCTCAAGATCGACACTGCCTCTCTGGGGGACAGGTGATACCCTCTGCTTAGATAGGCCAGCAGCAATTACGTGGGCGTTGATTTGGGGCGTCAGGAAATTAGGCCTTTGAAAGGGTCCCAGACCAATTAAGAAATGTTTTAAAGAAAAGGTAAGAAGTCGCCCCTGACCTATGGAAGAGATCAGTTGTGAGGCTTTTTCCTGTGAGAGGGAGACACAGAAGCACCAGTGTTGTCTTTAAAAGAGAAAGCATAAGATTGTTCTCAGGTGAAGTGGGGAACAGAAAGGGGCCATGGGAAAAGAGCATGGGTGTGAAGAGGCTCAGGACGGGGAGAGAGATGTGTTCTGTTTTAGGATGGTGGTACTGAGACTTCATTATTGACCTCTTCCTCTCCAGAAGTTATCAACTCAGTCTTTGGAGGATCTTTTCCACGGGCACATAGCTCCTCATTCAGTAATGGAAGTCAGTGGGGAAATAGGCTTCAAGTTCTAAACCTTCATTTTCCACTCAGCTTTGCTGTAACACTCCACGAATAACATAGGCCCATGTGAGTGCACGGGCAAGACCAGCCTGGGAAGGCTTTATGGGGGAAAACAGCTGCCAGCAAATTCTCAGAGTTTTTTTTCCCCCTTCTTGTTTTATATTATAACTCTTAAGTTCACTATATAAAATTCAACAGAAAGAACTATTATACAGAAAGTGGAAGTCCCCCATAATTCCACCCCCCAGAGAAAACTACCATAACAATTTTTATGTATACTACAATTTCCTAAATTTTATTTTTGCTATGCATTTACTAACTACTCATTTACTTCAAAAGTGAGATCACATGGTTCATAGTGTTTTGCAGTGCATTTTTCACATATCAGTATATCATGGCCATCTCCCCATATCAGCAAACATAAATTTCCTTCATTCTTTTTAATGGCTATGTAGTGTTCCATCATATGGAGTACCCTGGTTTACCCAGCCAGTTCTACATTGGTGAACATTTGGGTTGTTAATTAATTGAAATTTGTGGTTTTATATCTTGCTGTTTCTTCCCTTCCTTCAGCACTGACTCATACATTGAAGTCCTTGATGGCTCCCGAGTCCACCCTGAGACATATGAATGGGCCAGGAAGATGGCAGTGGACGCCTTGGAATATGACGAGTCTGCGGAGGACGCCAATCCTGCAGGAGCCCTTGAGGAAATCTTGGAAAACCCAGAGCGACTCAAGGATCTAGACCTTGATGCCTTCGCAGAAGAACTAGAGAGACAGGTAGGCAGCTATGAGTCCTGGCAGACAAGAACTCTTCTCAAGCAGCTGTGTGGGGAGGAACTTGGGCAGCAGATGTTCAAGAGAAACCCTGATACTATTGTGTTGGAGCCTTGACCTTTTTCTCTCCCTGCCCGTGCTGTACTAGGTTTGTTGAAGGAAACTTTCAGACACTTATAGTGAGCCAGGAAAGAGTCGGGTACTATGACCTTAAAGTGAGGGTAGGGCAGAGGGAGTGGGGATGTGTACTGTGCTTGCCCTTGAGGCCTTATTCTAAATCCTCCCCAAGAGCAGAACTTTACACTGCCTCCTTTATTCATGGGGCTCCTGAAGCATACTGTGTCCTAAGGGCAACCTTGAAATCTCCTCTATTAAGATGGGAACAGTAACACACACCTGTAATAAATAACCCCAGCTGTTCAGGAGGTTGAAGCAGGACGATCCCACGTTCAAGGGCTGCTTGGACAACATAGACACCAATGTGAAAAGGTGAAAGAAGTGAGAATTTCCTTCAGTAAATGTTGACAGTAAAAAAAAGCATGGACAGGTGCAAACTGTATACCTCCTGTCACTAAAATTCCCAGTGAGTCAGGTTAGGGGCTGTGAGGCTTTTCCTAATGGACGTCTTCCCCAGGGCTATGGTGACAAGCACATCACACTGTATGATATCCGAGCAGAGCTCAGTTGTCGGTATAAGGACCTCAGGACAGCCTACCGCTCTCCTAACACAGAGGAGATCTTCAATATGTTAACCAAAGAGACTCCGGAGACCTTCTACATTGGTGAGTTATGAGTCTGTATTTATACTCAGAGAATGCTGTTGGGGAACTCAGGCATTTACCACATGCACATAAACTGAAAATGATTTCAGTAGAAGAAGACAGTTTTGCAGGGTATGGTGGCACACACCTTTAATCCTCCCAGAGGCAGGCTGGTCTACAGAACAAGTTCCAGAACACCTAGGGATACACATAGAAACCCTGTCTCGAAAAAATCAAACCGAAAAAAGTTTGTATGTAAGGTGAGGAAGACCAAGAGACCTATTGTCCTAGTTGCTTTCCTGATGCTGGGATAAAGCACTGACCAAAAGCAGCTTTTCAGGAGGAAAGTGCTTATTACATCTTCCAGGTTAGAGTCCATCATTGAGGGAAGGAAGCCAGGACTTCCTTCTGCTTGAGGCAGGGACTGAAGCAGACACCATGGAGCAATGCTGCTTGCTTTTACTGGCTTGCTGTCAGGCTAGTGTTCAACTGCCTTTCTTCATCCCGCAGTACTTGCCTGGGAGTGACGCTGTCCATGGTAGGGTAGGCCCTCCTCTTTCAGTTAGCAGTCAAAAAAATGTCCCCAATGACATGTTCACAGGGCAACCTGATAGAGTAATTCCTCAGTTGATGTCTCCTCTTCTTAGGTGACTCTACTTTTTGTGAAGTTGACAAAATTAACCAGTATAGCTCTTAGGAAATAATGCAAGGCCTAGACTGGAAGTCAAATCTGTCCGCACCTGTTGGCGCAGACCCGTCACCTCTCCTACTTGGGAGGGTAAAGCAGGAGGACTGTAAATTTGGGGACAGCCAAAGCTACAGAGTGAATTCACAGGAACTTGGTGAGAAGGATCTCACAGTGAAAGGTAAAAGGCAGGTGTAACTCCCTGTTATAGCATTTCTCTAGTATTTTCAAGGCCCTGAGTTCAATCCCCAACACCGCCAAAGTACAAATAAAGTTCTGTCTCTATCTTGCTTTGAGGTCTTTCTTGGAGTTGTCTTTTAGGCATCATTTCTCTGACATTAAATGTAGGGAAGGTCTCAGCCCTCCAAGATGAGATGCTGTGAGATGTGTTGTGTCAGCAAGGGGCAGTGGGAAGGAGGCAGCTCTCTAGTCTCATTTTTTTGTTGTTGTTCTTTTCTTTTCTTTTTCAAGATAGGGTTTCTCTGCGTAGCTTTGGGGCCTGTCCTGGAACTTTCTCTATAGACCACACTGGCCTCGAACTCCCAGAGATGTGCCTGTCTCTGCCTCCCGAGTGCTGGGATTAAAGTGTGCAGTACCACCGCGCCTGACTCCCTCCATTCTCTTAGTAACCTGCTTTCTTTCCTATAGGAAAGCTCATCATCTGTAATGTTACTGGCATTGCTCACAGGCGCCCACAGGGTGAGAGCTATGACCAGGCCATCCGAAATGATGAGACAGGACTGTGGCAGTGCCCCTTCTGTCAACAGGACAACTTCCCTGAACTAAGCGAGGTATGTGCTGCAGTGTTGCTGTAAGTTTTTTTTTTTTTTAAACTGAGAAGTCTGATGATTTGAGAGAGTATTTTAGTTCATGCTCTCATCAAAAAAGTACACAAAGGAAGGGGGTGGAAGACAATTTTAACATGAATCTCCTCTTTTCATTCTGACGCAGTCACTGTAACCTCTAATTCTTGCCCCCCTTTTCGTTTGTCACTCTGGCGAGTTAGGACTTAGATGTGTTTTCATCCACAGAGTAGACGGTGTCCTTATACTTGCTTGAGGGTGTGTGTGCCTCTGTATGATTTTTGTATTATCCCCGCTCTGATTTCCCTTGATTCTTTTAGGCATGATGTGCCTGCCTACCTTTTATATTTCTTTTTTTTTTCCCTCTGTAGATGAGGTCTCATTATGTACCCTTGACTGGCCTGGAGCTCACTATGTAGATGAGGCTGGCTTTGAACTCATAGAGATAGATCCTGCCTCTGCCTCCTCAGTGCTGAAATTTAAGGTGTGCGTCACCATACCCAGCTATCACATTCTTTTTTAATGTCACCTAGCATTTTCTGCTTTTTCACTTACTATTAGGTCCATTGTAGCAAGTTCTTGTATAGATACTTGTCACACTCACTAGGACAGAACAGAACAAAAGAAACCACAGTGGAATTAGGAAGTCAGTCGGTTGAGCGTGAAAGTTTCATCTAATGACCTTAGTGACAAACATGAAGTCAAGGAATCTGGACGTTCACAGATTTGTTTGGTGTGTAACTAACTGAGTTTCCAGACCAGTGCTGAGCATCAGTGGTAGAATAAGTTACAGCAACCTTAGATACCCTTTTCTGTTGATTTGTGTGGTTTTTAGTTTTTTATTTCTTTTGTATATTTGTGTACACACCATTTGTGTGTGTGTTGGTTAGTGGGGGTGGGGGATTCTATTGCATGCATCCCAGGGATCAAACTAAGGTCATCAGGCCTGGTGGCAGGAGCCTTTCCCCACTGAGTCATCTTGCTAACTCCCTGATTTTTCTTTTTTTAAGATATATTCACTTTATTTTAAATGTGACTATTTTGCCTGTGTGGGTATATGTGTACCATGTGGTATACTTGGTGCCCTCAGAGGTCAGAAAAGGACATTTGCCCTTATAACTAGAGTTATTGTTTGTGAGCTTCTGTATGGATACTGGGAATCGACCCCAGGTTCTTTGCAAGAGAAATAAATACTCTTAACCACTGGGCCATCTCTCCAGTCTTCCCACTCCCCCAGTACTCTCTTCTGAACACAGGAGCTCCAGAATCTTAATAATCAACCTCCTTTCTCTTCTCAGGTCTGGAACCACTTCGACAGTGGTTCGTGCCCTGGCCAGGCCATTGGTGTGAAAACAAGGCTTGACAATGGTGTCACTGGCTTCATCCCTACCAAATTTCTCAGTGACAAGGTGGTGAAGAGGCCAGAGGAGCGAGTGAAGGTAGATGGATGACTAGACTGTGGAGTAGTGTGTTTTCTAGTTGCCCCACTTGGGCTTCCTAACTTGGGGCTGCCCCCACCAGGAGTTGGGCTCTGTTCCCAGTGACTGCTGGTTGCTGGTGGTGAGGGCAGAAAGAGGATTTATAATAACTGGAAGAAGCCGGTTGGGAGCATCTGAATGAGTAGTGGCTTTTGTCTGCTGCATTTGTAAAGCAGTTTCTGCTGGTCTCAAGCCCTTTGGGAAAGGGTTCCTTCCTGTGTGGGAAGCTGTGGTTTTAGCACAAGGCAGGAAGTGAGACCCAACCTCACAAATAAGAAAGCACTGCCTGTTCTCCCCTTTATACAGTGTTGCTCAGGAGATTGCAGAGCTGTGTGACACAGCCCTGTCTATAAACTGACTACCTCTGGGCTTCACAGTAGGACAGGGCCACACAGAAGGAAGGTCTGAATGAGAGGTTGGCAGTAAGTCTCCTCCTGCAGCCGCCGTGAACTGGGCTTCAGCTAGACACTCATTGTGTTCATTCTGTCCTCCACCCCGTGTGTTTATCTGCGTGTGTGTGTGTTAGACAGTCAGTGAGTGTGGTCCATGTTCTGTCCTCCACCTGTGTGTTTATCTCTCTCTCTGTGTGTGTGTGTGTGTGTGTGTGTGTGTGTGTGTGTGTGTGTGTGTGTGTGTGTGTTAGACAGTCAGTGAGTGTGGTCCGTGTTCTGTCCTCCACCCCGTGTGGGGCAGTTATACACATACACTTGGTGGTCAGAGAATAGCTTTTCCAGAGTTGATCCTCTCCTTCCACCCTGTGTTGTTGGTTTGGATTGGGGGCAGGATGGGGCATATGTTTAGTTTTTGAGACTTATAACTTGATGTTATAGACCATTATAGAGATCTGCTTGCCTCTCTCTCTTGAGTGCTGGGGTTAAAGGTGTGCACCACTATACCCAGTTTTACCTCAGTTTTTATGGTTCCTTGTGTAGGAAGGATCAGACTCAGGTCTCCAGGCTTGCATAAGTGCCTTTACACACTGAACCGTCCCCCCAGCCATCTCTATTTTGTCTCTAATCCTACAACTTCAGATACGCTTTTTCTCCTCTAAGATAGGGTCTTATGTAACCCAGCTTTAAATTTTGTATGTAGCTGAGGGAGGACCTTCAACTTCTAATCTCCCTGCCTCTACCTCCCAAGTGTTAAAATTAACAGGCATGTGCCATCCTGTTTCTGTGTAGTGCTAGGAATTAAATCTAGGGTCTGTGAATGCTGGGAAAGCATTCTAGTAGTTGAGCCACCTCTTCAGCTCCCCGATTTCTTTAGAGACATCTAAGTCAGTGGTGTGGCTGGATCCAGATTTGCCAGACACCCTGTGTCTTAGTTACTTACTGTTTTATTGCTGCGAAAAGACAACATGACCAAGGCAGCTTGTACAAGAAAGCATTTAATTGGAAGCTTACTTAACAGTTTTAGGTTAGTCCATGAGCATCATGACTCAGCGGCTAAGAGCACTGCCTGCTCTTCCAAAACTCCTGAGTTAAATTCCCAGCAACTGCATAGTGGCTCACAACCCTCTGTAATGAGATCTAGTGCCCTTTTAAGGAAGAGATCTGATCAGTCATCCTTATCAACATAGACCTTGAAACCTAATATGAACAAGTTCAACATAGCCACCATATACGAGCTTCCCATGCATGCTTCAGCCTTGCCAAGGCATAAATTTCTTTTCTTTTTTCTTTCTTTTTTTTCTTTTCTTTTTTTTGTCAATTTCATAATCCATCATGGTGGAAAGGTGGCAGGCATGGCTCTAAAGCAGTAGCTGAGAGTTTTTTACATACTGATCCATAGGCCACAGGCAGAGAAAGGTGCTGGTCTAGCCTGGGCTTTTGAACCCTCAAAACTAATCCTAGTGACACCCCTCCTGCAACTAGGCCCTGCTTCCTAATCTTTCCAACAGTTCATCATCTGAAGACTAAGCATATATGAGTCTGGGGGCCATTTTCATCCAACTTTCCTAACCTGTATGAGTCAGTCTGGGAGGGCTGCGGGCTTAAGGCTCAAAAAAGACGTTCTTACAGTGAAGTGAGGATTTTCAACAGGATCCAAAAAGACTGCTTAAATCAGGAGAAATAGACAAACAGTTTCTCAGAAAAGAGCGTGAGCTTTAGCAAGCAGAAGAATGCTGGTAATGACCCTCCAGTTTTCCAGCATACACCTGCCCACTCCAAATTCTACTTTGGGCAAGCTCCACCTTTCTGTTTGGGCTTTGCAGTTCTATGTGAAATAAAACATTGGACTAGATAGTCTTTGTCCCTTCCAGCTCACATGTTCTGTGGATCTAGGTGGGGATGACTGTTCACTGCCGTATCATGAAGATTGATATTGAAAAGTTCAGTGCAGACCTGACCTGCCGGACCTCAGACCTCATGGACAGGAACAATGAGTGGAAACTGCCCAAGGACACCTACTATGATTTTGATGCTGAAGCTGCAGACCACAAGCAGGAAGAGGACATGAAGCGAAAGCAGCAACGAACTAGTGAGTGACCAGCAGTAGGCCTTGCACCTGAATGCTACAGCTTATACTTGGGGACTTAGGCTGCGGAGTTTATGTGCATCAGTTCCCCGGGGGGTGAGGGTGCCCAGTTTTATGAGGCCCAGAGGCATGAAAGACAAGAGTGAGCAGAACTGGAACCACGGGCTCCTGGCTTACATTTTGCTAAACTTCATTTACTCAAACAGTCTAAGAACTGAGGTTGATAGCTCATTCACATCAGAGAACCCAAGCCCAGAAAGTGTCTCAGAATCCCATAGTGGGTCAGAAGCTATCCATGATTGTCCTGTTGCTGTCAGCTCCTAACCCATCACCTGGTCTGTCTCTCTCCTGCCCCCTTCAGCATACATCAAGCGAGTGATTGCACATCCATCTTTCCATAACATAAATTTCAAGCAAGCAGAAAAGATGATGGAGACCATGGACCAAGGCGATGTTATCATCCGGCCCAGCAGCAAGGGTGAAAACCATCTGACCGTGACCTGGAAAGTCAGTGATGGCATCTACCAGCATGTGGATGTGCGGGAGGAGGGCAAGGAAAATGCCTTCAGCCTGGGAGCCACTTTATGGATCAACAGTGAGGTGAGCCGTGCCTGAACAAGTTCTTTCTGGTTGCTTTCACTGACACCTAACTTGAACACATCATACATATTTGTGATATGCAGCACAACAAAGCAAGGTAATTTATAGAATAAATTACTAGCTCCCCCCCCCCATATTTCTAATTTTAAAATCGCTTAGAGAGAATTATTGAGGAAGTGGGGGAAATGATGGAGTGCATACATACATACACATGAGGTCTCTTATCTGTGTTCAGTAGGGAGATATCCAAAGTTCCCCGTTGTTTCTAAATACAGTGAAACATCACAGTTAGTATTTAAAGAACTTTATTCTGGTAAGCCAGTGTCTGGGATTTAGTCAAACCAGTTGATAAATTGAAGGGATTTTGCAGTAGAATGAGGGGGAAGTCAGCCCCTGCTGAGCAGAACTGCTGTCATGTTCCTTCAGGGTGGTTTATAAAAGAGTCTCAGGTCTGGATGTGACATGTGAGGTCTTAATGGTCTTCCTGTAGGAATTTGAAGACTTGGATGAGATTGTTGCCCGCTATGTCCAGCCCATGGCTTCCTTTGCTCGAGACCTTCTGAACCACAAGTATTACCAGGACTGTAGTGGTGGGGACCGGAAGGTAAGTCTGAGACACTGTGAGGATGACGCCTTCCAGGCTCTTAAGGATGGACACTTCCTCTGAGTGTAGGGGTCTCAGTGGTGAAGGAAGTATATGTGCGTATGTACCAGTCATTGTATACCAAGCATGCTCTACCATTCCAACCTGTCCCCCTCATTCTACCCCCAGAAGTTAGAGGAGCTGCTCATCAAAACTAAGAAGGAGAAGCCCACCTTCATCCCTTACTTCATCTGTGCCTGCAAGGAACTTCCCGGCAAGTTCCTTCTGGGATACCAACCCCGGGGTAAACCCAGGTGAGCACTGGTGCTGAGAAGCTGCTGCCTTTGGGGTCTACACATAGGCTAGAAGAGAGCCACACCACTCTGGTTCCACCTTCCTTTGTCCTCTTAACCCTTTGAGAGGTAGGGAAAGGGTTCATGATGCACATCTATCCAGGCAGTGACTGCACAGAATTGTATGCATCAGGAGAATTTTGTGGTGGTTTGGTTTTGTTGCTGATGCTCTTCCTTCCTTCCTTCCTTCCTTCCTTCCTTCCTTCCTTCCTTTCTTCCTTCCTTCCTATGTAAGCTGATTGATTGTGATGTAATGTGATGTAAATGACAGTGTTGTCTACATGCCTGGTAGAGACAGAAAGCAACAAGTCACCTAAGAAAGTCACCCTCATCCACACTAGAAAAGGAATTCCCTTCGCTACCGCTCCCCAGGCACTACAGTGATTAGGAAGGCTTCCTCATTCATTTTTCTAGAACTTTCAGCACATGGTAGCTCACTGATGCTACATTGTGTATCTTCTGAGTGTGGATGAGGTGGATGTGTCTCCTACTCTGTTCCCTTCCGTGTATGACTGGCAGGCTGCTTTGTCTGAGGCATTCCTTCTTCACCTCTCTAGCTCACCCTGTCCAGTTTCCTTAGGGTGACCTGCTTAGGTCTTTTAAACACTCTAGTGATGATAGCTGCCTTCTCTGCCTGGCACGAGCCATCCTACCCTTAGCACTGTATTGGTCACATGTGATACATAGTGGGGCTCTGGAGCCTTGTGGCACCTGGAATATCATGCTCTTTTTTGAAATACCTAGAGTGACAGCCAGGACACTGTGAGATTATGAACATCTCGTGAAGACCACATAAGAAAGTTGAGGACATGAAAGAAAGATTCAACACAGTAGCTTCTCATAGAAGGGAGCAGAGACTCGTTGACTTCTGTCTGTGTATGGAGATTTAGAAAGTAGTTTTTTGGTTGTGAGCCCAGCCTTTAACGTAGTTTTTGACTGAGTGTAAGTGAGGCCTTCAGCATGTTTAGCATTGTCTCAGTTGTTTGTGGCTCTTCTTGAGTGAGCGTAGCACTACGTTTAGGTATGATGACTGCCTTGTATACTTGCTCCATTGTTCTTTGTGACTGTCCTTTAGGTCTAAGGGCTGTTGTGCTTGGTACATGGGCGGAATATACAGAACTCAAACTTAGAACTAGAACCAGGTATGAAACTAAGTAAGGCCCATCCTCTTAGCCAGTTGGCTACTCTCGCAAATAGTGAGTGAGGACAGACTAACCACCTTTTGAGTGCTAAAGAGTTTGCCTTTTCTCCTTTTTATTTATTTATTTATTTTTTAATTTATTTATTTATTATGTATACAGTGTTTTGCCTGGGTGTATTCTTGTACACCAGAAGAGGGCACCAGATCTCATTGCAGATGGTTGTGAGCCACCATGTGGTTGCTGGCAATTGAACTCAGGACCTCTGGAAGAGCAGTCAGTGCTCTTAACCTCTGAGCCATCTCTGCAGCCCCTCCTTTTTTTTTTTTTTTTGAGATGGGCTTTCTCTCTGTAACAGCCCTGGCTGTCCTAGCTCTGTAGACCAGGCTGGCCTTTAAGTCACAGAGATCCATCAGGCTCTGCCTCCTGAATGCTGGGATAAGGGCATGCACCATTACCGCCCAGCTAGAATCCTCCTTTCTTTATTGGAGCTGCCCAGGGAGGCCTCTTCCCACCTGATGTTCTGTCCCCTTGGTCTCACTCTACCTGTAGCCTGTTGTCTGCAGTGAAGACACCCCCTCTGGTGCATCCTCCAGCACAGCTTCCCTGACAGCCTGTACTCAGCACACAAGGCCTCTGCCTCCTTAGCCTTAATTGTGCTCTGTCATGTGCAGCCTGTCCCTGTCATCTCTCCTCCCCCAGCACCCAGCTGATACTTATTTGGCCACTTTTTCACAAGTGGTGTCTTTCTTGCTCAGGGTTGTTATTGCTGTGATGAAATATCATGACCAAAGGAAGTTGGCGGGGATGGGTTCATTTGGCGTATACTTCCATATCACATTCATCATGGAAAGAAGTCAGGACAGGAACCTGGAGGCAGGAACTGAAGCAGAGGAGAGCTGCTTACTGACTTACTCAGCCTGTTTGGTTTTTTTTTTTCCTTCCTTTTTTATTATTATTTTTTATTTTTTTGGTTCTTCAAGACAGGGTTTCTCTGTGTAGCCCTAGTTGTGCTGGAACTTTCTTTGTAGACCAGGCTGGCCTTGAACTCACAAAGATCCACTGCCTCTGCCTCCTAAATGCTGGGATTAAAGACATACACCACCACCGCCTGGCCCAGCCTGCTTTCTTACAGAGCCCAAGACCACCAGCCCAGGAGAGGCCCCACCACAATGGACTGGACCTTCCCACATCAGTCGCTAATTAAGAACATGCCCTACAAGCTTGCCTATTGCCAGTCTTTGGAGGCATTTTTCTCAGTTGAGGCTCCCTCCCCTCCGATGACGGTAGCTTGTGTCAAGTTGACAGCACTAGCTAGACAAACAGTATCTGATGCTTGTTTCCTTATAAAATCTCAGGATAGAATATGTAACGGTGACTCCTGAAGGATTCCGGTACCGGGGCCAGATCTTCCCGACTGTGAATGGGCTCTTCAGGTGGTTTAAGGATCACTATCAGGATCCTGTTCCAGGTGAGTTCTACTGTACTCTACCGTAGGCTGTGGTGAGAGGGACACGGTCCTAGCTCAGGGAAGTGAAGTCAGTTATCTTAGCTGCCTCATGCCTGCTCCAGCTTTTCTGCAGCACAGATGCTCTCCATCTCCTGGCTGTCCTGGAACTCATTTTGTAGGTGAGGCTGGCCTCAAACTCATTGAGATCCACCTGCCTCTGCCTCTCTGAGGGCTGGGATTAAAGCTCTTCTGACTCTTGAGCTGGGAAGCCAGAGTAGCTCTCTGGAGGAGCGTAATTGACTGCATCTGTTCCTTACAGGCATCACTCCCAGTAGCAGCAGCAGGACCCGGACCCCTGCTTCCATCAATGCTACCCCAGCCAACATCAATCTTGCAGGTGGGATGCTTGCGGCTGAGACTTGTAGGGCAGTGGGGAACTAGAGGGATTTACATCCTGACATGGCTGTCTGTGTGTTACAGATCTGACACGGGCTGTGAATGCCTTGCCTCAGAACATGACTTCGCAGATGTTCAGTGCCATTGCTGCTGTCACAGGCCAGGGACAGAACCCAAATGCTACCCCAGCCCAGTGGGCATCTAGCCAGTATGGCTATGGTGGCAGCGGAGGAGGCAGCAGCGCCTACCATGTATGTGTTTTCGGGAGGATTCTTCCTGAACTGGGTGGGGAGGAGAGGGGGTGATCATCTTTTGCTTCCAGACTCTGATGCTATAGACACCTGGCCATGTCTGCTACCAGGAGCTTCTTATGCTCGGGCCTAGGAACCATCTCTAACAGATGTTCCTTATCTCCAGAATGTTTGACAGGAAGAGAATAAGAAAGGGCCTGGCCTTTGCACAGGTGGGCTATTTGGAACCCTCAAGCCACCTGAGGTGGTCAAGATTAGTGGGCAACTTTGTATGCTGGTGCTATCCTCCTGACTTTTCTTTATTCTCCAGCACACATCCTGCTTCCAGGTGGGTCACCTGGAAGCACTGTTTGGAGCCAGCTCGCATGGCCTGTCAGAGATTGACAAGGAAGCTGAACAAGCCCGCATCAAACCCTTATTTCTCTGTCTACTCCTTTTCAGGTGTTCCCAACGCCAGCTCAGCAGCCAGTGGCCACACCACTAATGACCCCCAGCTACTCCTACACAACTCCAAGCCAGCCCATTACCACCCCACAATACCACCAACTCCAGGCCAACACTACCCCTCAGTCAACCCAGGCCCAGCCCCAGCCTTCCTCCAGCTCCCGACAACGGCAACAGCAGCCAAAGTGAGTACATAGCTAATGGCACAGCACAGGCAGGTACCTAATAGGAGCAGGTGGTGCCTTGTGGGCTGAAGACTTAATATAAGCAGCTGTTGTATATCTTCTTGAAAGCCAAGACCGTTAAGATGCTCCCATGGTACCAGGTAGTAGTGATGCATGACTTCAATCCCAGCACTTGGGAGGTAAAGGCAGGGGATCTCTGTGAGTTGGAGGCCAGCCTGGTCTACAAAGTGAGTTCCAGGACAGCTAGGGCTGTTACACAGAGAAACCCTGTCTCGGTGAGGAAAAAAAAAAATGTTCCCACGGGCATTGGTTTCTGAGGGAAAAAATGGAAAAGCAACAGAAAGGTTGCTTCCTATAAGAATCAAGTTCTTAGCCGGGCGGTGGTGGCGCACGCCTTTAATCCCAGCACTCGGGAGGCAGAGGCCAGCCTGGTCTACAAGAGCTAGTTCCAGGACAGGCACCAAAGCTACAGAGAAACCCTGTCTCGAAAAACCAAAAAAAAAAAAGAATCAAGTTCTTAAACTGGGTGGTGGCAGTGCACACCTTTAATCCCAGCACTAGGGAGACAGCAGCCATCTGATATCTGTAAGTTTGAAGCCAGTGTGGTCTACAGCGTGAGTTCCAGGAGAGCCAGGTTCCTTTCTGTGATCTCCTCTGTGACTGATAGGAAGGTGTCCTTTCACACACCCAGAAGAATCCTAGTCTCTTCAGGCCCTTCCTTTCTCTCTTCCAGGTCCAACAGCCATGCAGCCATCGACTGGGGCAAAATGGCTGAGCAGTGGCTACAGGAGAAGGAGGCAGAACGACGGAAACAGAAACAGCGGCTGACCCCACGACCCTCTCCCAGTCCCATGATTGAAAGCACCCCTATGTCCATTGCTGGCGATGCGACCCCACTCCTGGACGAGATGGATCGGTAGGGGGCCTGTTCTACAGACTGTGGTTACCTCTGAGGCTTCAAGAGACCTGGCCACCCACAGCCTCACTTCCTGCCCCTCTTTTTTTTTTTTTTTTTTTTTTTTTTGTGGCATGAAATGACATTCTCTTTAATGTCAACCGGGATGGGTGGCTGGATGGATAGCCTTGTGAACTGGTATGCACCAAGGAGCAGTTCTCCCACTCCAGACCTGTGCCAACCACCTGTCCTGGGACCAGGCTAGGAGAGAAGAATGTAGCAGGAGGAGGCGAGTGAAATGGAACAGCTGTTGTCTCCCTGGAAGCCATTTTGAGGTCTGCCCTCACCTGATACAGGCTGTATCAGGCTCAACTTGTACATGTGGGGAAACCAATGCTATTTATTCAGTTTGAGGCAGGAGGGAGAGGATGGAAAATGTTTTCAGTCTTGATGACAATACTTTGGTGGCATCAAAGTAGGACTTTGGGGGACATGTGGAGCAGTGTTGACCTGCCAGCCCCTGTCTACCTACCCTCATCTACCTATCGCCACCTGCTTCTCACCTGTCATTTGAATAAACAGTGTTTCTACAGAGCACTTGCCGAGGCCTCACTATAGCTCCCCGCTGAGGGGTTGCTTCATATCAGTTTGAAACACCAAAAACTTCCTCTCACAATCCATCAGAGAGACCGGGATTCAGATTGCTTGTGGTCACCTCCCTGCTGAGCCCCATGACCCTGTGTGCTTCTTACATCTTTTGTTAGCTGTGTTGAGGTGATGTCTCTAGCCCAGGCTGGCCTTGGAGTTACAGCAGTCCTGCTTCTGCCTCCTAAATGCTGGAGTTGCGGGAATGCACGTGTGCGCTTACGACTTTTTGGGTTTTCTTGGGTTTTCTTTTGAGATAGGGTTTCTCAGTTGTAGCCCTGACTGTCGTAGAACTCAGTCTGTAGACTTCAAACTCAGATCCACCTGCCTCTTCCTTCTGAGTGCTGAGATTAAAAGTGTGAACCACAACCCCCAGCTTATTTTTAATTCTGTATGTGCATGTGTGGGTGTGTGCACAGAAAACCAAGAGGGTTATGGATCCCTTGGAGCTGGAGCTGGAGCAGTAGAGCTGTGAGTCACTGTGCATGAGCATTGAGAGCTCGGGCATTTTTCAAGAGCTGAGCCGTCTGCTGGCCTGTCTCTGCTGTCTTACATTAGCTGTCCTATCTATGAAAAGGAGATGGTGACATACTCAGGGCTGAATGAAATGTTGGGCCAGGGCTTGGGCCTGGTGGTTTTTAGCCACCAGACTACAGTGATGTTCTCATCTCCCACACAGTGTAGAAAAGTAAACCTGAGGGGGCTGGAGAGATGGCTCAGAAGTTAAGAGCATTGCCTGCTCTTCCAAAGGTCCTGAGTTCAATTCCTGGCAACCACATGGTGGCTCACAACCATCTGTAATGAGGTCTGGTGCCCTCTTCTGGCCTGCAGACATACAGACAGAATATTGTATACATAATAAATATTTTTTTAAAAAAATAAAAATTTAAAAAAAAAAGAAAAGTAAACCTGAGCCCCTGGGCACCCCTTCATTTCTCAGCTGTGCCTTGGTCTCTGACAGCCAGAAGAGTCAGTTCCTGGCCCAGAATGGGTCCCTCACCTGATCATCCTCGGACACTCAGGCTATTTCCCACCCCTTTCCCTTCCTGGCTCAGTATCAGCCAGCACCCTGGCTCTGGTTCCTTCCGCCCGCAGCCTTCTTTGTTCTGTGTGTTCAGTGTGGGAAAGTAAAGCCTCCCTCCTTTGTGCCTGCTTGAGTCGCCATTGCTGCCTGCATTGAACTCATACCCGCTTTTCTTCACCCTTTGATTGTGTTGGTGGGAAAGGTTGGCTTTCTCCTGGAACTCTCTACTTTCTCCAGCATAGCAGGTCTGCTGCAAGGGGCTCCACCAGCTGGGAAGATCGTGTCCCCTGTGGTGCTACAGCCCTTCCCTTGGGCCACTTGAGGAGGGAAAGGCAGGCCAAGTAAGCAGCAGGTTCAGTTTATTGAAGGTGGCGCTGCATAGTGCTGCCCACACCACAGAAGGAGTTTCACAAATGGCGCTGGTCTCCATCATCGGCTCCCTCCCTAGACAGATTCTGCCACCTGCTCCTAGGTGGCTTCTCTCTCCCTCCTAACTTCCCATAGACATAGACTTCCTCCTTGATTGTAGAATTGTCCCTTGAGAATCCCCCTGACCTCTGGCCCAGAGCCAGCCACCTCCCCCCAGAAGAGGCCCTGTTGGAGGGAGAGAATAGCAGTAGGGGTCAGTTACAGTAGGCTTGATTTATTCACTCTGGTTGCCCTGGCCTCAACTGAGATTGGGGCTTGACACTGGGGGAGATTTTCTCTTGCTCGTCTTCTTGTTTTGTAAGGTCTTTGTCCCATTCTTTTTGGTTTGGGCAGTGCTCTTCTCTTTCTTCTTGGGCGATGGTGATTCCACAGTATCACTGGAGCGTCGCTCTTTATTCCGTTCATAGCTGTCCTCACTCTCCCGCTCTTCTCGGCTTTCTGGGCTGGACTCTGACGTCCTGACTGGTTCTGGAGGGGAAGACTCTGATTTCACTGGGCTTTTCTTCTTAGTTAACTTGCCCTTCTTGACAATTTTCTTCGGTTTTGCCTTTTTATCCACCATCTCCTCCTCCTTGTCTTTCTCTTTCTCCTTTTTCATCTTCTTGATGACCTTGCCCTCCTGACTCTTGTCTGTGGGGCTCTCAGAACGCCAGATGGTGATGGGCGCTGCTGAGTCGGGAGCCCTGGTGACGGCCCTGATGTCTGGGTCAGTAGGTATGTCAGTGGGACACAAGTGAGTCGGGCTGGGAGATGGAGCCTCCTCCTCCTCCTCATTTGGATCATCTGCCATACATATGTGATGGATGGAATGGGGATGGTGGATTACTGCCACAGAGAGGGGTCTGTAGCGTTTGCACCTGGGGGGGGAGAGAAAGAAAGAAATGAATGAAGCTGAATCAGGCACCCTGGAGTCCTGTGCCCACCAGCCAGCTGGTACTCACCAGCGGTACCAGATCCGCTCCACACACTCTTCCTCTGGGATGAGTTCAAAGCAAGGGGTATGGATGATGTTGTAGCAGGTTGAGCCCCCATCTCTGGAGCAGCAGGTCGGGCATACATCTCGGGAGCTGCTATTATTTGTCTTCTCTGAGCAGTCCTTCAGCCTGCCACACACCAGACTCTCAGCTTGGCTCCCATACCTCCATGACTCCCCAGGGGCCCAGAGGGACAGCCAGCTGCTTCTGGGCCTGGCCCAGGCTGCCAAGAGAGCTCCCCATTCATTGTTCTTGGAGCCGAGCAGGGTTTAAGAGCTGGGGCTAGGCTGGCAGCACCAGGCCAAGGCTGGAGGGGAACCTGAAGGGGATGGGTCCCCCATGAAGGGGGCCCTCACCTAGATTCACAGTTGCAGTGTCTGACGGTGTGCATGTGCTGCTTGTGATGGTCACATTCCGGGTAGGGGTGGATGACACACTGCTGATGTTTCCAGCAGCACCTGTCAGTGTCCTCGCAGATACCTGAGGGAAGAGGGATCCGGGTCATTGGGAGGCAGCCAAACACACCCACACCGCATTCCCCCACCTTGTAATTCCCAACAACAACTGCTATCATCAGAGGTGGTGACTTAACTCCAGTTCTCTGCATTGCCCTCTCCTCTTATCCACTGCTTTGATACTGTCATGGAAACATTGCCACACATAGGATAGAGAGGATCCCTGCCACGCTTCCCTTGCTGTTCTGTATTGCCTTTGTCACTTCCTCTTCTGGGGAATCCACTGCCCCAGGCCCTCTACTCAATGCCCTCTCCAACTCCACAGTGTGGGTGGGGAATGGCCACAGCCTTGTCTGGCAGCCTCCTGCGTGGGTGGCAGTGGGTCCTCGACAGCATGCTCCTTACCTGTTCTGGTTCCTCTGCGTCCTGTCTCCTCCACCTCCTCACTTCTCTTCATTCTTTCCCTGCTCTTTACTAGTCCAAACCATTGTCTTGGACTGGAAGGTGCTCAGTGGGTGGCGATAAGAGGAGGAACCGAGCCCCTGCAGGTTGTCCTTGCCCTCCACATGCTACCACAGCCACACAAACAAGGCTTTTTAAAAATTGCTTTAAGCTGTTGAGTGGGGGCTGGAGAGATGGCTCAATGGTTAAAAGCATTGCCTGCTCTTCCAAAGGTCCTGAGTTCAATTCCCAGCAACCACATGGTGGCTCATAACCATCTGTAATAAGGTCTGGTGCCCTCTTCTGGCCTGCAGATATACATACAGACAGAATATTGTATACATAATGAATGAATGAATAAATATTAAAAAAAATTTTTAAAGCTGTTGGGTGGTAGCACTCGGGAGGCAGAGGCAGGTGGATCTCTGAGTTTGAGGACAACCTGGTCTACAGAGAAAATTCCAGGACAGTCAAGACTACTCAGAGAAATCCAGCCTGGGTGGGGAGGCTGCTTTAAATATCCCAGAACCACAGAATGCTGAACAACCTGCCCCAATTTATGCCAGTTTGTGAGGCTGGGGAAGGTTCCCACTTCTTACTGAGCTGCATGGGTTTTTCATGGGACTCCCAGTGTTCCATCTCTGACCCTGCTTAGGGCTCCAGGCAGCCCCTGATTTCTCTCTGCACCCTGCCTCCTGCCCCACCGTCTCCCAGAGGAACAGCCCTGTAGGGGTAAGAAGTGATGAGTTCTGCATCCGGGCTGGAAGGCTGTGGTTAGCTCTCCACTCCCCCCACCCCAAGAGGCCATGGTGATTATGCCTTTATCCAGCTCCTGGGAGTGGCAGAGCTGGGCAGGACATCAGGCAGCAGGAGAGAGAAGACAGCCATGTAGTCTTAGGCTTTCTCTTGCTCTCCTTCCCTTTTCCGCACAATACTGTGAGGCTCCCGAGAGATTCCAGAATACCTCTCACCCACTTTCTCTTGCCTCTTCTCCCCAGGGGAAGTAAGGAATGTGTACAGCAGGACCTTGGACTATCGCCCCTGCTTTTTTTTTTTTTTTTTTTTTGGCACTTAAATTGAGGCAAAGGGCAGCATAAAGGCATATGCTCTGAGCCTGGAGTCAGTCATGCCTGAGGCTTGGGGCTCTTTCCCTTGACAATTTGCTTTTCTGTGCCTCTCCTACCCACAAAATGGGACAGGGCTAGCTATTATGCAGGGTTACAAGGACATGTTGATGTTTGTGACCACAAAGTATTTTACCAAAGACAGGGGTGACAGGGCTTTCTCCGGCATTGCAGAAGACAAGGAAAGGATGGGCAGCTGGGTTCTCTACCATATGGCTCTTGGGATCACACTCAGGTTATCGGCAAGCACCTTTACTCGTTGACCCTGGGGCACCTGAGGAATCCCACTGAGAGCCCGTCCCTCCTCCAAGATGTTAGCTCTCACAAATAGGGGTAATGTAGCCTCTGAGGGCCATAGGTCGCATGGACCCACCTTCCGAGGAGAAGGAAGAGGAAGACACATCACTGCTGGACTCCACACTAGCCAGATGTCTTCTCTTCCAGCTGGGCAACCTGCTTATATCTGAGAGTACAAAACGGCAGCAGTGACAACAGCCACCTCCCATGTCATTCAGTCACTAAACATTTCCTAAGATGCTGGGCCCAGACATATATCCTGGGGATGCAGGGATTTAAGAACCAAAGCACACTTCTCCAGAGACTGAAGGGGAGGGACCAGGAAAGAGCAAAAAGGTTCATGGCAGCAGTGTGAAAACGGAAGAGGGCCAGATGATGATGGCACACGCAGAGGCAGGTGGATCTCAGAGTTCAAGGCCAGCCTGGTTTACAGAGCTAGTTCAAGGACAGACCCCCAAAGCGACCTATCTCAAAAAAAGAAAAAAAAATTGGGAGAGAGGGTAGGGTAGACTGGAGGGGTGAGGACTATGAACTTAGGAACTTGAGTGGCACTGTAGTGATTAGTCAGGGAAGACAGGGCCAGCCTGGTCCAAGGCGTGGAGAGCCTGGGCACACCACTTGTTTGTAGGGTTCCCCATGGCCTCAAGCATGCTCAGCAAGTGTTCTACAACTGAACGATAGGAGTCAGAGAAGTGTGGAGCCAGCTGTTGAGACGTGCTGTCATCCCAGCACCTAGGAGGCAGAGTCAAAGGTTCAAGGTTATCCTCCTCTAAAGCTATCTTGGTCTACATACCAAGTTTTAAGCCAGATAGGGCTACACTGAGAGACCCTGTCTCAAAAAAAAATTAAGTGCTGAACACGTCGTGAAAATTTCTACAGCACTGCTGTTCCCAGCTCCAGCCTGGGAAAGAGGTGCCCAGTGTCCTATTGCCCCAAGCCTCCCTCTTTACTCTTTTCTTCCATGACAGGCTACACTTTCTTTTCTTGATGTTTATTTTTATGTGCATGGTTGTTGGGCCTGGGTGAGTGTCTGTGCGTGCATAACATGTGTAAAGTATCTGTGGAGGCCGGAAGGAGGCCTAAGAACTAGAGTTATAGCCTGAAGCTAGTGGGCCTTTAATGCGAGCAGAACACTTGTGACATCTGTGAGTTCAAGGCCGGCCTGGTCCACAGAGCTAGACAGCTAGTTCCAGGAGAGCCGGGGCTGTTAGGCAGAGAAACCCTCTATTGTTATAGAGAGTTGCAAGCAGTCATGTGGTCACTCTGACAGACCAGTTAGTGTTCTCACCCACTAGGCCATCTCTCCAGACCCGCTCTGAACATTTTCAAACGGAACACTCCAGCCCTTTTTCTAACATGCATTTCCCCCCTTTCCTTTTCAAGACATTCATTCAGTAACATTCATCTAGCCACTCCTTGAGGCAGTAATTAAGGGGGTTATAGCCCCACCTCCAGTGAAGTCAGATTCTCGTTCCTTCTCAGCGACCTGCCCCTTTATCAGCATAGCCTTGACCAAGGCTGCTAGCAAAGTCTCAGCTCCAGCCCCAGCCTTTTCCTCTGAACTGTTAGCCAGTTACTCCCTCGCAAACTCTTCCTTGGACTTCCATGAAAGCCCTCATCTTTGTTTCAAGACAGGGTTTCTCTGTGTAGCCCTGGCTGTCCTGGAACTCACTCTGTAGACCAGGCTAGCCTCAAACTCGCAGAGATCTGCCTGCCTCTGCCTCCCCAGGGCTGGGATTAAAGGCGTGTGCCACCACCGCCTGGCTTATTTTATTATATTGTGTGTGTGTATTGTGAGCAAGTGCTGTGTGATTTTGTTACTATGGCTTGTGGCCTTGCTTGAAGTCGGACATGGTAAGCCCTCCGGCATTGTCCTCAGCATTGCTTTTACCTGCTAGTGGTTTTGTTCTTCCATGTGGCTTTAATTTTATTTTCCATTTCTTTTTTTTTTTTTTTTTTGGTTTTTCGAGACAGGGTTTCTCTGTGGTTTTGGAGCCTGTCCTGGAACTAGCTCTTGTAGACCAGGCTGGTCTTGAACTCACAGAGATCCGCCTGCCTCTGCCTCCCGAGTGCTGGGATTAAAGGCGTGCGCCACCACCGCCCGGCTTATTTTCCATTTCTGTGAAGAATGGCATTGAAATTTTAATTTGGATTACACTGAATCTGTAGACCGCTTTTGATAAAATTTGCCATTTTCATAGTATTCATTCTTTTTTTTTGGTTTTTCGAGACAGGGTTTCTCTGTGGACCAGGCTGGTCTCGAACTCACAGAGATCTGCCTGCCTCTGACTCCCGAGTGCTGGGATTAAAGGCGTGAGCCACCATCGCCCGGCTCATAGTATTCATTCTTCCATAAAAAATAGGAGGTCAAGCTGAAGAGATGGCTCAGAGGTTAAGAGCATTGCCTGCTCTTCCAAAGGTCCTGAGTTCAATTCCCAGCAACCACATGGTGGCTCACAACCATCTATAATGAGGTCTGGTGCTCTCTTCTGGCCTGCACCACAGACAGGATATTGTCTACATAATAAATAAATAAATAAATAAATATTAAAAAAAAATAGGAGGTCTTGGGCTGGAGAGATGGCTCAGCGGTTAAGAGCATTGCCTGCTCTTCCAAAGGTCCTGAGTTCAATTCCCAGCAACCACATGGTGGTCCACAACCATCTGTATTGAGGTCTGGTGCCCTCTTCTGGCTAACTCCGTACAAAATAAGTAAATAAATATATATATAAAAAAATAGGAGGTCTTTCATCCTTTCGTGTCTTTATTTTCTTTTTCTTTCTTTTTTTTTTTTTTTGGTTTTTTGAGACAGGGTTTCTCTGTAGCTTTGGAGCCTGTCCTGGAACTCCCTTGGTAGACCAGCCTGGCCTCGAACTCACAGAGATCCGCTTGTCTCTGCCTCCCAAGTGCTGGGATTACAGGCGTGCGCCACCACAGCCCGGCTTGTCTTTATTTTCTTTATTCAGTGTTTTAAAGTTTCAGCTGCTGAGATCTTTACGTCCTGGATCAGCCTTGTTCCAAGGATTTCTTGTTGCTATTTCAGGTCATTGTGAGTAAGGTTATTTCCTTATTTTCCTCACATTTACTTGTGAGTCTGCATGTGTGGGCATGCCACAGTGCGCATGTGGAGGGCAGAAGACAACCTGTAGGCATCTGCTCTCTCCTTCTACCCTGTTGGTACCAGTCATCAGGATTGGTGGCAAGAGCCTGTTCCTGCTGAGTATCTCACTACTGGCTACTAACCTTTGTAATCTAATTTTATAAACAGCCACTTTGTTGAAAGTATCAGCTCTACTATGCTCTTCTGGTGGGATCCTTATTGTCTCTTATGTATAGGGTTATCTCCAAATAATGATACATATTTATGTCCCTTTAATCTCCTCCGTTTGTTTTATTGCTCTAGCTAAAACTTCAAGCATTATTAAGAGTGGACTTGCCAGACAATGGTGGCACATGCCTTTAATCCCAGCACTCGGGAGGCAGAGACAGGTGGATCTCTGTATATTTGAGGCCAGCCTGATATACAGAGTTAGTTCCAGGACAGAGCTCCAAAGCTCTAGAGCTACAGAGAAATCCTGTCTCAAAAAAAAAAAAAGGAGTGAACTGCAGAGGCACTGCACAGACATACATGCACGCAAAATACTCCTACACATAAAAAAGAAAAATTAAAAAGAAAATTAGCCAGGTGGTGGTGGCACACACCTTTAATCCCAGCACTTGGGATACAGAGGCAGGTGAATCTCTGTGAGTTCGAGGCCAGCCTGGTCTACAGAGTGAATTCCAGGACAACCAAGAATACACAGACAAACCCTGTCTCAAAATACAACAACAAAAAGAAATTGTGACCCCCCCAGCCCGCCAATCATCTTCCTGCCCCCTGTGTGTTTCCCGTAGTTAACCCTTTTCAGAAAGCAGCAGACATTTCTGCTAGAAATCAAGGGATAACCCTTGTACTTCCATGCCGTATCTATCTACCCCTGCACCTTCCTGTGCCTTCGCTTAGACCCCTATCATCTTTCTGCTTGTTTGTCGTTTTTGAGGCAGAGTCTCGCTGTGCAGGCCTGGCTGGCCTGACTTGCTTACCTCTGCCTATGTGCTGGGATTAAAGGCTTAAGCCACAAAACCAAGCTTAAACTCCACCATCTCTGACCTAAGATGCAGCCATAGCTTCCCTCCTGATCTCCCCAACTGTGGTCCTCACTGCCTTCCTTCAGTCCTCGCCATACAGCCAAGCTGAGTTTTATAGAGTACCAACTGGCTTCTTCTCTTCTTCCTGCCATGTGCTGGAATCATAGGGCTGTGCCACCAGGCCTGGCTTCCGTCTTTCCTTCACGATGAAGTGTGGACTTTTTATCATGCCAGTAGGACCCAGTTCTCTCCTCACAGACAGTTTCTCCCATCCCTCACTTTACCATTCTTTCTCCCCTGCCACTCTCCCACGTGCTACCTGCTCAGCTCAGTGGGAAAATGTTTTTGCTCGTAATGGCCCACATTTGTAATCCAAGAACTTGGTAGGCTGAGGCAGGAGGGCTAACCTGGGCTACATAGCAACACCTTGTCTCAAACACCAATACTGTCCAAGTGGAATTAATTGTGTGTGTGTTTTATGTGCCCTCTGACCTGCTACCATAGTTCTAAGAAAGACATTCCTGTATTTACTCCTTAAGAATAATAACCGTATTTCATCTGCCTCTGTATCCAAAAATAGCTCAGTCTTTGTTGGTTGACTGAGTGTATGTATTCAGTCTCCTACTGGAATACATAAATTCACTATTTGAGCCACAAAGAGGCACTAGAGAGTCTGTCCCTAGGTCAACTCGGGTACTATGTTTTATCTTTTTATACATTTATCTTTGGGGTCATTTATTTCACATAGCGGTAGGAAGAAGAGGGACAGAATCGAAGAGGAGTGACATTCAGAAAGGCAGCGTAGACAACAGGCTGGCCCAGAATTCCCCACATTGCCTGGGCTGCCCTTGAATGTATGGTAGTTCTCCTGTCCCAAGAACTGGAGTTGCCAGCAGGAGTCCCCCTGCTCACTTTATTTATTTACTTACTTTGACTGGGGCTGTGTTGTGGAAAAAGTAGGGGAAGTCTCTGGGGATCAGATCCAGGGTTTCACACAAGCTAAGCAAGCATCCTTACCTACAACTCCAGCCCTCAGCTCTCCTGGGAGTTTTTCTGGGGGAGATGGTTTCCCAGGATGTACACTTTCACAGTGCTAGACTTAGGGGGCTGGAAAGATGGCTCAGAGGTTGAGAGCACTGGCCACTCTTCCAGAGGTTCAATTCCCAGCAACCACATGGTGGCTCACAACCATCTGTAGTGAGATCTGGCGCCCTCTTCTGGCTAACAGGGATATATGCATCCAGAGCACTGTATACATAATAAATAAATCTTTGAAGTGTGACTAAAAATTGCATAGCAAGGGACCCAGACCAAGAGAGGCGAAGTGACCAGCCTAGGATGGAAGGTAATAGCAGATGCACAAGTAAAGCCCAGGTCTTCTGGGTTTCTTAGCCTGTGTGCTTTTAGCCCTGTGTGCTCTGTTAGCTAAGGAAACACACAAGTTCCAGAACTGAGTCTTAAATCATCATCCCCTAAAACACTTGTGTTTAATCCCTAGCATGGCTAATTCCTCACTTCTGATTTTTTGTTAATCATGATCCACAGCCTCCCCTATTTATTTTGAATCCTAAAGTTATTCCAGTAAGGGCCTGCGTCTAGGTCAGGATCAAACTGTTGGTTTTCCTTCCTCCTGTCACTGCGAACAGGATTTGTGTGGGATTGAAGCTTGTTCATGTCCCACTAATACCCTTAATAGATGCTGACAGCATCAGCTGTTTGGGAGGGAAAGAGGATTTAGGAAGGCAGCCTGCCCCTTTGTCTACAGAGGAGAGAGGGGAGCAGTGACCAAGGCAGTACTTCAGATCTCCTGCAACAGAATGAGGACGGGTAATGGTTTGAAAGGAGGAGAAAAGCTGTGGTCTCTTCCTTGGAACAGGTAGCAAGGGTCTAACTCAAACTCACTCATTTGAATGCTCATTTGTAGAGGTCCTCTTTGTCCTGCGAAGCCCCTCCCCTCTTTTGAGGACCAGAGAATGGGCACCATAGCAGCCAAAAAGAGACAGTGGGAAGGATGAAACAAGAAACCAAAGAGGAGGCTGCAAGAGAAGGGCAGTGAGTCTTCCGGGAAATGTCTCCTAGGCTCAGTCAGGGACCCATCTTGGAGGTGATTATGATGTCACTTGTGGAACCCCCGGACTCTTTCCTGCCCTCAAGGTCAATGGAACCGATCGCCCAGCCCCGGCTGGATGGGTGGCTTCTTGCCAGAGCCTCCCGCCTCTGGGGCAGCAGGCTAGGTCAGCGGCGGGCAACCTGATGCTCAACAGTTAAGCTTTGACTCGGGAGCGTTTGCTTCAGGTCAAGGCAAGAGATCTTCCAGAGCCCCGCCCCGCCCCGCCCCCAGCCTTCCGCCCCGCCCCTTTACCGGTGCTCTCGCTCTCCTCCCAAATGTCAGTTTTGCAGCCACTCTTTTCCTCAGTCCATCTTTTAATCGTTAGTGTCGTCCTGACCCACATCGCTGCCAGCCTAGTTCTTCCACAGGACTCTACCTCGCAGAGTTCAACGTTGAATCTCAGCTTAGTGGAGCCCTCGGCCCAGCAGTAAGCTCCAGTCCAGCCCCTAGCTCCGCCTCATGCTTGCCCAGCTCCCAACCCGCCTCCCCCCTCCCGGTCTTCCAGCCCGGGTCTAAGCGTCAGGCGTGTTCTACATCCGGGATCTCAAGCTCCTTCCAGGACCCTTCGTCACGCCCTTAACGCCAATACCAGCTTTTGCCTTACAAACCGAGCACTCAGTCGCATACCTAGTTCCTTGCTGGTCCCTGCTTCTAAAAAAACCCTACCGAAACCCCGCCCCCAGCAGGTACGCCCCGCCCATTCCAATCTCAAGAGCCTTTGCACTTGTGGACCTGTCCCGCCTTCGGAGGCAGGGACGTCCACGAGGTCCGCCCCTGACAGTTCAGAGAGCAGTCTTCTTGAACGTGGCGTTGCGGACGTCCAGGATTTGGGTCTGCTTGAAGACATGCTGGCTCTCTTCTAGTATGTACGATACCTCCCCACACTCCCAGACCACTAGACCCATCCACCCCCGTTCCACCCTTCAGGTTTCTCCCAGTCCCAAAGGTCACTTGGTCCTAGGTTCCATACAGCTCATTTTCCTGTTCAGACAGTAAGGTGGCCTACAGTCATGGTAACTTCGTCCCAGTACACACCCTTTACACCCTCAAACACAGCATGCACACTTATCCATCACCCACAGCGATGCCAAAAGTCTACACACAATACACAGAACTATTTTAACAAGGTGCACCCACACATGCAGGTCGTGGGACTACACACTCAGGCCCCTGGGAGCACTTCAGTACTGAGGTGGCTTCTGGCATGCGCGCTGAATTAACCGGCTCTGTACAAAGAGGACCCCAGAGCTGTGGAAACAGAGACGGAAAATAGACACAAGACAGAATGAATGAATGAGAGCTACTTTGCAGACATTCCACACAGCACATATCACTTTCCCTCCAAGCAGCTCCCCAAACCAGAATATGTGTGCCTCAAAAAGCAGAAAACAGCTGGGCAGTGGTGTGCTAGCCTTTATCTGTTCGTTTGTTTATTTGTTGTTTTTATGTGCATTGGTGTTTTGCAAGCATGCTAGTTTTTGTGAGGGTGTTGGATCCTGGAGTTACAGACAGTTTGCAAGCTGCCATTTGGGTGCTGGGAATTGAAAAGAGGAGTCATTGCTCTTTACCACAGAGCCATCTCTCTAGCCCTGGTGCTCACCTTTAATCCAAACACTTGCAGGCAGATCTGCGTTTGAGGACAGCCTGGTTTTCATAGTGAGTTCTAGGACAGCCAGGGTTATATAGAAAGACCTAAACTATAATACAATAATAATGATAATATAATAGCTGGGTGGTGGTGGCACACACCTTTAATCCCAGCACTTGGGATGCAGAGGCAGGTGAATCTCTGTGAGTTCGAGGCCAGCCTGGGCTATAAGAGGACAGGCTCCAAAGCTACAGAGAAACCCTGTCTCAAAAAAAAAAAAAAAATACAAGAAAAAAGAAAAAGAAAAGCAGGGACAAGGCCAGGTAAGATGGCATGTGCCATTGTGCCTTTAATCGGAAGGCAGACGCAGGTAGATATCTGAGGTCCAGGTCACGTGGGGTTAACCATGAAACCCTGTCTCAAAAATAAATAAATGTAAACCCCTAGAGCTAGGGGTGGATTACCTCCACAGGAGTTGTTGGCCAGGGAGACCCAAACAGCCTCTAAGACAATAGGACTATGCCCATTGCTGCCAGTGACATTCCAAAACTGAACAGAAAGACCCTGTTGTTACTGATGTCCTATGCGTTGGTTACAGAACTTGGAGAAATAAGACTAGGACTGAGCCAAAAAAAGTCCCCTACCAGTGGTCTAGCTCTTGTAGTACCGTAAAGTGCCACAGAGGTCTCTGGACGAATCACGGCCTAAAGTCCTACTCAGCTGTGAATTCTGCGTGCTTCATGGGGAAAGCAAGCACGCTGTGTCAGCTAGTGCAGCAGTGGATAGCAGGTATAAATAAAATATTTTTTTGATTGGATTTATGCCAAGTCTGCTCCAAAATGTAAACTTCACATCTAATATGGGCTTTAGATAAAACCCATGGTCAGAGAAGTCATAGCCCCCGTGGAAAATCAACAGCTGTTTTTTGTTTTGTTTGGTTTTTCGAGACAGGGTTTCTCTGTAGCTTTGGCGCCTGTCCTGGAACTAGCTCTTGTAGACCAGGCTGGCCTCGAACTCACAGAGATCTGCTTGCCCCTGCCTCCCGAGTGCTGGGATTAAAGGCGTGCGCCACCACCACCCGGCCAACAGCTATTGCTTTGGTGAGAATGGTGTCCCAGCTAAGCTGCTTCCCAACATTTATGACTGTCATTTTCTGCATTTTCCTCACTTGTGTTTTACAGCAGAAGAAATATTGCCAAGACTTGTTACCAGCTGTGCTCTGAAAGATGGGAATAAATAAAAGACATCAACATCCCACTGGAGTTAATTGACCATAGTCAGATTTCCATATCACTTCCTCCAAGGCTCAGGGACCATTATGAAGGGGAGGGGGCAGAAAGGGTTTAAGAACCCAAGGAAAGGGAGAAGTGTTATGTAGCAATTTTATTTGACATAAAATCCTCCATTTTAGCTGGGTGGTGACGGTGCACATTTTTAATCCTAGCCCTTGGGAGGCAGACAGATCGCTGTGAGTCGAGGCCAGCCTGGTCTACAGAGCAAGTTTCAGGACAGCCACACACAGAGCTACACACAGAGAAATCCTGTCTCGAAAAATCAAAAAAGTAAAACAAACAAACAAAAACCCTTCCATCTTAGAGGGAAACCCCTTAAAAGACATAGGATGTTCTGCAGGAAGGTTCCTTAAGCCCAGGAAGTAAAGAACTCAAAGACTTCAGGAAATCCCTGAAATTGAGCAGCTAAACTAGGCTCCTCCTTCCCCAAGCATATTTAAGTAGTCAGGACTGCTTGAGAGACACTCTTAGACAAACTGAACTGGCTGGAAGAAAGCCCCTCCAACCTGTTCAGCTGCCTGAAGACTGCAGCAAGCTCCAGGCTTCATAAGCTGGCACTCATACTGGGGTAGCTGTGGGGGATGCAGCTTGGCTTGAGCCATTTCTGCTCCTGGAAGAAGACGCTCACCCATGTTCCTGTAAGTCACCTGAATAAAATTCACTGGTTCACCAAGCTGGACTTAGATGATACATATCCTTAGTCTGTCATCAATTTCCTATCTGGGACAAATGGACCTAGGGGCTCTGTCACACAGTTCACAGATACAGAGTAATGTCTAGATCAGGCTGGCCTACAAGAGACCTGCCTCAAAGAGAGAGGGAGACAGAGAGGAAGGAAGGAAGAAAAAGGGTAGTCATTCAGATTTTCTCCCGATGAGGACTGAGAGGATAAAGTCAGTCCTCCAAAGCCTGGTCTCTGAGGGTTTAGCCAGTGTGAGCCCTGTGTTGGGAGCAAGAATAGACAGAATCCCCACAGGGGCTCCAGTTCCCTAATCACTACAGCTATTAGCCCCTGGAAAGAAACCCAGCCCAGAAAACATTCTAACAAATTTTAATGCATAAGGCACAGTACAAGGCTGCAATTGTTGAGCATCATCATCCATAAAGAGCTCAGGAGGCTGAGCAAAAGCAGCAACGCTGACCCCCCTCAGGCACCCTGGAGAGCCCCAGAGGAATAAGGGGTCATCCAGTCTTTGGCACGGTACCTGGGGGCAGGAAGTGACTAGCATGGTCCCAGTTACCCTCTGGGGACACTGCCTTCAAGGGGCGACTCTTTGGTCTGGAAAAAGTCAGTGCAAATGTCCAGGGGTTGACTTCAGAAGCAGTTGGGGTGGCACAGTCCCCCAGGAATGGGCAGTTTCTGGACAGTCCTCTCTTCAGGGACAACACGTGGCCTTTTTCTTGCTGGCAGTTAGGTAGAGGTTTTTGTCGTCACTGTTGATGCCTGGAAAAGGTGGGAAATACAGGCACTGGAGGTTCATTCCCTCCCCTGCTCTTGGCCTGCCACCTTCAACTGGGGAACACTTACGAACAACATCCCCAATGCGCCGAGCCCCCGATTTCTCCAGCTCAGCCACAACATTGGCCTCAAAGGTCAATGCTGCCACGCGGAAGAAGAATTCCCGGACATTCTCACCTGACATGGAGAGCAGAAACGGGTGCTTAGGGGAAACTAGATGGACCCAGCTGTAGATGTAGGAGTGAGAGGTGGGCAGGCAGGCACACACAGCAGGAGGCTGGGGATCCCAACTCACCAGTGAGGGAGGACACTGCCCAATACTCAGCCTTCATCTCTTGGGCCACCTTGAGGGCATCCTTCTCCATTAGGGAATATTGAGCAGGCGTCTGGGAGAATAAAATCAGCATCAGATGCGGGGTGGGAATGGGTCCCCTCACCAAGCTGGGGCGTTCTCCCACTGGCACGCTCACACTCAGGTCCTTCTTGGAACCCACAAGGAAGAGAAGCACGTTGGAAGGGTCATTCTCCTTGAGCGCGTCAGCGAGCCACTGCCTGCCACAGATGGTGGACGGCTGTAAGGAATGAGGGAGCCTGACAGGCCCCTTCCACCATCTTTCCCTTGTCCAGTTACCAGCTCTGTTTTTTCTTTTTCCTTTGCCCCCCCCCCCTCCATCATTCAGAGGATTGATCCCAGTTTCCCACGCGTTTCTGGCAAGCGCCTCACTGCTCAGCTACAGACACAGCTCTTAGATACACCCTCTTTCTGACCATCTTTTCTAAGTCCTCGCTGGATTTCCCCACCGTGTGCTGGGCATCCTTACATACTTGGTATGTTCCAGGGATGCCACATCATTCAGGTTGAAGACAATGATGATGGCTGTAAGAGGGACAGAAACAGCTGCAAGCTGGCAGACTGACGGACGCCTGCGGCTCACTTCCCTTACCCACTCCGTCTACTTAGAAGCTTGATGCGCTTAGACTGCCCGCATCACGGGCAGAACTTATACCTTGAGCTCCTCGGTAATAGGTGGAAGCGATGCATTTGAACCTCTCCTGCCCAGCAGTGTCCCATCTGCAAGAAAGGAGAGCAGAACTGAGACAATAGGGTGTGCAGAACCGGGTGACAGGCTAGCTGGACGGGGTGGAGGGGACACTCACAGTTGGAGACTGAAGGGGACACCCAGCACTTCAAATCGTTCCATCTCAAAATCCACTCCAATGGTGGCCTTGTAATTTTTATCGAAAGTGTCTTTGCAGAACCTGGGGAGGCACCGAGTAGCCTGTAGCACTGCCCACCTCGTAGAGACTGATCCTACCTTCCCCAGCCGTGCTCCAGAATCCCATTACCTATTAATGAGACAGGTCTTCCCCACAGAGAGGTCCCCCACAACGATGACCTTGGATATTTTAAATCTGCTGGACAGAGGAGTAGATGGACAGAGAAAGTGAACATCAACTTTTCACTCTAGAGAGTTCTAATACTCTGACTGGGGCTTAGTTGTACCTAAGCAGAAAGTTAAGTTGTTACCTGGGAGGTCCTGGACAGACGTATGTGCTGGGGAGCAGTGTTTAACATTAGGGACATTCACGCCTCTCTTTCTCTGGGGTATGTGTGTTGGGGGGAGGCTGCTAGGAGGAGTTGAGATGGCCCAGGGTGGGTTTTTTTTTTGTTTGTTTGTTTTGTTTTTTGTTTTTGGCCCAGGGTTTTACACACGTTACACAAGTGCTCTTTCTCTTCCTCTGAGCTGCACACAGCTCCAGCCTAGAGGCTGTATGTGCATGACCTCCCCATGATGGATGCCTTCTTCATAGGCTTGCAACAATCTCGTTCGGAGGAAAGGGGAGAACTTCAGAGCTGAGGCATAACCATGTAGCATCAAAGGGGTCATTCGAATGCCTTCAAAGTTTCTTTAGTATTTTTTTTAAGTTAGGGGTGTTCCTAACTCACCCCACGGTGCCTGTCCGGTGCTCCTGGCAGGCGCAAGTGACGCGGGGATGGAAGTCTTTGCGCACGTGCAAAGCGGCCTCCTTCCTCAGGCACTGAAAAGGACGTTGTAAGAATGGGGCTTTTGTCCCGCAGCCAAGCAGCCAGGGGTGGGGGGTGGGGTGGGAAGCGGACCACCCAGAAACAGCGGGCCTTGCTGGGCGACTGGGCAGGGCCCAATCCAACTGCTCGGGTGCCACCTCTCCCCGCCCACACTCCGCTACAGCCAGAGGCCCGACGTGGCCCTGGTCCCTACCTGGGGCAGCTCGGCCAGGACGCGGTCCCTCCGCACGGGCGCCAGAATGTTCATCTTGTCTGTGGCCTTGCGGGGCTCCCCGGGAAGGCGCGGAAGCCTGATCCGCCCTGGTCCGTGGGGACCCGACGATCACCCGCGGCCGCGGGGTACCGACGATCACCCGGGGCCACGGGGAGCCTGCTGGAGCCCTCGGCCTCGGAGACGCTACGACCACCGCGGGCCAAGGGGATGAGACGATCACCCCGGGTCTGGGAGAGCCCACAATCACCCGAGCCCGGGGCGTTCCGAAGACCACTCGGGGGCGGGGAGACCCCTCGGCCACTAGCTGTGAGCGGGGAGTCGCGTCCTGGGGAGCCCGGACCCTCGCGGACCCTACAATGACACGGGGTCTAATAGCTCCTACGATAACCCGGGGTCGCGGAGACCCGACGACAACTCGGGGCTGGGATGGCTCTACCATAACAGAGCGGCCCGGGGGCGCGGGGCCGCCCCGCCACCCCGAATCAGTGCGCGCAGGGGCGGCGCTGCCGACGCCCGCCAACGGTGAGAGGAGGGGGCGAGGGCCCTGGACCCGCGGCGAGGCCTGCCGTCCCACTCGGTTCCCACTTCGCGAACGATGTAACCCGATCCCCGGAAATTCCTGGAGAAGGGCCGCCCCCTGCCCCGCACCCAGCCGCTCCGGGGCTTGCAGCCGCCCTAGTGGCGGCCCTCGCCAACCCCCTCCTCTCTCCTGCGCGCTGCCCGGGCTCTAGCTCTCGCGCCAGATTTCTTACCCAACACCAAGACTGCCTCCACACAAATTGGAGCCTTTTCAGACTGGGATTCTCTAAACCTCTCTCCCCTTTATCTCCCTATTGGGGCTGCATCTTCCTTGGGACCCCTTACCCAGCGGAACTGGTGATGGGGAACCGGTGAATGTAGCGCAGCATCTGGCAAGACCCAGAGCCGCCGAGGGGAAAAGGGGGAGAGAAGGGGCCCAAGGAGAGGCGGCGCTTACCCTCCACGACTCCAGGCCTAGAGCATGACTCACAGAGTCTGCCCCTGCTTGCCCTTCTGCCCTGAGAGGTGGGACCAAGGGCCTTCAAGGGCTGCCAAGAGCCGAACGAAGTATCCACCAAGGACCAGACATCTCAGATCTGTTGTCTTTCCGTCGAATCTCCTACGGTAGAGGATGAGGAAATGTTAGGTTGACTAGAATTTCGTCTTCTAGAATAGTCACCATTCCGGGACTCCAGGAGTCCCTTTCTAATACGGGTGTTCACCTTTTTCTCCCCAGATTAGAACCAAAACCAGAACAACTTTTACTTTTTACACACATACATACACACACACACACACACACACACACACCCATGGAAACTGTTATGTCTGAGGCTAAATTTAAAGATGCGAAGATAAATGGAATACAGGCCTAGAAAGGAACAACTAGTTCCCAGGTGAGGACCAGGAAATTATTCACAGGAAAAACTAGGTTATCCTAGAGTGATGGTTCTCAACCTGTGGGTCTAATTCAATATCTAATAATCTAAGATCATAGAAAAACACAAATATTTACATTACTAATCATAACTAGCAAAATTACAGTTATGAAGTAGCATCGAAAATAATTTTATAGGCCGGGCAATGGTGGCGCACACCTTTAATCCCAGCACTCGGGAGGCAGAGGCAGGCGGATCTCTGTGAGTTCGAGACCAGCCTGGTCTACAGAGCTAGTTCCAGGACAGGCTCCAAAGCCACAGAGAAACCCTGTCTCGAAAAAAAAAAATAATAATAATTTTATGGTTGGGGTCACCACAACATGAGGAACTGTAATAAAGGGTCGCAGCCTTCGGAAAGCTGAGAATCACTGTCCTAGAGAATCATATGCTGTTTCAGCTGTGGCTAGAACTCTTTTGGGAATATACTGAAATCTAGGTGGCTCACACCTGCAATTCCAACACTCATGACACTGGGTTCTGGGTTACAGAGTAAGAAAAAAAAAAAGGTCAGTAGTGGCACAGGCCTTTAATCTCAGCACTCAGGAGGCAGAAGCAGACATATTTCTGTGAGTTCCATGACAGGCTCTAAAGCTACACAGAGAAACCCTGTCTCAGGGGCGTGGGGGGGACAAGAGAGGGCCAGGTGTGGTGGCACACACTTTTAATCCCAGCACTGGGGGGCAGTGGCAGGTGGAGTTCTGTGAGTTCGAGGTCATCCTGATCTACAAAAAAACAAAAACTTAAGGATTAAGAACACTGGTGGCTCTTGCAGAGGGGGAGAGCAGGGGTTCTGTTCCCAGCAGTTACATACACGGCAGCTCACATCATAGTAACCCCAGTTCCAGGGGATTGTACACTCTGCTGGTCTCCTCTGGCACCAAGCAGGGATGTGCACAGACATGCATGCAGGCAAAACATCCATGCACATAAAATAAAATTGCTTTAAATATTAAGGGTGTAGGAAGATTCAACAGGTAGTGGTGCGTGATGTTCTTTGGGGATTTTTGTTTTTTGTTTTGTCTGTTTTTACAAGACAGGGTTATAACAGCTCTGGCTGTCCTGGAACTCGTCCTGTACACCAGGCTGGCCTTGAACTCGCAGAGATCCACCTGCCTCTGCTGGTGGGATTAAAGTGCTGGGATTAAAGGCGTGTGCCACCACCACCCGACCTATTTTTGTTTTTCTAGATAAGGTTTCTCTGTGTAGTTCTGACTGTCCTAGAACTCACAGAGATCTACCTGCTCTGCCTTCCAGTGCTGGATTAAAGGCCTGAACCACCCGGCATAAATAAATGCCACCACTGCCCGCAAATAAAATCTTTAAAAATTACACAAAAAATTATTTGGAAAAGTCGTGTGTGTGTGTGTGTGTGGCTGTTTTGTAGCTCCATCTTTTAATCGGCCACTCAATCACTGTGGTGATGATTACTAAACCATATCTATCCCTGGAACCTCGATTTCACACAGGTGTCATGTGGAGAAGTTAGAGAAAATCCTGTTTTCACAGCATCCAGCTTTGTGTCTCCTCTACAGTCGGTCACGTTGCAGTCTATTTGTGCTGTTTGTGGTTGTGACAGCCTCACTAGGTGTACTGCTGGCTGCTCTGGAACTTACTAGTAGAGCAGGCCAGCCTTGACTTTGGGTCAATCTTTTGTCTCAAGAGTGCTGGGATTACAGGGGTGGCCTACGAAGGGCTTCAACCTATCTGTATGTATCTATCATCTATTTATTTATAATTTTTAACAATTTATTTAACTTTATCTCATGTGCGGTGGTGTGAAGGTGTCAGATCCCCTGGAACTGGAGTTACAGACGGCTGTGAACTGCCATGTGGGTGCTGAGAATTGAACCCGGGTCTTCTGGAAGAATAACCAGTGCTCTTAACCACTGAATCATCTCTCCGGCCCTTATTTATTTATTATTTTTGATATAGAATATATATATATATAATCTGGCTTGCAAATTGCTATGTAGAGCAGGCTGACCTTGAATTCACAGAGCTCTGCCTGCCTCTCCTCCTGGTGCTGCAATTGAAGTGTGTGCCACCACAGCAAGCTACAAATTAGATTTAAATACTTTTTTTTCTTTTTCTTCTCTTGAGGCAGGATCTCTCTATATAGCTCTGACTGCCCTGGAACTTGCTATGCAGACTAGCTAGGCTGGACTTGAAATACTGGAACTAAAGACATGTACAGTCCACATTCAGTTTAAAAATTATTTTTAGGGCTGGAGAGGTGGTGTAGAGGTTAAGAGAACTAGCTGCTCTTTCAGAGGATCTGGGTTCAATTCCCAGCTCCCACATGGCAGCTCACAACTGTCTGTAATTCCAGTTCCAGGGGACCTGACATCCATGGCAAAACATCAACGCACATGATAAATTAAAATAAGTAGGAAACACACACACACACACACACACACACTTCCTTTTAATACTGTTCATGTGAGGGGCTCTGGCCATAGAATGCTCACAGAGGAATGTACGCTGGGAATCCAACTCAAGTCCTCTGAAAGAGAAGTACATGATCTTAATTGCTGAGCGTCTTTCCAATCTTCCAAACTGTATTCTTCGCAGTTGGTAGTGTTACTGGCTTCTAAAATGGCAAACCTCTCCCCCAACGCTGGAAATTGTTCAAGAAACAAAGGGGAAAGGACCAGACTCAACCAGCAGGTTCTATAAACCACACACAGGATTAGGCCTAGAGAAATACACATGGATCTTATATAAAATACAATTCCCCAGAAAACAAAACCAAAAACAAACAAACAAGCAAACAAACAAAAAGCCCTGGCTTCCAAAAAAAAAAAAAAACAAAAAAAAAAACAAAAAAAAAAAAACCAAAAAAAAAACCAAAAAAAAAAAAACCAAAAAAAAACTACAACTCCCAAGAAGCCTTAAGGCTTTTTGAAAGGACGGGTAGCGCATGCTTGATTTCGCTCTCTAGGAAGTTAAATGGAACTGCAATTCCCAGGAAACTCCATACTATTGATCACCCAATCAGCGCTATGTATAAACTATCGCGAGGCTCTGATGAGACTTCATCGTATAAGCTCATGGGAACGAGAGTAGGCCACCCTTTTCGTCAAGATGGCGCCGAAAGCGAAGAAGGAAGGTGTGTAGCGGCACGGGGCTGTGGCGGGTTGGCCCTGGATCTCCGCAGAGCGGAAGCACGGGGAAGGTGGCCGCTGGGCTAATCCATGGGGGACTTGTTTTGGGGCTCCTGTCGCGATTAGGCCCACACTACAGTGTATGAGGACCGCGTGGGCCAAGCCGCATGGGCTGGTTCTAGTGAAGGGAGTCAGAAAGGGCACCCAGCCGGCATCACTCGCCGCTGATCGCCAAGCCGTTGGCTTTCGGGAAGCTACTTAAGATCCACAGGATGGCCGGGCTGTGGTGGCGCACGCCGTTAATCCCAGCACTCGGGAGGCAGACAGAGGCAGATCTCTGTGAGTTTGAGGCCAGCCTGGTCTACAAGAGCTAGTTCCAGGACAGGCTCCAAAGCTACAGAGAAACCCTGTCTCGAAAAGCCCCAGCAGGTTGGCACTCCGTGTCTCCATACCTATAAGAGATGTCCTCTTTTTTTCCCACTTAAAACGGGAAAAATGCACCAAGTTGACGTTACTCCGGGTTAATTAGCTTCGCCTGCAATATCGTGCATATGATGGATAAAACTTTGTCTCCTGAGACCTGTGATGTCTTCAAAGGAACCACTGATGCGCGTGTTGACAGGGCCGCCGGAAAGGATCAGTTTATGAATGCTGCAGTCTGAGTTACATTTCCTTCCCTCTCAGCTCCTGCCCCTCCCAAAGCCGAAGCTAAAGCGAAGGCCTTGAAAGCCAAGAAGGCAGTGCTGAAAGGCGTCCACAGCCACAAAAAGAAGAAGATCCGCACATCGCCCACCTTTCGGCGTCCCAAGACCCTGCGGCTACGAAGGCAGCCTAAATACCCCCGGAAGAGCGCGCCCAGGAGGAACAAGTCAGTACCCCGTACCCACTAGTATGTTGTAGGGCTCTAGTGTTGGTAATTTAACTACCTACACAGTAGTTGGCCTTATAAAACACATAATTGTCCAATGTGCTGCTCTGGTGGAGGCGTGAGATCTTTGTATGTTAATTATTAACATGTGATCAGTATTTGAATACTTGAAAGAGAGGGTGCTTATCTTAGGGTTCCAAGTGTCATGGCATTTCTTGTTGGAAGGAACACATGTGAGTGAGAGAGAGTGGGTTGATTACATTATCTGCATTGGGCAGTGATGCCCTCCTAATTAATCTTGTATAGAAGTAAACTTTCAATTAACACTTAGCAAGTCTTAACGCTGTTCAAAGGAAGTTTGGAGGAATGGAAGAAATGTGTTTACTGAAAAAGCCATGACAGGATTGTGTCTATGGGGGTCAGTAGTTTTGAGGCACCTCGTCTTCCTGTTAGGACCTAGAGTTTTGTGTGAGGCTTGACCGGGCTTCAAAACAAAAGTTGTCCAGGTAGTAGTGGTGCACACCTTTAATCCCAGCACTCAGGAGGCAGATCTGGGCAGGCGGGTCTCTGAGTTTGAGGACAGCCTTGTCTACAGAGTTCCAGGACAATCATGGATATATAGAGAAATCTGGCTTACGGGGGCGACAACACCGCAAGTGGTGACTATTCCTGGGGCATTTGGACCCTAGAGCTCAGGTGCACGTGATGACACTGTATAGCGACCAAAGTCTGATACAGATGATTGCTGTTTTATTGTCTGATGCACCTACTCTTTCCTAGACTTGGGCTCCAAAGTGTACCACTCTTGAATCCACAGCAGTTTTACTCCATTTTGTTCCTCCCATCCCTGCTAGGCTTGACCACTATGCCATCATCAAATTCCCCCTGACCACCGAGTCAGCCATGAAGAAGATAGAAGACAACAACACACTTGTGTTCATTGTGGACGTCAAGGCCAACAAGCACCAGATCAAACAGGCTGTGAAGAAACTCTATGACATCGATGTGGCCAAAGTCAACACCCTCATAAGGTGAGTGGGGCCAGGCAGGAAGGGCTGTGTCGGTTTACTTTTTACTTAACTATCCCGTGGTTTCTTGGTGACCCTTACCCCCCTTTGCGCAAATGATGGAAAACTCAAATGTTTGGAAAAGAATGACACCAGCAAAGGAACCACTGATGCTGCAGAGGGAGGAGGGGAGGAATGTGGAGGGCTTGGGGGTGTAAGAGCACTAAACTTTGAGTCTTCCTTCTCCACTCAGGCCCGACGGAGAGAAGAAGGCGTATGTTCGGTTGGCTCCTGATTATGATGCTCTGGATGTTGCCAACAAGGTAAGCATCCTGTCCAGTCTGTTCTGTGTCTACGCTCGGTCTGCCTGTATTCCCCACTTTCCCCATCTTGCCATCCCAGCTCCTTTAACCTTAAACAATTACAGCTCTACAATCACAGCTCCTCTTTGTTTTTCAGATTGGAATCATCTAAACTGAGCCCAGCCGGCTAATTCTAAATATAGACTTTTTCACCATAAATAATGCTGCTTGTCTTTTTTTTTTCACTTTCTGGTTGGGCTGCTGACATTGCTGTACTGCGGTGTACACTAAGGTATATGCTTATATGGGGTGGGTGCTGGGAAGTGTTTTCCCAGCTCTGAGCAAAAAATAAATCTATTTACTCCATTGGAACCACGATGCTACTCTTAAAGCCTTCATGCCTAGGTACCAGAGGTATTTATTACTTCAGTGTTAGTTGTCCTGGGGCATGCCCCCATCAGAGGTTCAGAGCACAAACTTTACAAGAGTTCCTTCCTTTATCCCTGGGAAAGCCTGTTGTGAAACCAATACCAGAGTTTGGAAGAGCAGAGGGGTTATTTTAGAGTCGCCAGCATCCATTTCAGGGTGGTGTGGGTTGACTGGCTTTTGGACAGTGTCTCGTCCTCACCCATCCTACCGTGTCCAACCGGTTGGTCTGCTTCCCTCACCCCTTGCCCAAGAAGAGGACTTCAGAGAAGAGCTTTCATTAGTGTTTTCAATAGTGTGGGTGTAGGCTTAAGGTGGAAAAGCTGTCCCAGAATACACCCAGGCTTGAGGCAGAGAGAGTCCTAGTTTGTTACAAAGCTGTTGGCTCTGCTTGCTGCTGTCCCTGCCACATGTCCTGGGTTATCCTTTCTCACTCAGTCAAGAATTTGTCTTTGTGTTGACGGCTGGGAGCACGTTCAGGGCAGAAATCCGAGCGAAGGAGGCGGGAAAAGTAGATGAGGATCATCAAGTCCAGCATGAGCAAGATGACCAACAAAAATGTTCCCAGGGTCCTCTCGCCAGCATACTGCAGGAAGAACTTGGTGAGGTAGACTTGGGGGGCCAGGCGGAAGAGAAAGTACATGACCAGGTTGACATACTTGTTGATGCGGTACAGGAGGAGATTCTGTGCGTTGTTTATCTTCATCATCATCCTCAGTGTGAGGAAGATGTTGCTGACCTCCACCAGGAGTGTTAAGACGCCCCCACCAACAAAGCTTTTCCAAAAGATACCAGAGAAGAAGGCACCCATAGCCTAGGGAGCAAGTAACAGAACAAGGGATGAAAGGTGTCTGTCTTCCTGGGTACACACAAACAACATTTCCTAAGATTAAGACATTCCTAGTCTGTTTAAATAGGCGAGGCCCGGAGGGAGCAGTAAGTCTTAGGCAACCTAGAGGTCGGACACTGCTGGGGTTAGTATCACACCACTGGTTTCTCACCATGACATGATGAACAAGGTATTCCCAAGAAGCTCTAGTCTGTTTACTAAGCACGATGTCCACCGTGTCGTGGATGAAGTATCCTAGTGGAGGGGGAGGGAAAGAAGAACAGACTGGAGCACTTTCTACTAGCTGCCTCCAGCATCTTACTCTCAGCCTCCTTGGGCACAACCTACCTGCGGAGAAGCACACAAGCAAGTAGCCAGAAAGTGACCACGCCGTCTCAATCTCCACCAGCATTTCAGGGGTTTGCCATATGCTGGAACGGAGAAAAGGGATGTTCTCGCGGTTGCAGCCTCCCGGAGGACCCTCACCTCCCCCAACACTTGCCAGTCCCAGGGCACTCTGGGCGCCCACTATTGGCTGATTGGAGAGTGAGGAGGGGCTTGGCCGAAGCCCAGGTACCTCGGGTTTCCCACAGCCGTTTTCGGTTGGGTAATTTTCCAAACAGGGAATCAGGTGAGATCCTTGGCGTCTGTTCACCCGTGAGTGATGGGAATAGCAACAGGGAGACCAGTCCGAGCAACCCGCGTAATATCCCACGGCCATCTCACTACCCCGCTTGTTCACTCACCACAGCAGTGCCCAGATCCCTGATACAATGGAGTGGGTGAAGGAGACGAGTAGGTTATGCCAACGCCAGGTGCGCAGGGGGTCGGAGCGCACGTGAGCGGGCAGAGGCAGGCGACAGAGCGCGTGCCGGAGTGCCCGGAAGGTCAGCGTGGCGCCGAGGAGCAGCGGCCAGGCGGGGTGCAACAGTAGGTGCATGGTGGCCCTCCCTGCCGTCCGTCTGTCCGCCCTTTAGGCCGACTCCTCCGGCAGTTCTGGGAACACTACTCCGTCTCCGGCCAGCGAGCCACGATCGCTTCTGCCGCGGGCCGCCAGACCCACAGTTTCACGGAGCCCTCAAGGCCCCTTCGCTCCTCCCCGCGCTCCCGGCAAGGCCTCTGCCCGCCCCTGCCGCCCGCGCCCCCGCCCCGCCCCGCCGCCTGCCCCCGCCCCTCGGGCGCCTCTGCCGCGAGGAGGGCGCGAGCCCCGTGTCCCCCGGGGCCCCGCCCGGATCCCGCCGACTTCGAGCGCGAAGGGCTTTTCCCCGCCATCGTGGCCGAGGCACCCCTCTCTGGCGCCTCCCGACAGCCGAAGGCGTCCTCGGCCCCTTTAGTGCGTGCGTCCCCACTTTCTCTGCGGCCACCGGCTCCCACACCCTGGGCGGGGACCGCGAGAACGCTCCTCTTCTCAACTATTTTCAGGGCAGAACTGGGCGGGACCATCACACACCGGGGTCCGCTCAATCCTGCTCCTGGGGGTTCGGGAGCGCCGCGTCGGACTATGGCTCCGCCCAGACTCGAGTCCTCTCCGGGACCTAGACCGACGTGTTTACCTGCCTCTCCCGCGCCCCTCACGAATGGTGCTTAGGAACTGTTGAGTCACCCATCATCACACTTCTCCCCACCACACTCGGGCTCCTGGAGCCTAGCGGCTGTCACAGTCCTCCCTCAGACAGTCCCAACCCTCTTCTGGCTCCTTGGAGGCTGGGGCGGGGAAGGCTGCGGATTTGCCCAGACAGCTGGGGTGACCCTCTCTCCAGGGCAGTGGCCCGAAGCAGTTGCGGCTTCTGGCCACTAGGTGTCAGCCTGCGCTTACTGTGGTGCGGTCTCCAAGCCCGCCTCACCGTGAGAAGGCAGTTCTGCCGAGCGGGATAAGCAGACACAGGAAAAGAGAAGGGCCGGGAAGTGATGGGGTGTGCTTTAGGGAGGTGGAAGTAGAGGACGCGAGCAGAAAGTGGAGACTGGGAGAAGTGTTTTAAAATGGGGGGGGGGACTAGAAAGCTGCGCTAGGACACCCAGGGACCAAAGCCTTTTGGGTGTTTGCTGTTCCCCTGATGGTTCCCGGGTTACACATTAACTCCCTTGGGGCTCCAGGGTCACCGAAGGCCCAGTTGGTTACTAAGAGACAACAAGATGTGTTGTCTTGGGTGAGCAGTTTACCCTTTCTTGTTCCCAAGTTCCCAGTTTGCTCACGGAAAGCACGTCCACCAGCGACTCCGGCCTGAGCCAGTGACTGCAGGTTTCCTCTGGTCTTTCCACGTATGCTAGCTCTGGGAGGGGCGGGGACAAAAGATAAACATCCCTTCCCACGCCTTCCTCACCCATTCAGGAATAGGGACATTAACCCGTGGCTTACGACCACCTCCTGAATACTGGGGTTTTAGAGCAGCGGCGTCATGAATAAGGATGAAATAAACCCGGTCCAAACTAAGTAAGTTAGTGATACTTACTAACCAGCCCACTATTTCTGGACAGAAGAGTAGGACCCACTTGGGCCCTCCCCGCCCTCCACCCTGACACTTTCGGGTAGAGGCTACTTCCACTCCCATCTCACCCCCAGCAGGTTCGCGATGAGCACCGAGGACTGGGTCCCCTTAGTGCGTTTTGTGCGGGCTTCTGAAAAGCCGAGAGAGCGGTGCTCAATACTCGTGACAACCTGGAGGCCGCGTCACGTACTCTCCAGGTGAATCAGTTTGCCCACCTGGGGTTTTCCCGGTCACTCCCTTGGCAAACACCAAACAACCCCCGCGTTCCGCCCCACACAGCACGCTCTCGGTGGTTTATCCTTTACGAGCCAGCAAGGAATCCCTTTATCTTCCTGAAGTAGAGCCACGCCTAGGCACCGGGGACTGCTTCCTCTCTTCCCACTCCCATTAGACCTTTGGGGGACAGTCTTGTTGGCGCGGGGCAACTTAAGTGAGCGCCGCATCGCTCCAGTCTAACGACCAATGCCGAGTCACGCGTGGGCAAAGTGGCTGGTAGGACGCCGAGCACTAAGGGGCTCGCCAAGAAACCCGGAATGTCTATTCTCCGATTCCTCGCGGGGGGCAGGGCCGTAGGGGAAACACGACTCACAGCCCAAGAAAAGGCGCGGGACTTAACAGACGGCCCCGTTCGCCCGCTCCGCCCTGAAAAAATCTTACGGCTACAAGGCGGAGCACCCGGGTGGGCGGGGCCGCGCACGCGCCGCACGGGAATTCCAGAAGCGTATCTGAGACATGAGATGGAGAAGTACGAGCGGATTCGAGTGGTGGGAAGAGGTGCCTTCGGGTGAGCCAGGGCTGTGGGGAGGAAATGCTAAGGGAGAAAGAAAATGAGCCCCAATTCTGAACAAGAAATAATGGCCCTGCTGGCACCGCCCCAAAGCGGGAGGGCCACTCCAGAATGCCCCGCCCAGGCATCCTGCCCTTAGGTCTAGGCGGGAAGCCCCGCCCCCGGCGGGAACACGCCCACCAGACCAGTCAGTGCTCTTGGAAAATAGTTGTTCTCACCAATTGCTTGTTCTTTGCTGCAATTGATAATGAGAGTTAGCTACACAGGTCAGACTGTTCGGAGTATATATACAGTTATGACCAAAGCAGGCTTGATACTTCCCCATTACGAATTTAGCTCATAAGAAATTGATACAAATAAACAGGATATTCTTTTTTTTATAAGTTCTTTTTTTCCTTTTTTATATTTTTATGGTTTATTTAACTTATTTTATGTGCATTGGTGTGAAGGTGTCAGATCCCCTGCAACTGGATCTTCAGACAGTTGTGAGCTGCCATGTGGGTGCTGGGAATTGAATCCTGGTCCTCTGGAAGAGCAGTCAGTGCTCTTAACCACTGAGCCATCTCTCCAGCCCCTAGACAGGATATTCTTTTTTTTTTTTTTTTTTTTGGTTTTTCGAGACAGGGTTTCTCTGTGGCTTTGGAGCCTGTCCTGGAACTAGCTCTGTAAACCAGGCTGGTCTCGAACTCACAGAGATCCGCCTGCCTCTGCCTCCCGAGTGCTGGGATTAAAGGCGTGCGCCACCATCGCCCGGCTAGACAGGATATTCTTAAAGCAGTTAATAAAGTTTGAACAGTTATGAACAGTTATTAAGAGGCCGCGCACCAGATGGGATGGTATTCTACAAAGAGATTGTCTCCAAAAGAAAAAAATTAAAAGACAGCAAGCCAGTTTTTATGGTATATGCTGGGTAGGGTTGGACTACATAACTAGCTGAAGGTCAGCCTGGGCAACTTAGCCATTCCCGTCTCAAATTTTAGAAAAAGACGAAAAAGGGGGGGACTGAGGATGTATATAGGTGGTAGAGCTCCTGCCTAGCATGCTTGCTTCAGTTTCTAAGAACCAAAAGGCAACTTGGAAAGGAAGACTCTTCTAGGAGGTGCAATGTAAAGTCAAGACTTGAAGAAATGAGGACCAGGCAGTCCTTGTAGTAGATGAAGCAGCATTTGCAATGATCCTCACCAGGAAAATGTATATAGCGCTCAAGAAACCGAGAAAACGGGCTGGAGAGATGGCTCAGTGGTTAAGAGCATTGCCTGCTCTTCCGAAGGTCCTGAGTTCAATTCCCGGCAACCACATGGTGGCTCACAACCATCTGTAATGAGGTCTGATTCCCTCTTCTGGCCTGCAGACATACAGACAGAATATTGTATACATAATAAATAAATAAATATTTTAAAAGAAAAAAAAAAAGAAAAAGAAACCGAGAAAACGACCAGTGTAGTTGGGATGTAGTGGACAAGGTAGAGAATGTGACTGCCATGGAGGGCGGGACCAGACTATGATCTTGTAAACTGAAGGAAGAGGTGACGTTGATTTAAAGTATAAAAGCAAGAGGGTTTTTGTCTTGTTGTGCTAGAGATCAAACTCACGGTGTCATAAGAGCTACACCCCAAACCAGGGAAGAGTCTGAAAACTGAAATGGGGTGTGGTGGCCCACACCTGCACCAGCTGTGGAGGTAGGAGCCTGAGGACAGGCGATTCAAGGTCTTCAGCTAAATGTCTGTGCTTCACAGCAAGTTCAGGCTCTGCCTGGGCTGCGTGACATTGTGTGTCTGAAGAAAAGAAAAGCAATGGAGTGAATTTTTTTTTTTTTTGATTTTCGAGACAAGGTTTCTCTGTAGTTTTTGGTGCCTGTCCTGGAACTAGCTCTTGTAGACCAGGCTGGCCTTTAACTCACAGAGATCCCCCTGCCTCTGCCTCCCGAGTGCTGGGCCAGTGGAGTGAATTTTACAAGGACATTCTCAGGCTGAGGCTGGAGCTCAGTGTTAGATGGATTTGACCCCCAGCACTAGGAGACTAAACCAAGTGTCATTATGTCTGCTATGTAGAGTTTAGACCTAAAAGTGATGGGAGTGGAAAGGGCTGTGTTAGGAGGCCAGGGGACATTTTTGTTCCGTTTTGTTTTTCCAGACAGGGTTTCTCTGTGTAGCCCCGGCTGTCCTGGAACTACTCTGTAGACCAGGCTGGCCTCGAACTCAGAGATCTGCTTGCCTCTGCTTCCCGAGTGCTGGGATTAAAAGCCTGCACCACTACTGCCCGACTTTTTATCTAAATTATTTAGCTATTATTATTATTTTTTTGTTGGTGGGGGCATTTTTAAGTAAGAAATTACTGTCATCTCTAGAGGCAATTCAGTTATCAATAGCTCTGAAGGCTGAGTTCTTTCTACAGACCTCTACCCAGAAAACAGTTTCAGAACCTGGTATCTTAGGCCGTGACAGCAATGTAGGCCTTTAATCCCAGCACTTGGGAGGCAGAGGCGGGCAGAACTCTGTGAGTTTGAGGTCAGTCTGGTCTATAGAGCAAGTTCCAGGATAACCAGGGCTACATAGAGAAACCCCTTGTCAAAAACAAAAAAAAAAAAAAAAAAAACAGAAAAAGATGAGAGAGAGGGAAAGAGAGAAAGGAAAACAAAAAGAAAACCAGGAATCAATTTCAATTTCAGCACTTAGGAAGCTGAGGGAAGGTAATTCAAGGCTTCAAGGCCAAGCTCCGGGACAAAGTGAGTTTTTAAGGTCATCCTGTGCTACATAGTAACACTCCATTTTAAGACAGCCCAGTGGTTTAGAGCCTTGTTCTCGCAGATGACCCCTGTTTATTCCGAGTACCCAGAGTACCCACGAGGTGACTCACAAACATTTGAAACTAGTTCCAGGGGACCTAACACCCTCTTCTGGCCTCTGTGAGCACATACATGCAGGCCGGCAAAACATTTATGCACATAAAATAAATATCTTTAAAAACCTAAATCGGGCAGTGGTGGCGCATGCCTTTAATCCCAGCACTTGGGAGGCAGAGGCAGGCAGATCTCTGTGAGTTCGAGGCCAGCCTGGTCTACAAGAGCTAGTTCCAGGACAGGCACCAAAGCTACAGAGAAAACTTGTCTGGAAAAACCAAACAAACAAACAAGCAAAGAAAACTAAAACAAACAAAGAATTTTCTTTTGTAAATGAGATTACAAGTTGTTATGAATGCATTGAACAAATTTATATAGGAGGAAGTCATGCTGCTAAGAATGAAAACACAGGCTAAAAAGTAAATGTCTGGGGCTGGGGCTCAGTGGCTAAGAGTGCTCTTCCAGAGAGGTGTTTGTTTGTTTTTCAGGACAGGGTTTCTCAGTGTAGCCTTGGCTATCCTTGAACTCACTCTGTAGACCAGGCTGGTCTCGAACTCACAGAGATCCGCCTGCCTCTGCCTCCTGAGTGCAGGCACCAAAGGTGTTTGCCACCACTGCCCAGCTACAAGATTTATTTTTAACAGTTTTAATCTTATGTGTGAGTGAATGCCACCTGCGGAGGCCGGAAGAGGTCATCAGACCCTTTGAAGCTGGAGTTACAAGTGGCTTTGAGCCTACGGAAGCGGGTGCTGAGCCCATCTCTTCCTGAGCTCGGTGTCTGGTCAGACTGGCCTGGGACTCCAGGTCCTCTTCAGCCTCCGCTGTGCTCAGCTCAATCACCAGAAGAACTTGTGGTCCATGGGCTGCCCTAAGCGTGGCTGTCACCTGCTCTGTGCTCTAGGATTGTGCACCTGTGCCTCCGCAAGGTTGACCAGAAGCTGGTGATCATCAAGCAGATCCCAGTGGAACAGATGACCAAGGAAGAACGGCAGGCGGCACAGAATGAGTGCCAGGTGCTGAAGCTGCTCAACCACCCCAACGTCATTGAGTACTACGAGAACTTCCTGGAGGACAAGGCCCTCATGATCGCCATGGAGTATGCACCAGGTAGGCCAGATTCTTTGCCTCGGCCTAGAGGGGTCTTTCCCTGCCAGGAGAGCTGGACACCACGAGGTGGCTTCCCTCTGGAACAGACTTGGCTAAAGGGCAGAGGTATAGAGTTCTGGCCCCACCTGTGTGCCCCTTACAGGCTCTTTGCCCTCTCTGGTCCCAGTGGGTGGTCCCCAGGATCTTGACTAGTTCTCTGGGGCACAGGTGGCACCCTGGCTGAGTTCATCCAGAAGCGCTGCAACTCCCTGCTCGAGGAGGAGACCATCCTTCACTTCTTCGTGCAGATCCTGCTCGCCCTGCACCACGTGCACACGCACCTCATCCTGCATCGGGACCTCAAGACCCAGAACATCCTTCTTGACAAACACCGCATGGTTGTCAAGATCGGTGACTTTGGCATCTCTAAGATCCTCAGCAGCAAGAGCAAGGCCTACACGGTGCCTGGATGTGTTGGGGGGACACTGAGGGTCTTGGTAGCTGAGGCTTTGCTCTACATCCTGTCTCTTCCTCTTCCCTTATGTGGTCCTGCAAGAGGAAGCCCCTCGGCCTGCTTTGAGAAGCTATCCCCAAATGTGTCTTGGGCAGAGCCCTGTTCCTCTCTTCCCAGGGCTGTAATACAGACTTTCCTCCTATAGGTGGTGGGTACCCCATGCTACATCTCCCCCGAGCTGTGTGAGGGCAAGCCCTACAACCAGAAGAGTGACATCTGGGCCCTGGGCTGTGTCTTGTATGAGCTGGCCAGCCTTAAGAGAGCCTTCGAGGCTGCGGTGAGTACCTACACCCCTGAGGGACTCAGAACCCCAGCTCCTTTGCCATAGCTCTGACCACTTCTGTATTCCTTCTCTTGTGGCTGGCTGAGTCACCTCAGTCCCTCACCTGCTGGTGGCTTACCTCAGGGCAGGGCTGTGCCTCTCCCTTGCTCAGCTCAGACTAGGGTTGGGCTTGAGTCCTGTTTTAGCCTGAGAATTCCTGAGGGAATGGACATGATCCCTGACTCTTCCATCAGATTAGAGACATTTGCAAAAGCAAACCAAAGCAAAGCAAGCTTTGGAGTTTCCCAAAGCACCTGGGATTTCTGAGGACACAGCTGAAACTTCCTTATCAGACTAGGAAGTTCTGACAGCAGTGTTAGGCTCTCCTACCGTCTGCCTTCTCTGGTGAGACTGGATGTCATGGGGGTGGACCTGATTTTATTCCCTTGGTGGGGGAACTGCCTTACCTAAGAGCCCAGCCCAGCACCCTGGCCATCCCTACATGTGGTGCCTTCGCAGAACCTGCCAGCCCTGGTGCTGAAGATCATGAGTGGCACCTTTGCGCCCATCTCTGACCGGTACAGCCCTGAGCTGCGCCAGCTCGTCCTGAGTCTGCTCAGCCTGGAGCCTGCACAGCGGCCACCCCTCAGTCACATCATGGCGCAACCTCTCTGCATCCGGGCCCTCCTCAACCTCCACACCGATGTGGGCAGCGTCCGCATGCGGAGGCCTGTGCAGGGAGATGGGTCGTGGGCTGCAGGGGCGGGTACCCAATGGGAACACAGGAGGTCTAGAGCTAACCCTCCATGTATGCGTAGTCACATAAGACTGCCAGGGACATTACTCGTCCTGAAGCCCCTCTGTATTCTGCAGGGCAGAGAAGTCCCTGACCCCAGGACCACCCATGACCCCTGGCAGCACAGGGAGCAGGGCCACCAGTGCCCGATGCAGGGGTGAGTGAGTTGGGACCAGCTACAGGGGCTCCATGCACTGTCTGCCATTTCTACTAGTTTAACTGGCCTCAAACCCTGTCCTTGCAGGTGTTCCCAGGGGACTTATGAGACCGGCCATCCCACCGCCACTGTCTTCTGTGTATGCCTGGGGTGGTGGCCTTAGCGTTCCCCTGAGGCTCCCGATGCTCAACACTGAGGTGGTCCAGGTGTCCGCAGGACGCACGCAGAAGGCTGGTGTTACACGCTCTGGGCGCCTCATCCTGTGGGAGGTCAGGTTGGCAGTGGGTTTGTTCCAATGAGGGGGGGCGGATCAGAATTGGAGTTGGGGTCCTCAGGCGCCGCCCACTTCCCTGCAGGCCCCGCCCCTAGGCACTGGAGGAGGCATGCTCCTCCCAGGGGCAGTGGAGCAGCCTCAACCCCAGTTCGTCTCGCGTTTCCTGGAGGGCCAGTCGGGTGTGACCATCAAGCACGTGGCCTGCGGGGACCTGTTCACGGCTTGCCTGACTGGTGAGCTTGTTAGGGAATACTCTGTGGAGACTAGAGAAAGCCAGACAGTGCAGTTTCTCTCGTCCCAAATTGGTCAGTTAAGGCTGCTGTCGCCTTAAGGGTCACCCCTTCTATCTGGTAACGATTGAGATTTGCTGACTCCCTCGCCTTTTCCTGAAGCAGTAGTCCTGGCAGTGAACCGTATTGTAGTATCCCCATTTGACAGATGGAGAAAGTGAGGCTCTCACTAGTCTAAAACTGCACATTGGAAGGAGACCACTTATGCCTTTTCTCCCCTATCCTGCTCTTCCAGCCCCTTTTCAGTGTCTTCCCTCCTCCTCCTCTTTTCAATCCCCGAGCCCTTACTGGAGATTGAATGAAGGATCTATGCACTGTGGGCACGCTTTCTGCTGTGAGTTGCGAGTTGCAGTCCCAAGTTTGTTTGTTTTGAGATAAGGTCTTGTCACGGGGTATAGGCTGACCTGGAACTCTTAGGGATCCACCTACTTCTCCCCCCTGAGTGCTGGGATTAAAAGGCCTGCACCACCACACTAGGCTTTTTTTTTTTTTTTTACTTTATTTACCTTTTTTTTTTAAAGGCAGTGTTTCACTGAGTTTGACCAGACCTGCAATTCTCCCTCAACCCCAGTAACAGACTGGCGCCACCAGACCAGGCATTAGTTCCTGTTGTTTTGTGTGTGTGGTTTCTGAGACAGGGTGTCTCTATAGCCCTGGCTGTCCTGGAACTCGTTCTGTAGACCAGGCTGGCCTCTAACTCAGAGATCTGCTTACCTCTACCTCCTGAGTGCTGGAGTAAGGGCGTGCGCCAGCACTGTGCCCCGCTTAGCTCCCAGTATGCTCTCCCTTCTTCCACCTGCAAGTGAACCAGACTGCCTGAAGTGCAGATCCACTCTCTTGTGTCTTTCTCACTGCCTTCCTCCCAGACCGAGGCATCATCATGACCTTTGGCAGCGGCAGCAATGGATGTTTAGGCCATGGCAACCTCACTGACATCAGCCAGGTGGGCATTATGTGTACCCTGGAGAGGAGAAGTGAGAGGGGAGCCCTCTCCTGAGATTGGGGGCAGGGGGGTTCCCAGAAGCCACATGTGCCACCAGCTCCCAGGCTGCACCTGTTCTGGGTCAGGGCGGGGGAAGTACAGAAAGCTTCCCCGATGGCGATGGCATACCACCTGTTGCTGTGTCTGCGTGCTGGGCATGTGTGCGTGTGCGGTTGGTGTTAAAGAGACAGTTATCTTCCGAGAATTTGCAGCTTCTAACTTCCCGCTTGCAGGGAAGGGGACAAGTCTGACATGCCTCAATCACCCTGCTCTCTTCCCTTTCTCTAGCCCACCATTGTGGAAGCCCTGCTGGGCTATGAGATGGTACAGGTGGCCTGTGGGGCCTCTCATGTGCTGGCCCTGTCCACTGATGGAGAACTATTTGCCTGGGGCCGAGGAGATGGTGGTAAGCTCCAGCCTTGAGGCTCCCTCTCACAGCTTTCTCTGTCATGGCTTCTTTCTCCTCATGCCCATCTTCCTCTCCATGGCCCATTCTTCTCTTCCTGTTTTTTCTTGAGTTCTATTCATTCATTGGACAAACCATTATTTTTTTTTCTCGAAGATTTATTTATTGCCAAGTGGTGGTGGCTCACACCTTTAATCCCAACACTTGGGAGGCAGAGGCAGGTGGATCTCTGCCAAAGCGAGTTTCAGGACAGCTAGAATTGTTACACAGAGAAACCCTGTCTTGAAAAATAAAAAGATTTATTTGTTACACATACAGTGTTCTGTCTGCATGTGTGCCTACAGGCCAGAAAAGGACACCAGATCTCATTACTGATGGTTGTGAGCCACCGTGTGGTTGGGAATTGAACTCAGGACCCCTGGAAGAGCAGACAGTGCTCTTAACCACTGAGCCATCTCTCCAGCTCTATTATTATCACACCTACTATGTATTCGCACTTTGTTAGGTTTGAACTGATAAGATGAACAAGATGCTGCCAGGTGTGGAGGTGCAGGCTTTTAATCCCAGAACTTAAGGCTAGCCTGGTCTACATAGCAAGTTCCAGGTTAGCCAGGGCTACATAGTGAAACCCTGTGTCTTCTTTTTCCTGGAGACAGGGATTCCCTCTGAAGCCCTGGCTGTCCTGGAACTCACAGAGATCCACCTGCCTCTGCCTCCTGAGTGCCAGGATTAAAGGTGTGCACCACCACCGCCTGACTGAAACCCAGTCTCAAAAACAAACAAAACAAAAATATGCATTCATTCAGGCTTACGACATAGGGAAAATTTTGTTCTCCTGACAGTATTTATTTTTATTTATTTATTTTTTTTGCAATGCTGGGAATCAAACTTTGCACATAGTAGTAAGTAAATAAATGCTCTATCAATGACCTATACTCACAGTCCACCTGGCTAGGTACTGAAAGCGGTGATGTCATAGGTGGGTTTCTGTCTCAAGTGTAAAGTGTGTGTGTTGGAGGCAGGAGGGGGAGGGATGATAGAGGACCCCAGGGCTGTGGCAAAGAGTAACACTGGAGTGTGATTAAAGGAGGCAGTGCCAACCTGGGGAGGCAGGTGGCATTTGGACAGGGTTTTTCCTTTTTGTGAGACAGTCTTGCCTGCAGCTTGCTGCTTCAGCCTTTTGAAGGCAGGATTTTTAAAACTTTCTTTTCAAATAATGTATTTTTTATGTGCATTGGTATTTTCCCTGCATGTTTTTGTCTGTGTGAGGGTATTGGATCTCCTGGAACTGGAGTCGCAGACAGTTGTGAGCTGTCACATGGGTGCTGGGACTTGAACCTGGGTCCTCCGGAAGAGCAGACAGTCTTCTTAACCACTGAACCATCTCTCTGGCCTGCTTGCTTTTTGAGATAGAACCTTCCTATTTTTTTTAAATTATTTATTTATTTATTATGTATGCAGTGTTCTGCCAGCATGTATCTCTGCAGCCCAGAAGAGGGCACCAGATCTCCTTACGGATGATTGTGAGCCACCATGTGGTTGCTGGGAATTGAACTCAGGACCTCTGGAAGAGCAGCCAGTGCTCTTAACCTCTGAGCCGTCTCTCCAGCCCCCGATAGAACCTTCCTAATGTAGCTCAGCTAGTCTGGAATGCACTGTAGTCCGGGCTTGCCGCCTATTTGCGGCAGCCGTCCAGCGTCAGCATCCCGAGTGCTGTGATTGATTCGAGGTGTGCTCCATCATACCCAGCTGCTGTGGATGGGAAGGTTTAAAGGATTTTAACCAGCAGCAGGGCCTAAGAAAGCGTTTCAGGCTGAGAACAGCCCTCATTCACCCCCCCTTTCATCGTTGCATTATTATCCCTAAAGTTCAAACTAACCAACCCTTTCTTCTTTTTCTTTTTCTTGTAGGGAGGCTGGGACTAGGCACCAGGGAGTCCCATAGCTGCCCCCAGCAGGTGCCTGTGCCCCTAGGACAGGAAGCTCAGAGAGTTGTTTGTGGTATTGACTCTTCCATGATCCTCACCTTGCCAGGCACGGTCTTGGCCTGTGGAAGTAACAGGTAAGTAGAGGCATCAAAGTGATAGGCCCGCCTTCCTACAGTACTTGGCTACAAAGTGTTTCATTCCTTATTGTCTCACTCCTTCAAGGGGTCAGAACTAAAGAGGGATGAAACTATTTGTTTCAACTTAGGGTAGGATCTATCTCCAGATGGGACAGGTCCTAGCAACCCCCCCCCCCGCCCCCCCCCCCAGACTCATGGGCAAAAGGCAGCCTATACAAACCTCTAGATTCTGACTCCATCTTTAGGTTCAACAAGCTAGGCTTGGACCACCTATCCCTGGAGGAGGAGCCTCTTCCCCACCAGCAGGTGGAGGAGGCCCTGAGCTTCACACCCCTGGGCTCTGCACCTCTGGACCAGGAGCCCCTACTGTGCGTGGACCTGGGCACTGCTCATTCGGCTGCGGTGACTGGTGAGTGGGACCCAGGCACAGGAGACCAAAGGGGGATTCGCCTGCCCCACCCCCCCAGACTTCTCTTCAAATGCTCTTTATTTTCTTCCTGTCCCCACAGTCTCCGGTGACTGCTATACTTTTGGCAGCAATCAGCATGGGCAATTGGGCACCAGTTCTCGCCGCATCAGCAGGGCGCCCTGTCGGGTCCAAGGCCTAGAGGGCATCAAGATGGTGATGGTGGCCTGTGGGGATGCCTTCACTGTAGCCATTGGGGCAGGTGAGGGTGCACAGGGTAAGGGTGGACAAGGCAGGATGTGCTGGGTTATGTTCAGTTCCTTCCCTCTGGAGACGGTTTTTTACCGTCCAGTGTTTCGCCACTTGCTTAGACTGTGCCCCACTCTTTTGAATTCTTGGCAGAGGGGGAAGTGTATTCTTGGGGCAAAGGAGCCCGCGGTCGACTGGGAAGGAGGGATGAGGATGCTGGACTCCCTAAGCCAGTGCAGCTGGATGAGACTCATCCTTATGTCGTGACTTCAGTGTCCTGCTGCCATGGGAACACTCTCCTGGCTGTTAGATGTGAGTCCTCTGTGTGTGTGTGTGTGTGTCCCCACATGACCATGGGGGGCTGACCCAGCTCTCCTCCACTCCCTACCCCATCCTTAGTAATCACAACTCAAATTTCCCAGAGCAGTCTTCTGCCCCCAGAAAAGTGAAAGCAGAACCAGTGGGGACTGGGAAAGGGATGTGTAAAACACCAAGTTTCCAGCCCGGGGGGAGCAGGAGCTGCCTGGACTGCTTTCCAGGCCTCACTTGAATTATTTCTTCTAATCCGTCCTGGATCCAGTTGATATTAAATGTCCACTTCTAGCCTGGCAGGAGGGTTTTGGCTCCAGGGCTCAATGAGATCAAAGATGGGTGATGCTTGCTGTAGGCACTGCCTTCAGCAAGGCTGCAGGAGCTTTTCTTTGATACTCTCCAGCGGTCACGGAGGAGCCCGTTCCCCCTTGAGGCAACAGGATTATCGAGAGACCACCTCTGAGTGTTCTGAAAAATGCAGGTGTCTGAGGAGACTGTTTGCTGCGGCCTGGATAGTGTCACCAGTGAGGTGGAAAGGCCACCGAAGGCCACTTTGCTGCGCCAAGCCTCTGCCCCCAAACTCCTTATCTTTTATGCAGTGTCTCCAGGCTGGCAGGAATTAACAGCAGGACGGTCTTCAAAGACTTTGCTAAAACACACACACACACACAAGCCCGGTTAGGAAGAAGTCTCTGGCGGTGTCCTGATGCCATGCTTTGGACTAGGGCAAGCCAGGGCCTGTTTGGACTGGCCATTAGGCTACCTAATCTCTGCCTACCTTGAGGTCGGAGGGGGTCCCCTTTTCTCTTTCCTGGGGCAAAGGTTTGCTCAACTTCTGAGAGCTCCCCCCACCCCCAAGAAGGGAATGCTGGAGCTGTTGAGTGGTTGCCAAGGGGATCCTGCTGAAGGTTGCCCCTCACCCCAGGCCATTTCCCAGACCTAGACTGGGGAAAAGGTAGCAGGGCCAGACCCGACCAGTTTCTTAAAGGTTTGAAAATAGCGCCAATAAAAATATCAAATGCCTGCTTGGCATATGGTCTTTTCTGGGGTGGAGGTGGCTTCCAGACACCCCAAGACTGGGCTGGGCCCGACTGTGGTTGTAGGGCAGCGGCCAGGAGGAATGTGGGCGCAGTCAGAGGCTGGAGGCGGGGGCCAAGGTTCCGCTGGCCCAGCGCCCAGCCCAGTTTCCTTGCTCCAGCCGGGTTTTCTCGGATCCTGTTGCCAGGCTTCGCTGCCTAGCACCTGTAAGCTAGAGCCACGGGTCCCTGGGCGGTGCGTGGTGCAGGAGACCTTAAGGTGGCCTCTAGAGTCAAGTGTTATGGTGAAACCCGACAGGCACCATCACAGCGCAAGGGGCCTCCACTTCTGGAAGAATCTCAGCCACGCTCTCAGTTCCAAAGGGAAAGAGAAGCTCCAGCTTCCGGGGGTGGGCGAGGCTGATTTAACTTTCGAAGCCTGGCAGAGTCCTGAGAGCGACCGCATTCCGTGGGGTTGTGGAGTGGGCGGGGCGCGAGGGCGGGCTCTAGGACCGTGGGGACGCGGCTCCGCCCCCTCTTCCGGCGGGCGGGGTTGCGGACCCGGGCCGCTCGCGGCCGCCAGTCGGCGCCGCCCGCAGCCGGGGGAACGCGGCCGGAGCAAGGCGCGGGCTGTGGGGCCGCCGCGTGCCCGGCCCCGCTCGCCCGTGCCCGCCGCCAGCCCGCCATGCCCGGCTTCGACTACAAGTTCCTGGAGAAGCCCAAGCGGCGGTTGCTGTGCCCACTGTGCGGGAAGCCCATGCGCGAGCCTGTGCAGGTGTCTACTTGCGGCCACCGCTTCTGCGACACCTGCCTGCAGGAGTTCCTCAGGTGCGAGCCCGGGGGGCGGTGGGCCTCGGTGCAGGGGGCGAGGGCACTGCACGGGGAAGGGCACGGACCGGAGACACGTCGGGCCTTTGTCTGCGCGGCCGCCCGGTGACCTCAGGAGCGCCCACCATGATGTCAAGGGGCGGCAGTGACGTCAGGGCTCTGGGGAGGACCCCACGCACCCAGGCGTAAGGTCGCCCGGGTCCTACCTGCCCAGCTCCAGGTGGGAAAGATGCCCTTCCCGACCCGTGGCCGGCCCTTCCCCCCCACCTGAGCCCGGGCGGCCGCAGCCTTGAACTTTGAATCCTTTAGGGAAGGGAAGGACAAAGCCTCTCCCGCGCGGCGCTGCCAGCCTGGGGAGTTTTCACCCGTCCCTCCTCTTACTCTCCCTGACGCTGAGAAAGCGGCCGCTATTGTTCTCCCATTTTACGGAGACGGAAAGAAAGGCTGCGATTTGCCCAGGGTCACACGGTTGAGGTCTTAGCTGGGAATCCAGCCCGGGCTGTGTGTGGTCACTCAGCAGAGGTTGGCCTGTGACCCGCAGCCCTCCCCGCCTCTCAACTGGAAGCCCTCCTTGGGATCTTGAGTATGACGGATGGTCGGGCACACTGGCGAAAGGGGACTTGTTCCCGGGTTGGTACTGCATGTCTCTCGCTCTCTCAGGACCCTTGCCGCCTCTGGCAGCCGTCACATTTCTGGGCACCCTGTGCGGACTTGAGTCTCCTGCCGCTGAGGGCTGCGGCGTGGGAGGGGAGATCGGGGAGCCTCGACGCCTGGAGAGGTGCCGCGGTCCGAGGGGGACTGGCAGGGACTGGTGTGGAACTTCTGCCTCAGTGCCCCATCCCGCTGCCCTCCGAAGATCCTGGCTGGCGGAAATCTCAGCAGGCTCTTTGTTTTTTGTTCCTAGCAGCCGCGGGCTCCTGCTCTCACATATGCTCCTGCTCAAGCTGCTGTGCTACCCCCTCCTCCCTTCTCTCCCTCCCTCCTCCCTGCAATGTACACACTTAACTCCTCTACAGACACACGGGCCCATTGTCTCCTCAGCTCCCTTCCTGGCCCTCTGGTTTCCAGATGAGGCCAGCTGAGCCAGCCCCCTCCTCCAGCTGACCCACCCTTATTGCCTCGGGGAAGGAGCCGGGAGGGGCTGTCACGCTCACTTCCCTCCTCCTTCACCTCCTTCTTAGTCCCCTCGAGGCTGCTTCTGCCCCTCCTCCTCCCGGAAATCCCCTCTTCCTCTCCCACTGCCCCCTCCCCCCATCCTGTCTTCTCCCCTGGGCTTGGGCCTCCACTGCTCAGCCTGGAGCAGCCTCTGCCTTCTCCCCTCCCCCATAGATCGAGTGTTTCGTGGCCACTGGAGGTGGTTGAGCAGGCTCTACCCCCCCCCATCACCCCTATCCTACAAGTTAGGTTGTCCATAGCCTTGGCCAAACCTTTGTCCTGGCTGGGCCCCAAGCTTCGGGATAAGCCTCTGCCTGAAGCCTAGGGACTCGCCTTAGTCCCCTTGTCTCCAAAATCACTGGGTCAGCACATTCCTGAAGCAGCCAAGTGGACCCCCTCCCTCTTAGTCCACTCTTCTTTCCCCACTCCTGCTGAAGCCAGAAAGGCTGCTAGCCCTGTAGTTGTAGGCATACCTGTTTGGTGCCTGAGCATCCAGGGCATGGCCAGTAGTGGTGGGGCCAAGAGAAGGTGCTAGGGGGTGGACTGGGCACCTGGGGTATGGACTGCCCAGGCTCTGGAAAGTGCTTTCCCAACAGGGCTGCCAGGTGGCCTCAGCTTCCGCCTTGAGGCCTGCCTGCCTCCCGCCCACCTGACTCAGATCCGCCAGGAATGCCATGCCTAGGGGCCTCTGCCCTGCTGTGGGAGCCCTTGTCTTGCCTGGGCTGTGACAGTCGTGTGTGACAGGTCTTGTTGGGGTCAGCTAGGGCATACTGGCAGGAAGAAGCATGTTACCAGGTTCTGGGTATTAATATCTGGGTGGAGACTGGGGGAAGGGGACAGGATAGCTGGCTCGGGTTGGGGGTCACCAGGTTTTAGAAGCCTTGCCTGTCCTTAGAGCCTGTCTGAACTGTATAGTTGCAGCTGACAGACATCCCCAGGTGCTGCTTCGCTAGGGAGGCTGGGGTTTTTTCCTTGTTTTTTTTTCCGTTTCTGAGCAGGGACTCTAGCCCTCAGGTGATGAAGGCAGGTGGGATGTGAGGGTTGGTGTGAGTGAAGTAGGACCAAAGGCCTCACTTTCCTCACTTTAGGCACACCCTCAGAGAGGAGATGGGTGGTAGAGTGGCCTCAAGATGACCTTTGCCCTTGTTCTAGGCCTGGCACAGTCATGGAGGCTGGGTAGCCCTGGCATTTATCCAAGCCCCTCCTTGTATACCCTCCCATCAGCTTTCAGAATGGCAGTGAAAACCATTTTGGGGGAAGGGGGTGGCAGGCTGCCTGTTTCTTTCAAGTTCAGCTGCTGTTGCCGGTGGGGGGGGGGGAATGCCAGCTGCCACCTGTTGGGTGAGTGCTGCCTGAGGCAGCTGTGTCTGTCCGCACTGGACGTAGAATAGCCTTTGTGGGTAGTCCAGTGCCCTTGAAAAGCGGGTCCTTCTGACCTCTGCTTTCCGCTTTGTCTTAGCTGTGGCTAGCTAGGAAGGGGCCTGGCAAGGGAGGGTGGGGACCCTGGTGGAGGGAGTGAGGCCTAGGGCTTGAGGAACATTGACCCTCCCTGCCTTCTCCCCTTTCAGTGAAGGAGTCTTCAAATGCCCTGAGGACCAGCTTCCTCTGGACTATGCCAAGGTGAGTCCACACTGCGAGGTTGGAAGTCTGGGTACATAGTTACATAGACTGTTGCCCTTGGTGGAGGCTGGAGTGTTGGCAGCCAGCAGGCACAGGGCCAGTGTTAACCCCAAGCCTCAGGATCTCGTGCCCCCACAAAGGTAGCCTGTTCTCTCCCACCAGGCCAGTTTGCAAAGGAAGGCTGTGTTTTGCCCTGGGGGGCAGGCATAATGCCCAGCCTGTAGGGGTGCACAGAGCTGCTCTGTGCCGGTAAAAAATGCTCCCTCTTCCTGTGTCAAGTTAGACCTGTGGCTGGGGGCCAGGACCCCTCCACTCAGAGGAAGGAAGCAGAGGAGGGGGGTGGTGTGCCTGAGCAGGCTAATGTGATAGGGTGCCCCCCGAAGAGAGCGTGTTCCTGTGCAGGCATGTTGGGGACCCTGGGTTCCAAGTCCGAGTAGATACCACCTCCTGTGTCCTTCATCCTTTGCTAAAGAGCTTATTACTGGCTGATAGACCCAACCAGCTCAGTTGAAAGTTGGGGTGAATGTGACTATTGCATGCTCTGATCCTCGCTGATCCCCCCGCCCCCCATGCTGTGCCCACAGATCTACCCAGACCCAGAGCTGGAGGTCCAAGTGTTAGGTTTGCCTATCCGCTGCATCCATAGTGAGGAGGGCTGCCGCTGGAGCGGGCCGCTTCGCCACCTCCAGGTGAGGCTCTTGGGCTGGGGAGCTGGGACTAGCCCTCACTGGGCCGGTGCTGACTGAGCCTCTCCCATCAGGGCCACTTGAACACTTGCAGCTTCAATGTAGTCCCCTGCCCCAATCGCTGCCCAGCCAAGCTGAGCCGGCGTGATCTGCCTGCCCACTTGCAGCACGACTGCCCTAAGCGCCGCCTCAAGTGTGAATTCTGTGGCTGTGACTTCAGTGGGGAGGCCTACGAGGTAGGTGGGTCCAGGCTGAAGGGAGGGTGAGGCACCTAGGAGCCCAGGAATCCCTTACTTAACTCAGCCCCTGTGCTATTTTTAGAGTCACGAGGGCATGTGCCCCCAGGAGAGTGTATACTGTGAGAACAAGTGTGGTGCCCGCATGATGAGGCGACTGTTGGCCCAGCATGCCACTTCTGAGTGCCCCAAGCGCACCCAGCCTTGTGCCTACTGTACCAAGGAGTTTGTTTTTGACACCATTCAGGTGAGGCCCTTATTGACCTGTGTGCTTTGAGACTGGGAAACAAGAGTCCGGTTATTGACCACTGCTTCTGTCTCTGGTCCTAGAGCCATCAGTACCAGTGTCCACGGTTGCCTGTTCCTTGCCCGAACCAGTGTGGCGTGGGCACCGTGGCTCGGGAGGACCTGCCCAGCCACCTGAAGGATAGCTGCAGCACTGCATTGGTGCTCTGCCCTTTCAAGGAGTCCGGCTGTAAGCACAGGGTGAGATGCCCCTTCTCGGCCCCCTTTAGCCCTTCAAGTCCTAGACAGAGGACCATTTGCTGGCACAGCTGAGGCCTTGATGGGTCCCGCTAGCCAACACCTGCTGCTTCCCAGCACCCTCTGTCAGCGTCCTGTGGAATTGGGTGCCCGCTACCCCTGCCTGCTTCTCTCCCCTGGACCTTCCTCTTTTGGTAACTTTTTCCTTCCCCCATGGCCTTGGGTTTTGCCAACAGTGCCCTAAACTGGCAATGGCACGTCACGTGGAGGAGAGTGTAAAGCCGCATCTGGCTATGATGTGTGCCCTGGTGAGCCGGCAGCGGCAAGAGCTGCAGGAGCTGCGGAGAGAGCTGGAGGAGCTATCCATAGGCAGTGATGGCGTGCTCATCTGGAAGATCGGCAGCTATGGGCGCCGTCTCCAAGAGGCCAAGGCCAAGCCTAACCTGGAGTGCTTCAGCCCGGCCTTTTACACACATAAGTACGGTTACAAGCTGCAGGTGTCTGCATTCCTCAATGGCAACGGCAGCGGCGAGGGCACGCATCTCTCCATCTATATTCGTGTGTTACCAGGCGCCTTTGACAATCTCCTTGAGTGGCCCTTTGCCCGTCGGGTCACCTTCTCCCTGTTGGATCAGAGCGACCCAGGTCTGGCCAAGCCACAGCATGTCACTGAGACCTTCCACCCTGATCCAAACTGGAAGAACTTCCAAAAGCCCGGCACTTGGCGAGGCTCCCTGGATGAGAGTTCTCTGGGCTTTGGCTACCCTAAATTCATCTCCCACCAGGACATCCGAAAGCGAAATTATGTGCGGGATGATGCAGTCTTCATCCGTGCCTCTGTCGAACTGCCCCGGAAGATCCTCAGCTGAGAGTACAGCCTTCTGGGTCTAAGCAGGAAGGGGGGTGGGACAGGATCTCAGCCACTGGCGGAAACGGGAGAGGGGGCCGGACCCCCTCTCAGCTACTTTTGCCTAGGTTGTTAGCCCACCACTTTCTCCCCACCACCACTACCACCACCACCACCCTTACCCCTCAGGTGCCTCCAATTGGTGCTTCAGCCCTGGCCCCTGGGGGGAGCAGGTCTCGGGGTTATCAAGGGCTGGAAACAAGTGATCCCAGGGCCTGTCTCCCCTCCTGGGCAGGGCAGACATGCCTTGGTGCCAGCCACATTCTACCTGGACTGAGGGGCCTGCTCAGGTGCTATGTCCCAAGAGCCATAGTGGGGGTGGGGGGTATTGGAAAAGGGAGGGGTAGTTATAAGAATCTGCCTTGAGATGAATTTCTCTTTCCACTTACCCAATGCCGCCCTCTCTGGTTATTTATTTCTTCAGTGCTAGGAGGGCACAGCAGGGGAACTCTGATTTTTAATAAATCCTGGATTGTATTTATTAACTTGATTCCAGCCTGTCTCCTCCCAGTTGGCTAGGGTTCTGGGAGGCTGGGCTCCACATAAGGAAGGGGTAACTGCTGCTGTTTGCAGCTGGACCTCTGGTGGACAACATGGGAATTGGCACAGAGCATTCTGTGGGCATGCCGCCTGCAGCTGCCCTCTGGTGGTTCAATGGGTGGATGCAGGGACGGCTTCTAAGGCTGGCGTTTCTAGTCACTACCTCAGCAAAGACAAGCGTTCTGCTTAGGCAGGTGTTGTGTCTTTCCCAGTATTCACCATGTGTATACACACATGCAGGCCAAAGGTCCATGTTCAGTGTCTTACTCAGTTACTTGCCATCTCTTTGAGTCAGGATCAAAAGCTCCAGTGCTCTGATTCCACAAGACTAGTTGGCCAATGAGCTCCAAAGATCTTGACTGACCCAGCACTAGGGTGTTACAGGTGTGAGTAGTTGTGTCCAGTTCTTTTACATAGGTGCTGGGAATACAAACTCAAGTTCTTGTGTATTTGTGTAAGTACTTCCACCAAGGAGACCCATCTTTTTGTTTTTTTGTTGAGACCAGGTTTCTCTGTGTAGTCCTAGCTGTCCTGGAACTTCCCTGTAGATGAGACCCATCTGCCTCTGCCTTCCAAGTGCTGGGATTAAAGGCACACACCACTACTGCCTGGCTTTCTGGGGCCTTTCTTGTGCTTGAGAGTCAAGTGAAACAGCTTTTACCGTGAGAATAAATGGGCCTTCATGAGGAGTTAATGAGTCTGCATGTGCCCGACATTAAGAACTTAATGTTAGTCTACTCCAGGAGCAACAAGGGCCTTTGAGCTGGACCAAGCACTTGAGTTTTACCTGTGATCTCATTTGCTTTTTGTACAGTTTGGAATGGTTGCTGCCAACTATATACATTGCACTGGTCAACTAAGAGCAAAAGCAAATTGACTCCTTCAGCTAGTCTTGGGGTAGGGTCTGGGATTCTATGTCCTTCTGCCCCAACCCCCCAAACTACTCAACTACATGTCCGCTGCCTGGATTCATGACCAGGGGCATACAGCTCCAATCTGGGCATGCTTTTGCCGAGTTACTTGGGTTATCTGCCCTTACTGGTAAAATAAATTTTGCAACTACTGGTTTTGGAATCTGATCATGACAGGAGCCAATGAAGAGCCTTACTCTTAGGGCCTAGACAGGAGGATAAGGCTGTTCCACAGAGGGAAGCCAAGAGAGAAGACAGGAGGGCTGGTTAACTCCCTAGGGGGCTAGTATTTTCACTGAGCTAGGGCCCAGTGGTCCCTCATGACACCTTGCTAGACACAGCCTGGAAACTAGAGAGAACCTTGGGCTTTAGCAGAGACACGGCCAAAGTACTGTTCCAGCATTTCAGAAACGTTCTAAGACAACTAACTGCATGACAGAAAGCTGTCGTGGGGTTCAGACCAGGGTCTACACCAGGGCGTGAAGTGGATGCTCTGAGCACCAGCCTGCCTCCATATCTCTGACAGTGGGCAGCCTGGCTTTCTTTGCGGAACATTTGCCCAAAGGCAAACCACGTGAAAGGTACGCTGAAGTCCACGTGTTTTCCCACCTGCTGATTAGCTTTCCCTGATCCCCACACCAAGTCAAACTGTAGGCAAAGCCAAACGGTGAGAACCAAGCAGGTAAGTGCGACCTCCCCATCCCCATAAAAGAATTCTGCCTATGGAGCAATGTGAACGAGAGTGAGGCGCTTCCTTGTTTAGATTACAGCAGAACTCCCTCACACCTCTGTCAGAAGAAATAAATGGGAGGTTTATAATTTGGTGGAAACTGATTGTATGGCAAAACAGATGCCCACCTCTTGGGACCAACGGCCCTTGGAGTGGAAGTACGGCAGGGCTCTTTGGGCCTCCACTGAGGGCTTGACTAAACTGTCCGTATGTACGGGTATAACCTAAGGACGGATTCAGTGTGGGATGATCAACTGGGGAGCGTTTCTGAGGGATGAATAGGATATTGCCACCACCACAGAAACAAACTATTCCCCTTTTACTCAGGGGAACTTCACAGGCTGTCCTCAAGACAAAAACCACCTCAGGCATTCACCACATTAAAATAGGACAAGGTCAAGAGGAGGTTTTCTGTTTTACTGGTTTATAATTAAAAAAGAAAAACGCACCACACCCATAACCACCACAGGTGGGGTGAGCGGTGGGGAACAAGTGCTACAGTGTGAGCGGAAAGGGGACCCGGGTACTCCCTTCGGGTGGCACGGAGTGGAGGTGAGGCCCTAGCCTGGACCCTTATTGCTGGCTGGGGGGTGGAGAGGGGATAATCAGGTCGAACTAGGAAACACCTTACATCAAAGCTGGGGCAGTAGTTCAGAGGGAAAGGGAACCACAATGTGTTTTCCATGCAGACAGGAGGTGGGAGTGAGGTGTGAAAGCCCCCAAGTTAGTGTCCGGTCAGTTTCCTATGGTGGCAGCGCACTCGGGAGAATCTGGTGAGGGGGGGTTACAAGAATATCAGAGCGGAGGTTATGCACGACATCACAGGAGATATTGGAGCTCTTTAAATATGACACAGAAAACCTGCTGATGGAGGGGCCCTGGGTGAGGAGGCTGCACCAGAGGTTTGGGGGCTTGGGGACAGGGCAATAATACCAGTGTTCACAGACGGCAGGGAAACAATAAATTAGGACTTCATGTTGCTATCATTTGGCATAACACACTCAGGCATTGTTTTTTCCTTTTTTTTTTCTTTTTCCTTCTTTTAAATATAAGGCAACTTGCCAACACATAATTTAAAAGCTGAGCTTCAGTCACATCGCTTCAGATCACTACAGAATTTCTGGCTAAGGAACAGTGAGAATGAACCCAAGGCCTTCAGCTCACATTCCCCAAAGACAAGAGGAAAGGCAAGGGCTTGTTGTTGTTATTTTTAAAGCCCACTGTGCAACAGAAGACAGGTGCAAAACTTTACAACAAAACAACCTAAAGTTACAGAGAAGTGGTGAATTTCTAGACAGCTAATTGTCACTTGGGAATGAGACACACTGGTCCTGGAACAGGTGGGAGCTGCTCTAAGAACGGGCAAGGGGCAAGAGGGGCTGTTTCCAATGTAAGCCCCTCTGCAGTGCTCAGAACCATGCTCATTTGGTAGAGGAAGAATTCAAAGAGCTTAAGGCTTTGTGTTTTTCTTTTTGTTCTTCATTAAACTGAAGGGCTGCAAAATTTAAGAGTGGGTGTACCTGTGGGCCACGCATACAAAATGCTCCTCAAACCACATTCATACAGAAACATGACATTTAAAACTTACAGTGTGGACCATAATTCTTAGCCAGTGTAGAGAACCAAATGCAGTTTAACTTCTTTTTTAAATATTTTTTTTTTTTTGGTGATTTTAATTCCAAACTCTAATGTGATCATCCTTTACCTGTATCTAATTCTTCAAGTAAGGTAGTTTTTGTTTTGCTTTTTTTTTCCCTTAAGGGGGAAGGGAGGCAGGGATGAGGACAGCAGTTGAGTTTGGAGAGAGGCAACAGCAACAGGTCACAGGTCGTCTTGGGAATGCCAGGTGGCCACTGCATTTCTCTGGAAAGGAAGTCAAAAATTAAGATGCCAACGCCAAGGTTTTCTGAGTCTCAAGGCTTCAGCAAGGCCAAGTACAGTGACTTGGGAGCAGCGTAAATGCAGAACCAAGCCTCGAGCAGCTGGGGAAGATGGAAGCTGGGTGTATTTTCATTTGACATCTTTACGGGAGTAAAGAATTAGATTCTAGAGCACTCAGAAAGTCTGGCTTCTTAGTCCTAGACAGAGAAGCCTAACTTAAGGCTCTAGGCCACTTTCCTCAGCCATACCTCAATCTCAGCCAAAGATGGCAAGAGCAACAAGTGGTCCAGGTGGAGACTGCCTGACAAGCAGGTGCCGAGACAGAGTTAGCTTCTAACAGAAAACCAGGAGTAGGAGCTCGTGGGAGGAGAAAGGACCTTCTTCTGCCCCCAAATGGACCCTGCCAAGTTCCCTTCCTTAGATATCTAAGGATGATCACACTGGAGCAGTGAAACTTTGAAACTATCCAGTTACTTCAAAGTAAGACTAAGCCTAGAAGGGTGATGTATGGCGTGCTGCCTGAGGAGGGCATCACGGCTCCCTATCTATACCCTGGGTGCTGAATATGAAGACTTCGACTATCTGTGGGATCGGGGGCTCGGGTGCCAGGGGCTCGGTGGGCCTTGCTCAACATGGCCAGGCTCTGTTCTCGGAAGCAGGCCTGCTGGAAATCCCCACTCAGGTAATCCACCGTTTGCATCAAGCTGTTCTGGCTTGCCACTGGCCCACCCCCAGTTCCCGCTCGGTAGTGGGCCCCAGGAGCTGCTGCACAGTCGAGGGGTGCACCTGTGGGCTGCCCAGCATGGAACGGCATAGCGAGGTCCTGAGACCCCGAGCTGTCGCTATTGGGAGTTGGTAGGATGTTGTTCCACAGGGGTTGGAAGTAGTGACCATTGGGATAGGCCAGTGGGGCCGGTAGGCCGTTGACAGGTGGGGATGGGGTCGGCTTCTCCAGGGAAGGCTTCAGATGGAAGGACTGCGCCAGGCAGAGTTCCTGCGGGTAGGCAGGGGCCTTGCCCACAAAACCGGGCCCTGCCAACTCGCGTCCTGCTGTATGTTTGCCTGTCAGGCCAGGGGCTGGTGTCCCACCAGCCTCGCTGCACATTTGCTGTAGGTGGGCCAGCTGGTGCTGGTTCCAGGTAACTGGCTTGAGGTCGCTAGCGTAGCCAGTAGGGGCTCGAGAGATGCCTGTGGGCAGGTTGACAGGACCTGCAGCAGGCAGCGCGGCTGTGGCCGCGTGGGTGTGCTCCATGGGATTGACCACACATGAAGGCATTGGTGTGGGGACGCTGTGGGTCGACACCCGGGTGCTTGCATTGATGAGCAGACTGCGACTAATGGGGCTGGGGTTGGCGATCTGGCCCTCACACACTGAGGTAGTGCTGATGCCTGCCCTCGTCTGGCAAAACTGGTTGATCTGGTGCACGATGCTGCTCAGGTCCGGGGGCTGGCTGTGTTGCAGGGTGGCCGCCATTGAAAGGGGGATAGTTGAGGTAGACACGGTCACATTTGGGGGGGCATCTGAGTCTGGCATCTTCCGGCCTCCATGCAGCAAGGGATTAGGGGGATGCTGGAGACCCTGGTGAGTCAGGGCCTGCGGGTGGACCAAGCCCTGGGTTTGGGCTATTGGCTGAGGGTGGCCCAGGCCCTGAGGCTGCTGGAGGCTCTGAGGGTGAGACAGTGCCTGTGGTGGTGGTATACCCTGAGGGTGTTGCAGTGTCTGGGGAGGGGCATGGGCCAGGGTCTGTGCATGCTGCAGGGCCTGCTGGCGGGCCAGAGCCTGGGCCTGGGGGTGGGCTAAAGTGCTGGGTGCCACAGTAGCATAGGGTGCCACTGGGGGGTTCATGATGGCCTCAGGGAGGAACCGGGCTCGGGTGCCGTCAAAGTCCTTGAGTATGCTTTTGGCTGGCACTTTGACAATGGCAAGCAGGCCTGCCTTGGTGGCAGCCTGAGTCGGGTAGGGGCTGTAGCGCTGGGCTGATGTGTCGAGGCCGTTCACAGTACGACGAACGTGTTTCCGCTGAGGAACCTTCACACTGTTGGGGAAGATTTTTATAGTCAGTGGGTTGTTTGCGACCTTCTTAGCATACGCGTCCAATTCGGCTGGGGTAGGATAGTGAGCAGTTCTCATTTTCTGTGTAGTGTCCCCTAGAGAGAGGGAGAGAGAGAGAGAAAGAGAGAGAGGGAAGGAGAGCAGAGAGGAGGGGCTCATCAGTCCAAGCCAACCAGCCTTTCTAGAGCCTGCTGAAGCCGTATGTAGCCTTCACTCGAGGTCAGTCACAGTCCCCAGAGTCTCGGCATAGCTGAAACTCACTGGGTGTGTACAGTAACCAGGCACTAGGGGACAGGCTGTCTAAATGACAGGAGGCAGGTGTACTGTGAGCCTGTTTTATGGGTCTCTAAAGATCAGGGTGGCAAAGCAACTTTCCAGGACTCCAGCTTGGAGACCCAGAGCCCATTCAGCCAGTTCTCACAGACATCACCAGAGCTCTTCAGCACGCGGGGCTCCGTCCCTACCCGCCATCATGGCGCTGCCTGTCAGCGCCCTCCTCAGTGAGTCGTGACACTGGTAAAGGTCCTTCAGTCTGCAGTGGCCAGCGGAGCAGCTGGGGTGCCATGCCCATGGGTGGGCAGGCCCATCTGGCACAGAGAACAAGACACTTTTTCAGGAGAAGACGAGGAAGCTGCCAGTGTCTCCCACTCACAAGCTCACTTTTGTTTACAGTGTATTTGGTGCCCGACTGGTTGGAGATCAAAAGGCTGTATTTATTTGCCTGTGTGGAGGGAGGGGTGACAGCAAGTGACAGCAGCAGGGAGGGGCTGAGAATAAAGGACTCAGACCGTCTCTACTTCTATGGGACCCAGTCTGTCACTGTCCAAAAGGAAAGAGGAGACTGCAGGAACATCCACTCACTGTGCCTCATTAATGGTAGCACTCTCCTTGTTCTCATATCCGGGGCTTCCCATCGAGGGGCTCCAGCGGATGCTGGGTTTCCAATCCAGAAAGAAAAATTTCCCACGACAAGAGCTCTTTAAGTATGCCAGACTCCCTCCCTACAAGGGATCATTGCTGTTTTCTTCTCTAAGAGAAGGGGTCTACCCTAAGCATACACAAAAAGTACATCATTAACACTTGCTGAATGAGTAAGTATACACACTGCCCGAAGCAGAAGGAAAATGGCTTGGCACAGAGCCTGGGCTCAGCTGGCTGACTCTCCCCTGCTTCCTCCCTTGGCAGAAAGCAGCCAGGAAAGACCAAGGACAAATCTATTAAGTGCCCAGCTGGTAGCTTTGGTTGGCCTTGGCCCAAAGACTCCATTCAAAGTCACGTCGCTGGGCATCAAATGGAGCAGAAGCAGACTCAGAGGAGCATGTTGGAAGAACTGGGTAGAAACTGCTCTTCTCTGAAGCAGGGAAAGAAAAAGTTCAAGTATAGGAGAAATGAATATGTGGTCTCATGCTCGCAACAGCAGCGCAGGGATGGAGATGCAGCCAGTCCCACCTGTGTCTCCATCTTACCAGCCTCTACTGCTGTCAGTGCACCAACACTAATGCCCTAGAACGCTTAGCAAAAACACTAGTGTCCCGGAACACTGCAGACAACACAGCTTCAGAAGCACTCAATCATACACCTGGCTATTGTTGAAGTTAGCAGCAGCAGCACAGGGGCACGGCTACATTAGCCCTGGCAGTGCCCTGAAGAACCCCCTTGTCCTGAAGGATCTTTACTAAGGACTCCTGGGCTTCACCAGAGGAGAATTTCAGGAATAGTGAGTATGAAGCAGAGTTAGCAGGTTCATGAAAAGATTACAATATAGATTTTAAGCATAAGGGTTGGGGAGGAGGAAGGCATCCAGGAAAGATAAAAAATAGCTGAGCATAAGAATGGACAAGTCACCCCAATGTATATTTATGATGGTAAGTCACATCATTTATAGAGTGTAATTTACTACAAGATTTAAAGGTTGGAGAACTCTGCCAGGCATGGTGGCACATGCCTTTAATCCAAGCACTCAGGAGGCAGAGGTAGGCAGATCTGAGTTCGAGGCCAGCCTGGTGTAGAATGAGTTCCAGGTCAGCTAGGGCTACAGAGAAAACCTGACTTGGAAACCGCCCCAACACCATTCCTAAAAGAAAACAGAAGAAAAAAAAAAGGGTCCCAGGTTCAAGCTGGCTGAGCTATGGTGGTTCGCACACACAGAGTGTGTGCAATTACCAGTTGGAGACAGAAGCAGAAGTTTGGCCTTGAGTTCCAAGCCAGCCTGGGCTGCAGAGTGAGATCCTGAGTTAAAAATAAAAAACGCACAAACAAACAAAAAAACCTTCCCGGCAAGCCTGAGTATTCACCAGGCTGCTACAGACAGTAGCATTTTGCTGCTGACCCCAGCACAGTGCCTCCCTAGACAGGCGGCACAGCTGGGGAGTGTCAGGACAGTATCACCAAACAACAGCTAAGACCTCCCTGAGCAACAGGAGCCAAAAGTGCTGGGCTTTATTTAGTTCAGACAGAACATGTAGACCTGTTTCTCCACCTCTACTTGAGATCCGCGCAGAGGACCTGGTATGAGAAGTGGTTTGTGGAAGTTCTCTGCTCAAGGTGAGCATCACTCCTCAGGGTTTTTTCCTAGCGTGGCATTCTTCTGATGCTGACTGTGAGGAAAGGTCGAGAGGGAGGGTGCAGACGGGGAACTCCTGCTGGGGAAGATCCCTGAGTGACTAGCACACTGAACAAGAGTGCCCTTACTCCAGAATAACCACCATTCGCGCCATACTAGATAGAAGTAAGCATTAAGATTAGTCCTTAAAAAAATAAAAAAGCCCAACACAGACCTTTTCCTCTTTTTCTGGGTCTCTGATACCTCATGCTGACCTTGAAAGCCTTACCCTTCTGCCTCTACTTCTTTTTTGTTTTGTTTTGCTTTTCGAGACAGGGTTTCTCTGTGGTTTTGGAGCCTGTCCTGGAACTAGCTCTTGTAGACCAGGCTGGTCTCAAACTCAGAGATCCGCCTGCCTCTGCCTCCCAAGTGCCCAGCCTGCCTCTACTTCTGATGCCACCACCATCACACCACATTACACTGCTCTTTTGAACCAAGGTCCCACAATGCAGACCGGGCTGTTCCTGACTTCTGATTCCTTTGCCATGGCCTCTCAAATGCTTAGATTTAGAGGCATGGTTTCCTATTTGGTTTTTGGAGATAAGATCTCACTATGTAGTTTTGCTTGGGCTTGAATCCTTGACCTAAATACGGGGTGTGAGCATGTTCTTATGGTGCCCCTCCCATGTATACAGGCTCACCGGCACCTTACTTCCAGAACAACTTCCACTAACCACAGATAATACATCTTCAGTTTTATCTAAACAGAAAAAGCTGTCTTAAATAGCTGGTACAGTTATAATACAAACACAGGGCAGCATAGAGAACTGGCGATCCGTGGCTAGAACAACAGTTTCCACCTAACGTCAAACTACGGCTCTACCATCTAACAACTGAAGACTCAGTGTGGTCCTCATTTGTCAATAGAAATGAAACCTACTTTACTATGTTACAAAATTACTAATATTAAGAGACTCAAGCAGGAAAAATATGGTGTGAACATGAATCCTAGCTGTTTATAGTTATTCAAGAAAAGCAGGTTAGGCAAGAGTCTGCACAGTCAGAACAAAGGAACGGATCAAGGAAGCAGCAAATGTAGGATCCCCGAACTTCAAGCTGAGTTAAATGTCAGAAAGCAGTTGCCTAATCTAAGGCAGGGAGGGAGTGTGTATGTGTGGTTTGTAAATCCAGTTTCCTCCAGGCAGCTCCTTGGTTTTCCTTTTGTTTTGAGGTGTGGCAGAAATGTGGAATCCACAGGTAGAAGGCCTGAGAGTCTGACAGGAGCAAGTGCTGGCCCAGCAATGGATAGTCATGTGACGTGCAATGGATAGTCATGTGACATGCAATGGATAGTCATGTGACATGCAAGCGCCATGTGAAAGACAGCAAGGAGCAGGATCCGCTGACTCACACTGTACTCTGAACTCTAGCAGCTGATGAATGGCAGGTCATCCTGGGTTAGAGGAACGCCCTGTCTCTGAAAACTAACAAAAAGAGCAAGAAGAGTCTCCCATGTAGAATTACTGAATAGGACAGAGAGGCCCAGCAGGTAAAGTTCTTACTCTTTGTGCAAGTCTGGCAACCTAATTTAGATTCTAGGAACTCAGGGTGAAAGGAAAGATCAACTCCTGAAATTATCCTTGAACTTCACAAATGTACCACAAAAACATGCATGGATCTCCACACATACCCATACAAGCACACATACACTTCATACAGAAACACAAGTAGCAGCTGGGTTGTGGTGGCGCACGCCTTTAATCCCAGGACTCAGGAGGCAGAGATAAGCGGATCTTCATGAGTTTGAGGCCAGCCTGGTCTACAAAGTATTGAGTTCCAGGACAGGTTACAAAGCTGCAGAGAAATCTTGTCTCGGAAACAAAACAAAACAAAACAAAAAAACCCCAAAAAACTAAAACAAAGCAAAACAGTACAACACAAAACAAAACAAACAAAAACTTCACAAGGTAAAATAAAAATTTAAAAATATATATATGTGGGGACTGAAGAGATGGCTTAAAAGCACTGGTTGCTCTTCCAGAGGACTGAGTTTGGTTCCTAGCACCAATATAGCTACTTACAACATGCGCATGCACCCCCACACCCACACCCTGTAGTCTTCTTATTTGGGAGGCTAGGAAAGAAGGATCACTGCCCAGGAGTTTGAGACCATCCTGGGCAACATGATGAAGATCAAACTCAACAAAACAAACATATATAAAAAGTGTAATAGAGCACCTAACTCACAGTAATGCTTTTCCACTAGGGGGCATGCTGATATCTGAAGAAATAAAGTCATTTCAGTATTTGTTCCAGGCCCTCCCAAGGCTCCGCATGCAGAAGGTAAACTAAAAAATGATATGTTAGGTGCTAGAAAGATGGCTCAGTAGTTAAGGGCACCAGTTGCTCTTCCAGAGGATCCAGGTTCGGTTCCCAGCACCCACCTGGCAGCTGGCAACCAACCATCTGCTACCCTAATTCCTGGGGATCTGATGCCCCCTTCTGGCCTCTGTGATCATCAGGAATGCAAGCGGTACATAATAGACATATGGGACAAAATACCCATAGACACCCAAATTTTAAAAAAGCTAGCATGCTAGCTAGGTATGGTAATGTACACGTGTGATCCCAACACTTGGGGAGGCAGATGCAGGAGAATCGGGAGTCAAGATCATTTGTGGCTACGAAGTTGAAGGATCGCTTGGGATGCTTAAGTAAGACTCTGATTAAAGCTGGGATTGGTGGCACATGCTTTCAATCCCAGCACTTAGGAAGCAGATAAAGGTGGATCTTTGAGTTTGAA